>NC_058384.1:27101674-27407877 GCF_018350175.1 Felis catus | reverse complement strand
TTCAGCAAGTCGAAGATCAGGGGGCACCTGGATGGCTCAGTCGGTTGAGCTTCTGACTTTGGCTCAGCTTGTGAGTTCGAGCCCCGCATCAGGCTCTGTGCTCACAGCTCAGAGCCTGGAGCCTGCTTCAGATTCTGTGTCTCCCTCTCTCTCTGCCCCTCCCCTGCTTGTGCTCTGTCTCTCTCTCAAAAATAAATACACATTAAAAAAATATTAAGAGCAAGTCAAAGACCAGCAACTGAGTATGCTTATAATAATTAAAATGATTTTTTAAATACTTATTTTTGGGAGAGTGCAAGCAGGGGAGGAGCAGAGAGAGGGAGACAGAGGACCTGAACTGGGCTCTGTGTTGACAGGCTGGAGGCAGTGAGCCCGATGTGGCCAGTGAGGTCTGTGACACTGAGCAGTATGGCTGTGCTGCGAATGGTGTCACCCAGAAAGAATGTTGCTCCCAAGTGGGTGACAGGTAGGGAATGGGTTATTGAGGGTCTCAGGTGTAATGAATGTCCTGACGGGTCCCATGAGACCAAAGATTAAAGAGGGTGTATCCCTTATGCATCATATAGCTTTAAGAATGCTGTAACTCAGGGATCTATAAAGCCCTAAGTCAAGCAGGTGGAGGGAGAGGCAAGTGTGATAAATCCGAGAAGAGAGGCTGGTATTCAAAGCCAAGAGGCCAACGTGAGGCTAACAGTGGGCACCGAGCATGAAGCCGAGACGCTCTGGGAGTACATGCTATTCAGGAATGGATGGGGTGTGCATGCACACAGGGAGGCAGGTGAGGTGCATACCCAGGGAGGCAGGCTGACAAATATGTGACTCGGGGCCATGGTCAGGGGCTGGTTTCTTTGGAGCTGCCTAAGGAGGCATGTAAGATCAGGACCTTAAACACTTCCTCTAGACAAGTGGTTTTACAAGGCAGATAAAGACACCAATTAAAGGTAAATACAGAAGTGGTTTTACTGCCACCTCCCTTAGCCTCCAGGTATGGTGGGCACAGGGGTGAGTACAGTTTACAGCTCTGGCCACTGCTGGCAAGGTGCAGAGCATGCTGGGAGCAAAGGGGTTTGCCATCCTGGCCTCCCTCAGGCTCGCAGGCAGCCTGGGTCCACCTCCCCCAGTCAGAGGAGGGTTACAGTGAGACAGCAAGGTACAGCAAGGTACAACAACCCAGGTGGAGTTCATGTTCGATTACCCCAGGCCACCAGAAAGAAAACCAGAGATCATCTCCTTTATGGAACTAACCAACTACAATTCTTGTGTTACTGAGTACAGCCAGGCGTCCTCGGGCTGGGTCACCATGAACGGGATGACCACACCTTCATCATTCAAACTAGACACTTTAAGGGAAAGGAGGCCTGTTACTCAAGTTGGCGAAGCAGGTGTAAACTTGGACATCTCCAGAAAATTGAGGCCTATACCCACCCAATACATACACACTAAGCCAGTCTTGTCAATTTTATTATAAAAATCTAGTCATGCTCTCGAAGTCAAACACAAGATTGGAGTCTAACAGGGGATTCACAGGTAAATTACAAGTTGCCCTGTTAAATTTTAATTTCAGATGAATGAATATATTTTTTGTTATGAATATGCCCCCAAATATTGCATGGTGCATATACTAAAATTATTCATTCTTTATTTGAAGCGAAAATCAAATTGGGTGTTCTGTATTTTTATTTGCTACTGACAACCCTGGTCTAAAGTTAAGCCACTGTATTATATGCTAATTCCACCTTATTGTTTATGTTCAAGGCCATCCTCTGGTTGCCAAAAGGAGAAAGTAGAGGGTACCATCCCAATTAACCCAGTTACCTGAGCTAATGCAATCAGTTTCCTTCAGTTTCTCTGGACTGCGAATAGGCTGCGACAAGGTCGTGGCACCCGGAGTGAGCTGGACGAGCAGGCACTCGGCTGGGAGACGAGAAGCTGAGTGGATAAGCATATTCTCCCTGCTTCCTGTTTGTTTTTGCCTGATCCAGGCTCAAGTACATTAGAATCACCTGGAGAGCTTTAAAAACCCACTGATGCTTGGGCCCCACTTCTGACCAATTAACTAAGAATCTATAGGGGTCAGGTCTGGCTTCCGTGGACTTCAAAAGCTCCCCAGGTGATTTTAATGTTCTAATGAGAACCATCATCCTATGCCCTCACTCTGGACCCCATGGCCTCCAGTTTTGCTTACTCAATTTCCCCCCTTTGAATACTGTCTCGATAGTATTGGCTATATTATAGTCCAGAAAACATGACTAAAACACACATTCCATGTCAGCATGGTGGCGTAGGAGGGCTTGACCAGAAGGGTTTCTTGACCATGTGGGACCTTGTCCCATGCTGACTCCTGGCTCCATCCAGGCCTCCCACCTGCTCCTGCCTCTCTTCAGCTTTGACATCCCCTCTCTCATTCTTATCTGCTCACAAACACATCAATTCCCAGTTTGCAGCTGGTCTCCCCTGACGGCCCATCCAAGGGCTGGCCTCTTTGGCTTGGACCAAGGACCCCCTCTGAAGAACTGTCCCTGCAGGCCATGATGATGGCACTGGCTGCTGTCCAGGGCTCCACCCCTCCCTGATTTCGCCTCTGGGTCGGGGGAGTTGGGGAGCAACCTTCAGCCTTTAGGCATAGAAAAAATCCAGACTTTGCATTTCCAGAATGGGGATTGGTAGACCCCTTGAGGGTGGTGTGGAGTGAATTTCCTTCTGACAAGCTAGCTGGATAAGCAGTGGTTTGCTTTCCAAATGGGTAGCAGGAAGGGCCTGGCAGTGGCATACTGCCTAGGCATCGTTGAAAATTGACTCTCCTGCTCTCTCTGGAATTTGACCCAGTGTAGTCAAACGAGCTTTGGGCAATGACCAGCTCAGAGTTCTGAGCAAGATAGAGCAGGCAGGATAGAGCTTTGGATTATTTATTCTTTGAGTGCCTGCCATGTGCCAAATACTATGCTACGTGCATAGTGAATGGAATAGACATGGCCCCTGGAGCCCACGACTCTTACCATCTAGTTAGAAATAATTGAAAATACGAAAAACACAGAAGAAAACTGGGACAGAAATAGTGCAGCTGAAGAAGGTGAAATGCACAGTGATTTTCCAATGGAGCATTTCACCCAGGGGACAATCAACCCACTCTCACCGTCTCCGAGGTGCAAGGCCACACACACTCACATTGCTTGACCAAACAACAGGCTAGTGCAAATGGAGCTATTTATCAAACCGAAATGTTTACACAGCAACTATAAATTTGTTTAGGAAGAATCCGCCATTCACAACTGTCTACTGAACAGATGCTCGAGAGCATTCGTCTGTCACTGCCAGCATTTCTCAGTCAAGAGGAGGGAGCGGGTTTGAACGTCCACAGCTCCTGGAACTTCACACGCTCAGGCTCAGTCTTCGTCTGTGCCCAGAGGCTGCAGCTCCTCTCCCCAGCTCCCTTCACGAGGAACAATAATGATTTTAGAGGCATAATAAGGAGGGTTTGCACTGAATTATTAAACAATGGGGATTGAAGATGTGTTTTCTTTGACCTCCTTACCTCAGGCTTTTACCAGCCAGGGTTTTCTGGTACAGAGGCAAAGATATCCACAACACTGATGCAGATTATGTTCTCCTTCTTACAATATTTTCCATATTCATTTAAAACCCTTGCATTTTAAAACCCCTTTTGATAAACTTTAAAACATCACATGCCCTCCTCTCATTTTCTGAAATTCAACATAGATATCAAGGGGAACAAAGGCACCAGAACAAAGCACTGCTTTGTTTTCAGACCAAGCCCCCTCCAGATTCCGGTGGGCAGCACGTGGGAGTCTGAGCTCCCTCCCCCCACCTTCGGTTCCTAAGAATCATTGTTCTAAATGGTAATATTAACACTGTCCGTCTTCATTTGTGGGTAGCATCCCATTAACATGTTCGGTTGTACGTTTTCTCTGTGACATAAAATGATGACGTGGGCTTTAAACAAACAAATGAGAATGTATACAACCAAATGAGCCTTGTGTTTTTGAAATGGCCGCTGGGGAGGTCAACATAAGTTTCCAGGGCTAATGGCATTGCCCTGAAGCATTTTGGAGGGCTCACTTAAGTGCAGCACAGGGCAAGAAGCAGGAGCTTTGGGGGCAGGTGGCCTGGCAGCAAATCAAGTTCTGCCACTATTGAACCTCGACCTTGATCTAGTGGCTTAACCTCTCTCTGAGCCTCAGTTTTCTCATTGGTAAAATGGGAAAAAAGGAAACAAAAAATGTGTGTAGCCGGTCAGCAATTATTAATTTCATTTTATCACTAATTACATGTTCTTTGGAATTGCATTAAGAGATATTTGACAAGGATTTTTTTGGAAACTTCCAAGTCTTTAAAGTCCAGTTAGAAGAATAAAAAATAGAGGCGGCTGGGTGACTCCTGATTTTGGCTCAGATCATGATCTCACAGTGGTGAGATGGAGCCCTGCGCTGGGTGTGGAGCCTGCTTAAGATTCTCTCTCTCCCTCTTCCTCTGCCCCTCCCCCACTCACATGCATGTTCTCCCCACTCCCCTGCCCCCCCCATCGCCCCACTTCTCTTAAATAAAAGGAAGAAGAAGAAGAAAAAGGAGTAACAAAGGGCTGGAAATTCTAGTTTGGGTGGGAAAAAATATTTGCTGTTACAGTCAGGAGACTAAAATTGTATGTGGCTCATTAGGTGGCTCTGAAGTCAACTCCAAAAGATGTTTCCAAAATGTTTGGCAAGATGATATACTCTCCTTAGAATTGTGTACGGGCTCGCTGGGTGGCCGTTTAAAGTGGATACAACTCCTTTGAACATTTAAGTTGTACTGTGTTAAAAAAATTTCTCTTTGCTTTATTGTCACACCACATATGTGGACCCTGCAACAAAGCCTTGATTACTGCAAATATGCCTTGTCATTTCCTCTGTGTCCTGACATACATCTTCCTTTTTTTTAACTGTGGTATGAAGCACTTCGAGGGTTTTTCCCCCCTTTTAAATGTTCTCCCTTTAATTTCTGAAGCTTTGTAAGTGAAAAGGAAAATCAGACCCAATCCCCAGCCATCAAAAGCTACCGCCTTCATTGCACAGTTTCAGGAGGCTTTCAGGTTTCCATTTTCCTTGTCTCACCCCAGATGCCTGGCATACGAATAGCAGAAAAAACAAAATCTGTTGCATTTTTGGAATGTTATTAATGCGTAAGCAGCCCAGGGATTGCAACAGCTAAGATAGCCACACACACACACACACACACACACACACACACACACACACACACACTTTTTTTTTTTTAAATCCCAAGAGCAAAGACCAAAATTGTGCCTGAAGAACTTTAGAAGAATCCCCCAAATGCACTGTAATCCACTAATTTCCCTCTGATTGCCACCGCACCACCACCCAATCTCTATTTCCTGATAGGAAAACCTCTTTAGGATTAGACAATGATATTACACAATAGCACTATAAATCCGATGTTTGTGTAGAATTGAAATGGAACAGCTGAACGCCACCCTTCCTCCCATTAGGAACATCAGAAAGGGAGTTAGTGAGGGGCAAAATCATCTGTTAGTGTCTCTGAGTGGATTTTAAAATTGTTTCCCCAGGGTCTTCTAGGGTTTTTAAATATGAAGGTGTTCATCCAACTGAAAAAAAAAAATATGTCTATAAGCAATTCAACATTCAGCATGTCTGGCAATTCATGTTTTTTTTAAAGGATGAAAAACGCAGCACCAAATGTGAATATGTATGCCGTGTAGGGGAACTTCTGAACCCTTCACTGTTGTCTTGAAGCTTTTAGGGTGGAAGCTTTCGAGGATGTCAGATTGTAAAAACCATTCTCCCATTTCTGGAACTTGAGGACATCTCTCTGAGCATAACAAACGTGAGATCACAAATAAAGGTGCTTTGGGGCATCTGGGTGGCTCAGTCAGATAAGCATCTGACTTGGGCTCAGGTCATGATCTCACAGTTCATGAGTTCGAGTCCCACATCGGCCTCACTGCTGTCAGTTCAGAGCCCGCTTTGGATTCTCTGGTCCCCTCCCTCTGCCCTTCCCCTATTATGCTCACTCTCTCTCTCTTTCAAATAAATAAACAGCAATAACAACGACAGATACAGAAAGGAAGAAGGCTAGAGTTAGCTCTGTAGTGCTGGAGTGGAATTGAAGGTATCTATGTGAACTCCTTGTTTTTTATGTAAATAGATAAATGAAATTTATATGTATTTATGTGTGTATATGTAGATATATGCTTACATAGGCATACATATATACAGACATACATCCCCACGTATCTATTCTATTCTATTCTATTCTATTCTATTCTATTCTGTTTTTCCATTTATCTGTATAATTTTCTAGCTCTATCTGCACAGTGCCTGGAAGTAAAACATCCAAGGATACCTGGAATCCACATCTTGACTTCTAAATATGTTTAGAAGATACCAGATCTGTTAAAAAGGAACCAGCACTTTTTCAAGAAACGATGGATTCCAGGGCATGGTAGGCTAAAAAATGGCCCACCAAATGATATCTGATCACATCTTAATCCCTGGAACCTATAAATGCTATCTTATTTGGAAAAAGGATGTTTGCAGATATGACTGAGTTTCTCCCCAAAATGAGGAGATTATCCCATATTATCTGGGCAGGAGAGAGGCAGAAAGAGATTACAGGCAGAAGAGGAGGAAAGAATGTCACCAAAGAGGTGGACAGTGGAGTGATGTGACCACAAGTCAAGGTATGCCAGCAGCCACCAGGAGTTAAGGAGAAGGCTAGGGATGAATTCTCTCCTAGAGCCTCTGAGGGATCTTCATCCTGCTGATATCTAGATTTTAGTCCAGTGATACTGATTTCAGACCTCCAGCCTCCAAACTTGTGAGAGAATAAGTTTTTGTTGTTTTAAGCCACAATTTGTTGTAGATAATTTGTTACAGCAGCCATAGGAACTAATATGGGGGTGAGGACAGTGAAGGTTTGGGATGAAGCCAGAACATCTTGTTGTGCCGGAAATTGAGGTAATGCTCAGGAATGGGGAGGATATATCAGCCAGGACCCAACTTGGAGGGTCTCCCATTGGCCAAATTGAGGACAACTAAGAATCAAAATAAATATCAAGATGGGGGTGCCTGGGTGGCTTAGTTGGTTGAATGTGCAACTTTTGTTTCTGGCTCAGGTCATGATTCCAGGGTTGTGGGACTGAGCCCCACATTGGGCTCTGTGCTGAGCGTGGAGCCTGCTTAAGATTCTCTCTCTCTCTCTGCCCCTCCCCCACTTGTGCTTTCTCTCTCTCTCTCTCTCTCTCTCTAAATAAAAAATTTTTAATGTTAAAAACTAAATATCAAGATGAGTACATTAATCCATTATAAATAAAATTGGAGTCCATGAGTCTAAAATTATACAAATAAATAAGTGAAAAAGGACTCCACATCACAGTGCAATGCCAGCTAATAAATACAGAAATAATGAGGGAATTAGAAAAGCATCCTTTGGGGACACCTGGGTGGCTCAGTCGGTTAAGCATCCAACTTCGGCTCAGGTCATGATCTCACAGTTCGTGAGTTTGAGCCCCACATTGTGTTCTGTGCTGACAGCTCAGAGCCTGGAGCCTGCTTCGGATCCTGTGTCTCCCTCTCTCTCTGCCCCTCCCCGTCCGAAATGAATAAACATTAAAAATTTTTTAATAAAAAAAGAAAAGCACCTTTTGGAAATCATCATAATAAAAATTGATTTAGGCAAGATGCATCAATGGATACTAGACGTAGTGGATGAAAATTTGATGAGAAAGAGAATATTTACATCTCATAGAAACTACCAATGGAATATTTATTAATTCCTTCTTAATAAGTACAAAATGCTTATTTTTTGAGAAGGCTTTTTTTTTTTAAAGATTTTTTTTTTTCAATGTTTATTTATTTTTGGGACAGAGGGAGACAGAGCATGAACGGGGGAGGGGCAGAGAGAGAGGGAGACACAGAATCGGAAACAGGCTCCAGGCTCTGAGCCATCAGCCCAGAGCCTGACGCGGGGCTCGAACTCACGGAGCGCGAGATCGTGTCCTGGCTGAAGTCGGACACTTAACCAACTGCGCCACCCAGGCGCCCCGAGAAGGCTTTTTTTTAATTGAAGTATAATTAACATATAGTGTTGCCTTAGTTTCAGTGTACAATATGATGATTCAATAATTCTAAACTCAGTGCTCATCATGATAAGTGTTCTTTTAATCCTCTTCACCTATTTCACCCATCCCCCCACGCAGCTCCCCTCCAGTAACCAGGTAACCACCAGTTTGTTCTCTGTATTTGAGAGTGTGTTTTAGTACAAAGTACTTATTAGTTAACTTTACTATAGAGAAATTTGGTAAAAACCAGCTTAACCAGCTTAATAGGGTAAACAGACATCATGTACCCCTAATACGATACACTGAGAAGAACAAAGCATTCCTCTGTGGTGGCCCTGCTAAAAGCGCATGACCTAAAGTTAATTGGGAGAAAGTATCAGACAAAATCACATTGAGGAATATTCCACAAAACAATGGGCTGTTCTCTTTGCAAATGTCAGAGACACGCAGGACAAGGAAAGGCTAAGGAGACCAAAGAGATCTGAAAATTAAATGCAACCCATAATCCTGGATCAGATTCTAGACCCATAAAGGATATCATTGGGACAGATGGTAAAATTCAAATGTTGTTTGTGGATTCGATGGTAACATTGTATCCGTGTTTGCACTGTAGTTACCTGGGAGAATGTTTTTGTTTGAAGGAATTGCATAATAAAGTATTGAGGGATAATAGGACATTATGTTTACAACTTCCTCTCAAATTGTTCAGAAAAAATAAAGTCTGTATATATATATATATATATATATATATATATATATATATATGCAAAGAGAATGAGAGACACGTGGTAAATGTTAACAATGGGGGAATCTGAACAAAGGGCATGTGGGAGTTCTTTGCAGTATTCTTACGACATTGTTGTAAGTCTGAAATTATTTCTAAAGAAAAGAAAGGTCATTATTCTCTCATGGTACCTTATCACTGGATTCAAAGAGTCCTTATGGAATGCTTACAGCATTTTTCAGCAAAGTCAAAGGGCATTGGGGGGAGAGCAGATGACCAGGTTCTGGCACCTCTTTGTTGTCACCTTGTGCAGGTAACTGAAACTCTCTGAACCTCAGTGTCCTCGGCGTTATCATTCTCTGCCTTTCTATGCCTAAGGCATTGGTTTCACCACTTGTGTTGCTTCAGATTTAAAAGGGACCACCAATGACCCAGTTAAAAATCATTGCCGCGGTGCCTGGGTGGCTCAGTTTGTTGAGCGTCTGACTTGAGCTCAGGTTATGATCTTGCAGTTCGTGAGTTCGAGCCCTGCGTTGACAGCATAGAGCCTGGAGCCTGCTTTGAATTCTGCATCTCCTTCTCTCTCTGCTCCTCCCCCACTCATGCTCTGTCTCTCTCCTTCAAAAATAAATTTAAAAAAAAACATTAAAAAAAAATTATTGCCACGGCTGGCAAGCAGCTACTAATGGATGCCTCATCCCATTTCTTTCTGTGGCATAAAAACATTCTAAAATTAAGATGGTGGTGATGGCTGACCAACTCTGTGAAAATAGTATAAAAACATTTAATTGGACACCTTATTCTTTTTTTGAGAAACAGAGAGCAGGGGAGGGATGGGGGGCGAGGGGGAGAAAGAGAGAATCTCAAGCAGCTACATGCCCAGCACAAAGCCGGACGCGGGGCTCGATCTCACAACGGTGAGATCATGATCTGAGTTGAAATCAAGAGCCCGATGCTCAATGGCCTAAGCCTCCTAGGCGTCCTTCAATTGTACACTTTAAACGACTGCACTGTGTGTTACATAAATTATATCTCAATAAAGCTGTTAAAATCACTGCTCCTGCTTTCCTCTTGCCACACCCCCTGCGGGACTTTACGGTTAGAGCATGACATCTGTGACAGAAGGGCACTGGATGAGTAGAGAAGACAAGTTCTCCTCCCAGAGGTAGGGTGGGAAGGAAAAGAACAAAGAGCGAAGAATGTTCCAGAACCGATGGAGGAAAGAGTCTGAGGGGCCCCTCAAGTTCCTGCCTTCTGGGGCCTATGATTGTCCTCTGCTCCTCTCACGCTGTACATAGCCCCTAGGTGGCTGGATCCATCCCTGTGGCTTCAACTCTCTCCCATGGGTTGGTGACTCCTTCCTTGTGTGATTTAGGATTAGATATTACTGCAACTGAGAGAAAACTAAAATACTGTTAGTTTAAAAACTTAAACAAATGAGAACTTTTGGAATATTTTCTATCTCACATAAAAGCCTGAGCAAATAATCCAGAGCTGTTATGAAACTCTGTGATGTCAGGAACCCAGGCCCTGGGGTTCCATTTACACAGGCTGTGCACTGTGCAACTCCAGGGAGTGTTATCCACACATACAGCATGAGTGATCCCTTCTAGAGGAGTGCAAAGTGATGGCCTGCCCAGGATCCTTCTCTCTCGTTGTTCTCCTGTGAGTGGTCTCAACCTTACTGTCCAGGGTGGCAATTTATCTTCCAGGCAGGAAAATGGAGGAAGGGACAAGTGCAGAAGGAGGGGCACAGTGTATATGCAGGCCGAATCTAAAGTAAGGTTTTCAGAACTTCTCACATGACACTGCACTTACATTTCATCATCAAGATCTTAGTCATAAGACCACTCCCAGTTGTCA
Organism: Felis catus; assembly: GCF_018350175.1. Lineage (NCBI taxonomy): Eukaryota > Metazoa > Chordata > Mammalia > Carnivora > Felidae > Felis > Felis catus. The sequence goes on along the minus strand of NC_058384.1, from coordinate 27,397,195 downwards.
AAGGGGCTGGGAAATGTAGCTTTTATTCTGGGTGTCCATATACTCAGCCAAAAAGAGAAGGGATGGAATTCTAGTACCAAAGAATAAAAGGCAATAGATAACAGAGAACAACTAGCAGTCTTGGTCATTCTTTCCAACTTATATTTATAATCCAGATCCACATATTCAACAGTCTCTTGGACATCTCTACTGAGACGAATCACAGACAATGAGACTGAATATGTCCTACAGGGAAGGTATCACGTCTACACGTTCAACTCCCATCTCAAACCTGCATCTTCTCCTGTGTTCTCCCTCTCAATGAATGGCAATGTCATCTACCTAGTTGGATGGGAATCATCTTGGAGTGTTTCATTTCCTTCACTGCCCACTCTCTACTCCCACCCTGCAAGCTCTACCTCCTAAATGGCTCTTATATCCACCTTTCCCTCCTCATTCCATTACGTTAGCTCAGACTCTCATTTTTCTCCAGTCTGGATTACTGTAGGGATCTCAAATGGAACCCACTGCCTCCAGGCTGTGCCTCTACAATTCTCTCCTCACATTATGCCCAGTGTACTCTTTCTAAACATAAACCCAGTTTTGATTCACCTCCCCGTGAATTTTTTCAGTGGTTGACCATATTTTTGGTGGTAAAGTTCACTTTCTTTAAGCATGACGCCCACGGCTCATCATGATCTGGCCTCCGCCTGCCTCTCTCACCCCATCTGCTGCCTCCCGCCACCCTACACCCTTTGCTCCAGTTGTACTGAACTATCTGCTGTTCCCTAAACTTTCAGTCGTTTCATGCCACTCTGCTTTTGCACATGCTACCCACTCTGTGTGGAATGACCTTCTCATTTTTGTCTGTGTAACTCCTACTTCTTCAAAACTCAGCTCAAGCATTGCTTCCCCAGGAAGTGTTCCTACGTTCTCCAATCCGATTTAGACATTCTTCTTCTCGTTCACATAGTGCACCATCCATAATGATCTCAATTCATGTTTATTTGTGTATCTTGCCTACAAGACGAAAAGCTCTTCAAGGGATGAGATCTCGTTTTGTTTTGTTTTGTTTTGTTTTGTTTTTAATGTTTATTTAGTTTTGAGAGAGAGAGCACTAGTGGGGGAAGGGCAGAGTGAGAGGGGGACAGAGGATCTGAAGTGGGCTCTGTGCTGACAGCAGAGCCCGATGAGGGGCTCGAACTCATGAACCATGAGATCATGACCCGAACTGAAGTTGGACCCTCAATTGACTGAGCCACCCAGATGCCCCGAGATCTTGTCTTTTTTGCCTTTACATTTCTAGCGCCTGGCACGTAAGTATTTGTTGAGTGAATAAATATGCCAGGCTCAATCATACACATGTTTATATGTAGTATTTGATTCTCATAAGCCCCCATGAACTATATCCATTTTTTAAATGGGAAAACTGAGGCTCAGGAGAATTGTATGACACATCAAAGGCCACAGTGCTACTTAGAAGTGCAGAAGGAAATAAAATCTGACGTTGTGCCTCCCTGTTTGCTCCTATTTAGACAAATAACATTTGTGGCTGTTATGAATTGAAATATGGAAGGAAGGAACCACTTTGCTGTTGGTTAACCTCTATCCTGAGTCTACCAACAGAAATGTGTATTCCTTCTCTTTCTCCAAATTCCCGAGTCCCTGAACACAATTCCGGGCTATTTACAAAACATAGTCTAGGCATTTTGTTTCTTTTGTCTTCTCCTGGGAAAATGCCTTTTTTAAGCTTTAATCTCTAGCAACGGAGTCTATGTTTCTTCACTCATCCTCTCCTTCAATGAATATTTATTAAACGCCAACTCTGTGTTGATGCTAGCCTCATTCACACACGAATATGCAGAAACAAAAACATTTCAGCTATTATCAGAATCTTTTTATCTCTTTGTTGGCGTCTCTGAAATTCAGCCTTATCGAAGGATACAGTTACAAACGAAGAACAAGCGGCGAAGCGTACTGCATGTTCAAGGTTACGTGTTATTATTGTTCCTCCTTAAGCAAGGCTTGTACAATCCTTGTACTGGAAACAGGTTTCAGGCACAATAAACAATGTGCTCCCTTATCTCAGATGCAGTAAGGCGGTTCAGCAAGTTGTTTACCACACAGGTATTCCTAAATCAGCAGTTTTCATACAATAATGGTACCTTAAAATTCTCTAATGCTTTAACCTCCCAAAAGGTAATAGGAGATCGAAACTGTGTGCTGCTTAAATGAATTCATTTGTGTGGAGAACAAAGCCGTTTTTACATAGTCCTGCAATGTCCATTTGACTAGAAGCCAGAACATTTCACACAAGCAGCAAAATCCATCTCCTGAAATTGATTCAGGTTTTGTCTGATGGGGGTGGGGAGGGGAGGGCGGGAGGGTAAAGTAAAAGACAAGCCCTGCTTTTAATTGCAGTTGGAAGCGGTCCCAATCGCAAGAGCGGTTCTTTAAAGTTGTTCTTTTGGATTCACCTTAAATTATCTTAATGGAGCAGTAAAGTTGAGTAGGAACAAAAAAAAAAAAAAGCGAGGATAGGAAAGCTTGGGGTTTTTATTTATTAACTTAGCAAATATTGAGCACCCATCACATTTAAGACCTGCAGAAACATGAAAATTAGTCACACAGGACTTCTGCCCTCAAGAGAATACAATACAGCAGGCAAGTTAACAGGCATGAACACACACAGGCACAAACTGTATTATCCTCGCTATTCAAACACTTCATTGGAACTTTCACTACCCAAATTGAGAAACTGAATAGATTCAGATAGGTTTTTAAATAAATCCATCCCTTCCCAAACTTTTACTACTCACTTACCAAAACTCAAGAGCCTCAGGTAATCAGTATTTGAACTCACCATCCAAACCGTCAGTCTCCATTCTCAGGAGCCTGATCGATGCGGCTGGCAGAATACTTAGTACTGTGCGAACATGATAAGGACAATACCAGTGGCCCTGCATGCCCTGAAGCCTGGAAGAGTGTGAGATACTTTCCAATGGGGGTACAATTTCATGGAGAACGTATTTTAACCAAGCCTTGAGGGATGGGTAGAGCTGCTTCTTTCCAACCTCAGTGCCATGTGGCAATCCTGTGTTTGTCCTTGTATGTCTCCCCATGCCCCTAGAGTTCTTCTAAACCTTTACCACTCTTCCCAAGTCCTCTGCCTCTATTCCTCCACTCATTCACTCTCAGCAAAGGACCTCACTTCTTCCTTTATACAGTAAGAAAGAGAGACAGGAAGAGCAAGCTCCCTGTTCTCTTTTTATATGGTCACTAACACCATCATAAGGACTCTACCCTCATGAGCTCATCTAAACTTAATTACCTCTCTAAGACCTGGCCTGTAAATACAATCACACTGAAGTTTAGAGCTTGTGCAGGAGGCATGCAAACATTCAAGCCATAACAATCGTCTAGCTCTGTATTTCCTGGCATGGTTTGTCTCTGCTTGGCCTTTTTCTCAGGCAGGCTCAAAAGGGGCTGACAGTTATGAATGACTGTATTCTTCTGACCACATTTCCCTCTCCCCAGTAAAAACCACCCACCCTTTCTACATTTCAGCCACCCCTACACCATTCCCTTCTGACTCAAAGGAAGGAGTCCTCTAGAGGAATGACTTCTTCATTTGTCTTTTGAATTCTATCCCCGCCCAAGTATATGGGTCTATGACAGACATCTACCATGGTTTTTTGTTTTTTCATTTTTTTTGTGTTTTTTCCTCTCTGCCCTGCATCCCTTCCTTGTCTGACTCCCCTTCCCTTTCCATGTGCTTTAGGATGTCAGTAATGGGACTCTGGCTTTCCAAGGAGGGCCCGTTCTCACAGGACTCACAGAAGGCTAGTTGGAGTGTGTTTCAGGAATAAACAGGTGCACTGGAGGACAGTTTGTTGCATTCTTTTCCCTGGGACCCCAACTATAAGACCAGTATAAGCCTGGCTATGTTACACAGAGTAAGCCTGCCTTAGAACAAGGCTGAGGAGAGGCAAAAGAGGCCAGGAAACACCAGGCTAGAGCACTGTTATGGACCAGATGTTTGTGTCCCCCAAATTCCCATGTTAAAGCCCTAGCCCCTACGTGATGGTATCTGGAGGCAGGGCCTCAGGGAGGTGATTAAGTCTAGATGCGCTCATGAAGGTAAGGTCTTCGTGATGGGATTAGTACCTTATGAAAAGAGACCAGAGCCTACTTTCTGTCCCTGCATGTGAGGATGTACCAAGAAGGAGCCCCTGTGCAAGCCAGAAAGAGAGTTCTCACCAGACCCTGACGAGGCTGGAATGCTGATCTCAGACTTCTCAGCCTCCAGAACGTAAGAAACAAGTGTTTGTTGTTTAAACCACCCAGACTCTGGTATTTTGTTAGAGCAGCCTGGCCTAAGGTAAGTACTGGCAACATTGTTTTTAAATTTGGAGGTTTTTTCAATTATGTGAGCCAAAAACTTCTCTTTTTGCTTCAGGGCGTTTGAGTTGGGTTGCTGTTGTTGGTCATCAAGAAATTTTGGCCAGTCAAGGGGCGCCTGGGTGGCTCAGTCAGTCAAGCGTTTGACTTCAGCTGATCATGGTCTCTTGGTTTGTGAGTTCGAACCCCACATCAGGCTCTGAGCTGCCTGGAGCCTGCTTTGGTTTTGTGTCTGCCTCTCCCTTACTTGTGCTCTGTCTCTTTCTCTCTCTCAAAAATAAATAAATATTGAAATATTAAAAAAAATTTTTTTCACTAGTCGTCTTACTTCGTCAATCAGCTCACCTCCCCCTTCCAGTAACTTTGGTCTCTCCCCTCAAAACTAACTCCTTCCTCAAACTACACACACGTTCCAGATTCTACCTGTGGAGAAAACCTCTTTTTTGATTCTATAGCCACTGCCTGCTCTCCCTGCTTGCCTTCATATCCTCTTTTCTAGAATGTCATAAATGGAATCATACATAGGTAGCCTTTTGTATGTGGCTTCTTTTACTTAGCATAATTATTTTGAGGTTCATTCATGTTATTGTGTGTTTCATTAGTTCATCCTTCTAATTGCTGAGTAGTATTCCATTGTTTTGTGGTACCATAATTTGTTTTTCCATTTCTCAGTTGATGGACATATAGATTGTTTTCCATTTTTGACAATCATGAATAAACTGCTATAAACATTTGTATACAGGTCTGTGTGTGAACATAGGTTTTCATTTATCCCGGGTAAGTATGTAGGAGTAGGATTGCTGGGTCATATGGTAAATGTATGTTTAACATTATGAAAAAAATGCCACCCTGTTTTCCAAAATGGCTGTACTATTTCGCATTCCTACCAGCAATGTATGAGAGTTCAAGTTACTCGACATTCTTGTATTTGGTGTTATTAGGATTTGTTTTTTGGTTTGTTTGTTTGTTAGCTTTTGCCATTCTAATGGGTGTGCAGTGACATTTCATTGTGGTTTTACTTTGCATTTCCCTAATAATGAGATTGAGCATCTTTTCGTGGGCTTATATGCCATCTCTCACTCTCTCTCTCTCTTTAAAAAAAATGTTTATTTATCTTGAGAGAGAGACAGAGAGAAAGAATCCCAAGCAGGCTCTGTGCTGTCAGTGCAAAGCCCAATGTGGGCTCAGTCTCACGAACCGCAAGATTATGACCTGAGCCGAAATCAAGGGTTGGAGGCTTAACCAAACTGAGCCACCCAGGCACCAACCCCCCACTTCTTTGTCTTTTTTTTTTTTTTTTTTAATCAAGAGAGCTTTTGCTCATATAAAAAAAATGAGTTGTTTGTAGTCTTATTGCTTTGGGAGAATTTCTGGAAACAAGTCCTTTACAGATGTATTTTTGGCAAATATTTTGTTCTAATCTGTGCCTGTCTTTTAGTGGCATTTAAAGAGCAGCGTCTTAAATTTTGATGAAATCTAATCCACCAATTTCTTCTTTTATGGTTCATGCTTTTTGTGTCCTAAGAAATCTTTGTCTAGCTAGTGGTTTTGTTTCTTAATTGAACTAAACTTATTTAATTCAAAGCATTTTTAATTCTAAGTCTCCGCTTCTTTCTTTGTTGGAATTAAATTATCTTTTTAAAAAATAATAAAATGATAACAGTAAGAATAGATAGAAGTGTGTGTGTGTCTGTGTGTCTGTGTGTGCATGCGCACACTTGTCTGGAAAAATAGAATTGATGGATGATTCTATGTTGGTGTCATAGGTCAGGTTCCCCAGGAAACAGACAGAAATTTGCATGTGAATACTGTCTCCTTGACCAAACTCTAGTCAGTCTCCTAAGGCTTCTTCTCAACTAGGCTTAACCTTGGACTTCAGTGTCTGTCCTTATCGAAACTTCATCCCCCAGTTTTAGCAAAAATCCTAAGTCAGTTTACAGAGAATCCTCCACCCTGGATATCTGATCACCCTCTATATCCAATCAAATTCTTCATCCCCTAGTCTCCCCTAGGAGATACTTCATCACCCTGGGCTGCCACCAGCAAGAATCTGGCCAACTCATTTTCGTCAGAATCCTCCCTCACCCCTGATGTTTCCTCTTCGTAATTTTCCATCCACTGGCCCCCAACCCTGCTCCTTGGCTATAAATCCCCACTGCTTGTCCTTGTTGTATTTGGAATTGAGCCCAGTTCTATACCAAGACCTCTTTTCTTCTATTGCAATAGTTCCTGAATAAAATGTTTTTACTGCTTTACCTACTGCCCGGCTCTGGTTTTTCTTTGACAGATGCAAGAAGTTTATTGGGGAGTGCTACCAGGAACAATCCCTCTAAGAGATGGCATGAAACAGAACTAGCAGGGAGAGATGTTGAATTATGATGTAGTTGCAACAGAGGTCTCAGCTGATCCCACGGGGAGTTCTGGAGCCGCCGGGATGGCTTTACAGAATTGCCTGGAATAGAGGGCAGGGTCTGGACCTTGTGTTTCTCAGCCATCCCCCCCTATTCAATGAGATAAAGTGTGAAACTAATATAAAAAATGTGATATAGGAGTGAGAAAGATCAAGTATTTGAACTGTAGTAAGTCTTGGTAAGCCTGAGGCAATCTCTCTACAAGGAGAAATAAAACAAAACTAATTAGTCACTTGTGAAACCCTTTCCTTGGTTCTGTGACCTCTGCAACCCAGCAGTCTTGTATCCTGGCAACAGTTTCTGGGCTTTATCCCTGGTTTGCATCATCTCCCTTCCCACCCCCCCCCCCCCCCCCCCCGGCCCCGGAGGTAAAGACATCCTTTGGTACCTGTTCCATTGTTTCTTGCCCTCATTTAAAAAGGAACAACTGTTTTGTCTGAGTGCAAATTGTTGCCCTTTGTGGCTGGCAGATCTGGATGGTAAAGAAACTGCAGAGGCAAAAGATCTCCATGCCCAGTAGTGAATCCTAGGGGATGTGAACAAGGCTTCATATGAGAAGTTTAATAAAGGGTAAGTCTTGAGTATATATGGGAAATGATGTTTTGCTGACTTTACATGCCTGGACATCACCCATGCGTCATGATGCCCTCTGCCCCACTCCTCAAATTGCTGTCAATCTAAGCAGAAAAGGCAGACAAAAGCTCAAAGTCACCACCAGCCAGCTTTGCACACAGATAAACCTAAGGATCCAGTGGAGCGAGAGGGGTTCTTCCTTCCCCAGGGTGGTCCTCCTGGTCCCTTTAGTAAAACAATGCTCCTGGGAGTTGGAACCGTCAGGAGAGATGACATCTATCTGCTATCATATTTCTAATCTGACCCTCTCGAAATGAAGAAAATAGCCTAGGAACATTCGACTAGCTTGTGGCAAAGCCAAAATTAGCGTCAGATGTCCTGTCTTTCAAGTCAACTGAGCCACAGACCCTTAGCTATCCTTGCTTCTCCTGTCTCCTCCACCTGCCACATGCACTTAGTCGTTAAGTTATTTTGACTTAAAATTAGCTCTCGGCCTGGTCCCCCTCTCCCTAGTCATCGGTATGACTTCTTTTGCTTAGATTCCACCTACTCTCCTGGGCACTTGCAGCAGCTTAATAACTGATCTCTCTGCCTTGCTTTCTTCCATTGCCAGCCCATTCTGCGCACAGCAGCTGGAGTCATGGTGTTTCTTTTCTTTCCTTTTCTTTTTTAAGTTTATTTATTTTGAGAGAGGGAGGGAAGGTCAGAGAGAGAGGGAAAGAGAGAGTCCCAAGCAGGTTCTGTGCCATCAGTGCAACGCCCAACCCAGGACTGGATCTCACAAACCATGAGATCATGACCTGAGCCCAAATTAAAAGTTGGGCACTTAACCGACTGAGTCACCCAGGTGCTCCCGGAGTCATGGTTTTCAAGCACAAATTTGGCAACTCATTCCCCTGCGTAAACCTTTCCACTGCTCCCATCTCTTTTCATGATTAAGGTCCAAACTCCTTAGCCATATATTCAAATGTCATCCTTGGCACTGACAGCTTTGGTACAAATTTGGCTGCAAGCAAAATTCACAGTGGCTTTAACCATAGGATGTTCCTAAAATAGGCAGTCTTACAATTGGTCTGGTGACTCTGTGATGTTGTTGGAGACTCCAACACTTCTGTCCTTTCTCTTCTATCCTCACTGGGTGGTTGTCATATTCAGGCTTTCATCAGGGTCACAATATGCTTATGTGCACATCCTTGTATGATAACATCCAAATCACAAAGGAAGGGAGGGAGGAAAAAGGGAATTCCTCCTGTTACACAATTTTTTTAAAAAATTTTATTCGAGGAAGACAGTGCGAGTGGGGAGGAACAGAGAGAGAGGGAGAGAGAATCCCATGCAGACTCCATACTGCCAGCACAGAGCCCGATGCAGAGCTCGGACCCACGGAAACCGCAAGATCATGACCTGAGCCGAAACCAAGAGCCAGGAGCTTAACCGACTGACCCACCCAGGCACCCCTTGTTAAATCAAAGATGAGACTCTTACCTCAGTGCCTTCCACCAGACTTCTTTTTTTTTTTTTTTTTTTTTTTAGCCAGAACTGAGTGCCATACCCAGCTTTAGACCAAGCATTTTTATAAAAGGGGGTTTCCTAGATTGGCTTAGCCCAATTGTGATTTATGGCCTGGCCCTGGGCACCTTATCACCTGAACAAAATCAAAGTTCTGTTCTCAAGAAGGAGAAATGGCTCATGGGCTGGCAACCCACAGTGGGTACCCCAACCTACAGGGCCCTCGTGAGCTAGCCTCTATTTATCCCTGTACATTTTCTGACCCTCTCCTTCATAGTAGCTTTTTACTCTAGTCTTCTGGAACCACTCACACTTCCCAGAACGGTCCTCCATGACTTCATGGAGCCAGTCATACCTCCTAGAATGGTCCTTTTCCCCCTGCCCAAAATAACCTTTTCCCCTTGATAGTCTTATGAATACTCAACGTTCTTATAGAACTCAACTGAAGTGTTACTGGCTCTGTACAATCTTTCCTGACCCTCCAAAGCAGGATCAGTCACTCTTGACCTTTCCTGTTTCCCATTTCAGGCGATGCCTGGTACATTGTAGTTGCTCAATAAATATTTGTTGAGAATCTTTGCATCGTTCAAGTGCTGCACATTTTGATCTGTCAGGTTATTATCACTGTTTACATTTTAGTTAATATCATTACTTTCATCACAGAGCCATGTGATGGTTAATTTTATGTATCAACTTGATTGGGACACAGGATGCCCAGATATTTGGTTAAACACTATTTGTGGGTGTTTTGGGATGAGACTAGCATTTGCATCAGTCGGTTGAGTAAAATGGATTGCCTTCCCCAATGTAGGTGGGCTTTATCCACTCTTTTGAGCACTTGACTAGCACAAAAATGCTGAAGAAGGAAGAATTCACCCTTAGCCTGACTACTTGAGCTGGGGCATTGGCTTTCGCTTGTACCTGCAGCCAAACTTCCACGGTTCTCAGGCCTTCAGGTTTGGATTAGAACTACACACCAGTTTTCCTGTGTCTCCAGTTTGCAGATGGCAATCGGTGGGACTTCTCAGCTCCATAATTATGGGACCCAATTCCTTGTTTATCTTTCTTTCTATCTATCTATCTTTTCTGTTTCTCTGGAGAACCCTGTCTAATGGAAGACAGTTAATAAATTCTTTACTATAGAAAAATGTTTCTAAATTGTGGGATCAAGTTGCTGATAGGGAATATGATTTTGAGGGAGCTAAAATATCCCAACTTGATGCTTAGTCTCCTATTATTCATAAGATGAGAACATTATTATTCATAACATTCTATTTAATGGTGTCTATGATAAATAATTCTCTTTCACTCCTGTGTATCTTGCATACTTTTTTTTTCTGTCAGACAGATTATCTTATGCATGTTCTGCAGAGATAGGGACACTTAGAAATGCTCATTTGTATTGGGGCTAATACAAACTGGGGTGTGTGTGCAGAAAAATTATTGAGATGCACCTATGAGATAAAGGGTGACAGGGTGAGTGAAAATGAAAGAGAAAGTGATAAAATGTTAGTGCGATTTATTCTAGAGCGTGGGGAAAAAATTCACAGTAATTTCAGGTGGTACGGGCACTTAGCTTAAATAACATGTACATAGAGAAAACTTATTGCCTTTTTAATTCTCCCTCCATTCTTGTTAGCAGCCTATTTCCATAAGTCATCAGGCTCAGGAAGTGGTATTCCACCTTCCCTGGAGCTCTGTGCTCTGACCTGTATGACGGTGGCTTAGAGCATTCCAGCAAAGCAGGGGGAGGGGGGCACAAATCTTTGGCATTCTGCTGCTGACAGGTATTGGCTAGCGAATAAAGAGAAGCAGGGAATGTCCATACGGCCACAGAATGAGACTTTGAGGAGGAAACTACTCATATCAAAACAACGAGACAAAACAAGGAGCTCTAAGTTAAGGAAGGCTCTAAGTTAAGGAAGAGAAAAAAAGAGAAAAGATGGAAAGAAGGACAAAAGGAAGGGAAGGAATGAAGAAAGAAAGGAAAGGGGGAAGGGAGGGAGTTGAAGCCTGGAGGGTTAAGTAGGGCATCTGAGGTTGTTTGGACTGTTGCTTCCAGGAATCTCTGCTTAATTTCTTTGAACTATGACTCAGGTCTTTACCCAAGGGCATGTCTGTCCATGTTCTGACAGAACTTGAAATTGTTTACCCCATATTCAGCTCCGGTGGCTTCTCCATTCTCCGTATCTAGTCATCTCCTTTGCAGGCAAGAATCACAGATGACCAAGGTGCACACCTGACAGAAGCAGAGTTTTGATTCTACTGTCATCTGTAGTCATTCCTCAGCCCCAGCCCCAGCCTTGGGCTGCTTACACTGCCTTTTGGCCACCACTGTCCTGTGGTCCTTGGTTCCCTCAGAATATCTGCAGCTGGGGGCTACCATCTGGGGGCTATGTGTGCAGAAGAGGAGGATGGGGTTGCATTCAGTGCTTGCTGTTTAACAAGCGTGTGTCTGGCCATTTCCACCAAATAGCTTTCTTCTAAAACATCAGATTGGACCTTCTTGAGGGTGGCTACCAGGCACAGCCAGAGCACCGACACTGAAGGAAGATGGTTGGATGTTCAGCCCTGCAGTCTCTTTTGGGTGCGGCCATCTTCCTGTTGCTCCCCCCGGCTGCCCAGTGGCCTCCACTATCTTTATGGGCCACTGTCATAAAATCTGCCCTCAGCAGTGGAGCTAATGAACTCAATCACACAGTCACTATGGCTAAGTAAGGAACTTCTCTCTAAAGATCTTAAAACAAAGGGAAGAGTGCTATTTTTGACATCTAGAGCTTTCTGTACCAAAGAATGAGAGGTGTTTTAGAGGATAAGAAAGCCTTCTATGGACCTCTAATCATACCTCACGGGCCTTAGCGTGCCATGAAGACTGGCTCTTTACCATGCCTGACAAAATTTGCTCGATATTCAAAGTAAGTATGAAGCTCCTCTTTTCTGAGCCAAACTTCATATGAAGCACAACCAACCTAACCTTCATTGAGCACTTGCTGTGACCAGGTTATTTTGCTAAGCATTCTACAATACACATTTCCCCTGCTGTCTGAAAGTTCATTTTATGCCACTTCACCTTTACAGAAGACCTACCTTAGTACATCTTTTTAATAACAGGAAGAAATTTAAAGATAATTTTTCCTTTTACAAAATGGTAATTGCTTCTTTGCTTTAGGTCATTTCAGCTACGAAAGTTTTCATAGGAATGCTCTACTTTCACATAGTGGGAGAAACCTGTACATTATTTTCTTCTCAAATTTAGGCAGTTTCATTTAAGATCCTCTTGATTTACCCGAACCAATCAGGTATAAGTGCAAAGGGCATTTACCGGCTCACAAGACAGGTATAGGGCTGACTTCAGACATGACTGGATTCTAACAATGTTATCAGGACCTTGTCTCCCTCCATCTCCTGGATTGGCTCCACCTTCCTTTGCGTGTGGCCTTTGTTCTCAGATTCTATGTTGGGGCAGGTGACTGGGCAGCTCCAGCCAGATGATCTTCCAGTGTCTATTCTCAGTGGGAAACAGAGAGCTTCCTCCTGAGTGCTCAAATGCACTCTAATGAGATGGGGTCACATGCTCATCCCTGAACTGGTCTTCTGGCCAGGGGCCTCATAGAGTCTCTCCTGGGTCATGTTCTGCATTCCTGGAGTGAGGTAATGGAGACCCCAACCAGACCAGAGGGATACAGAGTAGGAGAAGAGGATCCCCAAGTAGGTATTGGGGAAATAGGCACCAAGACATTTTCTTACTGGGAGTGTCAGTATCCCAGCTTAATAGATGAGGAAACAGTGGCTTGGAGGGTTTAAGTAACTTACCCAAGGTCACTGCTAAGTAATTGGCAAGCAGAGACTTGAATCCTATCGTTAACAAGCCTTATTTGTTGTTCCATTTATTCAGAGGAAATTTTTGCTCTCTAAATAAGTAAAAACAAGACTGTATATCTAGATTAAGAGAATTAATGTCAAATTTTCCATAATGAAAATCATCCCTAACTTGCCCTACAGATTTATCTCAAGGGACAGACTAGAAGCCCTCTAAGGAGGCATAACTCTCTTTCCAATATGCCATTGGCCAAGTTCTGCTACCAAGGGAAAGGAAGCGAGTGTGAGTATTTATTAAAGACACAGCACTTACTTCTGACATCATCATCAGAATGATCTGAACCAAAAACTCTGCTGGCTTTAAGAAAATCAACATGTTAAGTGAATTCTTGATATACTTTTTACTTGCCTAAACACTTCAGAAGAACCCAGCTACCTCCTGGAATGATTTTGAAATAGTCATCCAGGAGGTATGGTCATTATTGATTTTGTTCTAAATTCTTAACAACAAGTGGCTATACAGTCAGTTATTAATGGCCTTATCATATTGACACAGGGCCATGAACTAACCGAGATAGAGGAAGCCATGTGTGCACTACAGGACAGAACACTCAATGTACCATCAGCAGAGTCCTGGATCCAGCACTAATTAACTCTATAACCTCAGACAAATCACCTCAACTTGCTGCTACTCACTTTCTTCATCTGTAAAATCTTTAAAATGATGATTATACTTCCTTTATAGGTTTTTATGAAATTCAGATGATACAGTGTGTTTTAAAATTCCAGAATATCTGCAAACTTTCAGTATCTATAACTATGAAGTATTGTAATCCTTCCCATCCAAGAAACTGAGAACTCCATGGCTGCCTATTCATATTAATAGCCAAGAGAACCAAGAGGCAGACAAGTCCCAATAAAGTTGGAAATAAAGCCTGCAACTCTAGCGGCTGATTCTGGATTAATAATGGACTATTAATGGACTGCCTAATAACAGAAGTAATGGCTTGCTGCAAAACAAAACAGAAGAAAGCAAAACCAAAAGAACAACTGTGTTTCATTAGATTGAAATGCAAAAAGACCTTGAGAAAACCATGGCACCAAGTCCTGAGGCAAAATTGGAAGTTACCCAAACTGTGTGATCCAACCTTCTCAGCACGTGTGATTTCTAAATCTTTTACTCTAGTCCCAAAGTTTTCTTAAGATCCTCACACCCCACCTTTGTCACTCCACATATGATCAAATCTTCTTGGCAGAGAACAGGGCTCAGGACAAAGACCCACAAGTCAGAAACCTAATGAGTAATTTTAGGGGCACCTGGGTAGCTCAGTTGGTTAAGCGTCCCACTTTGGCTCAGGTCATGATCTCATGTTCATGAGATTGAGCCCTGCGTAGGGCTCTGTGCTGACAGCTCAGAGCCTGGAGCCTGCTTCGGATACTTTTCTCTCTGTGCCCCTCCCCTGCTTGTGCTCTGTCTCTCTCTGTCTCTCAAAAATGAATAAACATTAAAAAAATTTTAGAAATCTAATGAGTAATTTTACCAAGACCAAATGAGAACAGAGCAACAAGCTATGCCAAGGACAGGGTCTTTCACATTTCAAGGTCTAGTTCAGGTAAAAGTGGTCACTGTTTAGGCAAGTTGGTGGCCAGCCTGCAGCTGGGCAGAAGATAAACTGCATCAACACTGGGGAGTCACCATCCTTCCAAAGCCTTTCTTGGTATTCCCTGCCTCACTTCAGCAAGGCATAAAGAACTTAACTCCTGTGATCATCTTTAGGAAGATGACCAAAGACTATGCTTCCTAGCCTCTTCTGACTTTCTTCACTAAACATTGACTGAGCACCAACCATGATTTGCATGATGGAAGGTTTGTCTATAGGATTGGAAACAGAGTGCTTACTGGTTACCTGGTCATAAGCACTGGACATACCAACTCGACAGCCCAATCTCTGGCCTAAGGAAACTCTTCAGCTGAGGCTTTTTTAGATCGCAGAGGTGAAGGGTGGATGGGAGACAGGCCTTCAGACAAGGATGAGGGTGAGGGATATCTAGGCCAAAAGAACGACATGAGCTGAGGGGAAACACAGGACGCCATGATGCATTTAGAATCTTTATGTCCAGGGGCACCTAACTGGCTCAGTTGGTATAGCACGTGACTCTTGATCTCAGTGTCATGAGTTCAAGCCCCACCATGGGCTTGGAGCCTACTTACAAAACAATAATAATTAATGTAAGTAAGCAAATAAATAAATAGAATCTTTATGTCCATATGGCTGGACTACAGGATATGTGTGGCTGAGAGGTGGCTGGGAGAGGATGCTAGATAGTAAAAAGCCTTATAAACCGTGTTTAAAAATTAACTGAGGACAGTGCAAAGACATTCAAGAGTTTTAAGCACAGAAAGAAAATGATTAGATATACATTTAAATAATAACAAGAAGGGGCATATGGATGGCTCAGTTAGTGAAGCGTCCAACTCTTGATTTTGGCTCAGGTCATGATCCCAGGGTCATGGGATCAAGCCCCATGTTGGGCTCTGCACTGATAGCACAGAGCCTGCTTGGGATTCTCTCCCTCCTTCTCTCTCTGCCCCTCCCTTGCTCATGCTGTCTCTCAAAATGAATAAATAAAAAATAAATTAAAAAAATAAATGAAGAATAAGCAATATGTGTTCCAAGTGAAATTTGGAAAATCAGAAAAGCACAAAAATCATATAATTGATGTATTGAATGTTCTGGACACACCATGGCTCTAGGAAGAAACAACTTTTTAGTCTTTCTCCTGCTGCTCTAGAAAACTCATTCTAGAATGAATCCTTAGTTTTTTCTGATCCTATTCAGTCATAAGAATGCTCTCCATCGAGTGCTGTAAAATCTTATCAAGTCTAGTATTACATACTCAGTCTTTTACTCACTTGCAAATGTCTCTCGTTCCTCTAGACAGGCTTGCTTCAATCTTGGAAGCTGAAGTGCAGAAGGAAGTCGTGGTTAGCTTTTCTGCTTGCTACTCACCAAGTTGCTCTTTCCTCAGGCCCTTGAGGAAAGAGTAGGTGCAAATGGTTCCCACTTGTGTGACTGACACAGTCGTCATCTGGTATGGCATATGTACCTCGCAGATCCATCTACTAGGGACCTCTGGCTATAGTGCCCTTCTGCCAGATCTCTTCACCCTTTAAGTGGTTCTCTTGGGTGGCATCCCTCACACCATTCACAGGTGGCCCAGGAATGAGTGCCCCCTCCATTCCATGGCCCACTCATCTAAGGAAGTGCAGTGCCCTGCCACAGAACCTTCTCTCTTCATTCTGCTGCAAGGCAGTCCCCTCCAACTAGCTTTTCACCTTCAGGCTTCTTGTGGTGAAAGTCAGCCACCATCCCCTATGTCCCTCAAACTCCAGAAGACACAGGTCAAGATTTCCAAATAGTTCTTGTGAAGAACTTAGGTTAAGGTGAGAGCATATTTCCCATGGCAGAGTAGAGATGCGATGGGTTGTGGAACACAGCACTCAGACGACTCACTAGAAAGAAGCCCTTGCCCCTAAAGAATGTTTCTGGCCTCTCTTCCATAGAAGGTGGGAAGTGGGCTGATATTGGCAGGGCCATTTCCCAATACCTTTGCATGCCCTCCATAGCTAGGGGGTCTAGCATTTCCTTTTAGAATGTGCCAACCTACAGGGAGCCTGGGTGGCAGTTAGGTGCCCAGCTTCAGCTCAGATCATGATGTCATAATTCATGAGTTCAAGCCCCACGTTGTGCTCTGTGCTGAAAGCTCAGAGCCTGAAGCTTGCCTCAGATTCTGTGTCTACCTCTCTCTCTACCCCTTGCCTGCTCATACTCTGTCTTTCTCTCTCAAAAGTAAATAAGCATTAAAAAAAAAAAAAGAATGTGCCAACTTAGGACATGCCATAGTATTATCAGGCTTGAGATAATAGGGGAAGCAACTTTCTGTACAAAATAAAAATTACTGTAATCCCACTAGTCTTCTCCTCCTTTGGAAGTATAGAGATGTCTCCTTCCCTCTCATCTTTAACAATTTGGTGTATATATTTTGAAATTGTCTTTTATGTTTATACAAATCCAGAAGATTGTTGGATGGATAGATTCAACAGATAGGTAGGTAGATAGGTAGATAGGTAGGTAGATAGGTATGTTTAAAAACATAGCTACTGGGGCGCCTGGGTGGCTCAGTCGGTTAAGCATCCGACTTCAGCTCAGGTCACGATCTCACGGTCCGTGAGTTCGAGCCCCACGTCGGGCTCTGTGCTGACAGCTCAGAGCCTGGAGCCTGTTTCGGATTCTGTGTCTCCCTCTCTCTGACCCTCCCCCATTCATGCTCTGTCTCTCTCTGTCTCAAAAATAAATAAACGTTAAAAAAAAAAAATTTAAAAACATAGCTACAAAATTATTGACATTGCTCTCATCTAGAGGTGGAATTTATGTCCCCTTCCCTTGACTTAAGAGCCAGGCAGTGACTGCTTGGACCAATGGAATACAGTGGAAATGAAGCCATGTGACTTCTGAAGCTAGGTCATAAAGGGCCAGGAGGCTTCCACCATGATCCCTGGAGACATTAGCACTTGAAACACTGAGCCACCATAAAAGGAATCTGATTACCCCAAGGCCATGATATTGAGGAGGCCACATGGATTCTCTAGACAAGAATCCCAGCTGAACCTGTCCTTCAGCATTGCAGCCCAAGCACCGATGTGCAAGTGAAGAAGCAGCTTAGGAGTACATTTTCCGACTCCAGCTCTTCCGGTCTCAACCACACAAGTCATCCAAGCTCCAGATAGCAAAGGGCAGAGAAAAACCAATGCTGCTATGTTCTGCCTGAATTCCTGGCCCACAGAATCCACGAACATAATAAAATGGTGCTTGTTCTATAACATTAAGTTTTGGAATGGCTTGTTACATAGTGGTAGGTAACACAAACAGACAGAGAGATTCAAGTTAGAAAGATTATTTCACTGCAAATGGCAAGGATGGAGTAGAGAGGGGCAAGATTAAGGGTAAAAAGACAGGGATAAGGCTTTGCAGTAGTCCACATGAGAAATAAGGACTGAATTAAGGCAGTGGTAGGAGGAAGGAGAGGCAGGGCCCGACGGAGGCTCAACACCACTGCCCCCCTATTGCCAGTGTCAAGAATATAAAGCCCTGGAAGTGGGAGAAGGTATAGGGCAGCTACCCTGGTATGTACTATGAATGCGTGTCTCCTTCGGCAGATCTCAGCTCCTTCCTGTGCATGTGCGTGCAGAGTCGGCTTTCTTCCCCCAGGCTGTGATTCTGTGGTTTAGTTCCACAAACGGGAGGCCCTGAATGTTAGGCTGTAGATTACATTAATCAATCCATTTTGTCTTATCTTACACGCTTACTTAAAAGCCTCTTCTACTTAGGAAGAAAATATATGCAAAGTAATGTACAAATCTGCAGAGCCTTGCCATCTTTTTTTAAGCTGAGCCCTTGTACCCTGTCGGCGAACAAAGAGGCCCCTGGGTGGAGCAAGGTCAGTCCCTGGCAATCAGTCTCTGTGGGGTCACCCTCCCTGGGTTAGGGTAGTGAGGTGGGTGGGGGAAGGACGGAGTGTACAGAACAACAGAAAGATAAAGAAAAATTGCTTACGGCAACCTCATCAGCATGTTTCAAGATATACCAGGCCCAGACTGTAGAACAGTATGTGCAGTAAGGTGTAGTTTACATTCTGGAAAAGATATGCACGTGCATGGATATGTGCAGAAACAGAAGACCAGAAGCATCTGTGCCGAAAATGGAACACTCGTTATATCTGGGGCATGGAATTACTTGTTTTTATTGGTTTGTTGGGTCCATTTTGCCTTTTTGGGTGTTCCAAGTTTCCTGCATATATGTTACTTCTGAAGATTAAAAAAAAAATGTTATGTTACAAATCACCAGAACCTCACAGTTTCATCCACGCTGCCCATAGTATTTCCTGCACGTCCCGCCTTAGATCAACGTACCGTTCTTCATCTTACCAGATGAGAGCATATTTGCAGATCACAAATGCAATGAGAACTATTTTCCACACAACATTTAGGGGTCTTCTGATTCTCCCTTTCAGAATTCTTTTTTTTTTTTAATGTTTATTTTTGAGAGAGAGAGAGAACGAGAGGAGGAAGGGCAGAGAGGGAGACAGAGGATCCAAGGCAGGCTCCATGCTGACAGCTTAGAGCCCGATGTAGGGCTCAAACTCATGAACTGTGAGATCATGACCTGAGCCGAAGTCGGATGCTCACCTGACTGAGCCACCCAGTCTCAGTCTTTCATTAATTCTCTCAGAATTCTTTCCTTAACCTTCTCTATCACTCACCCAATTCTCCAAGTGCTTAGGACAGCCTCTGGGTCACCCCTAATCTTCTCTACAGTGCCAGGTCTGTGGTCTTTAGTAACCAATGCCTGTCCTACCAAACCACTTCTCTCTCCGACACCTGCTGTAGTCTCGCATTCCCCAGCCCCCACCAAGTGCCTGCTTCACAGACAGATCTCAAATTTTAGTAACCGTTCTTACATATTAAACTAATTCACAACATTTCAATAGCTAATGGCTTCTTAGTCACTGGGTTTTAAGAGAGGTTGCCCAGTTAATGTTACTGCATCTCTAATTGGTGATACTACAGCTTTAGTTAAATGCACATTTTCACGCTTCCATTAAATCCATGTGCAAGCAGGTCACAACCTCTTTTAGCCAAGCAGGAAGTTTTCCTGCAGCCGGGCGCCATTGCCATTACCATCAGATAGAGCAGGAACTAATTCAGTCACGTTGATGGATGCCGAGATGGTGCCCAGACTCATCTGCAGTCGGAACTACAGAGCTAGAGTGCAAGAAGCTAATTTCCTCCTGGCCTGACGTGCTCCAGGTCACCCCTGGTTACAGGGAAAATGACACGAGTCGTGTGTCTCATGAGCCAGCTCATGCAGAGTGTTGTGTACAGCGAAGCCCCGCAATGACAGCCGGTGCATGCGGCATGCATGTTGTCTCAGCCCACCGGGTTCCAAGGTTCGAACTCTGACATCCCAGGAAAAGGGTTAGGGGAACTACAAAATGTGGCGGTCACAAAAAGCACTTCAAACCTATACCCACTGGTGGAAGAAAGCAGACGATCTGAATCCAAGCCAGTGGGCCAGTTCGAAACACAGCTGTCCCTGCCCAAGAGAATTCCTTCCCTGGGGGGGCCTTTGGTGGTTTGAAGGGTGTTCTGTGGCTTCTTTCTGTGGAGTAGAGGTGGCGATCTTGTTATGTTTTGTTTCTGTGGTAAGGTTTCACTTATTAAACAAATATTTGTAACTGCCTACAATGTGCGAAGTATGTTTGTAACCACCTACCATGCACCAGGTACTGTGCCGGGCATTGATGATTCAAGTGTGGATATGGCTCAGTCCTTGCAGTGAAGGAAGCCACGGTCTAGTTAGAGAGTGGCAGTGGAGCTGGGTACCAATGAAGAAACAAAGGGAAATAAGAGAAATTAAGCCCTCTGGGAGAGTATCAGAAAACAGAGATGAGGAAGTGCTTAGTCCTGCAGGAGAGAGGCAGAGGAGGAAATGGGGGTGGGAGGGTGGGAGGGTGGGAGGGAAACTGAGAAGCAGGAAGGAGCCAGGAGTGAAGTCTCCCCTCCAAGGATAATTAGTCAACCAAGTGGATTAAGTGAGGTCCAAGTGAGGACAGAGAGCTGAAAGAGATTAGAACCCGTTTATCTATGAAAGGCAGTGCCAACCCGAGATTTTTATAGCAGCGTATTTCTTCTTTGTTTCTTATTTAACTCTAAAATTAACACTAAGTGGAAACATTCTGTAACCCTTGAAAACTGAAAGGGTACAATCTGATCTGTTCATTTCACACAGTGAAGCACGTTCAATTCTTCCTTTGTCTGCTGTGAGCCTTTTAGATTCACACTTGGCCTAGAAGATACATCAGAGAAATAAAAATAGAAAAAAAGAAAGGAAAAGAAAAGAGAAAGTGGAAGTCCATCCTTTTTTAAGTAGTTGGTTTACATTTTATAATCTATTCCCGAAGAGATTCAGAGGAAGCGACTAATGTTTGTTTGATTCAGTTAAAATGATTGAGAAAAAGTTGGAAACGAGACGCTACATTTCAACTTTATTTCCGCAATTACTTGATAATTGGGAGATAACTACAGAATATGCCACATCCACTCCAAAGTATATTTACAGGAAAAATGCCAGAGGTCTGTCTCTCTATTCTTTGTCTCTAAATAAAGGGTTCCCAGATGCTTTACATACACCTAAAATATATACTCTTACATGGCAAGCTGACTAAACATATTTTCCTTTTAAACTAGCTTTTTATTTATTTATTGTTAAATGTTTATCTATTTTAGAGGGAGAGAGAGAAAGAGAGAGAGCACGAGCAGGGAAGGGCAGAGGGAGAGGGAGAGAGAAAATCCCAAGCAGGCTCCACACTGTCAACACAAAGCGTGATGCAGAGATTGAACTCAGGAACTGTGAGATCATGACCTGAACTGAAATCAAGAGTCAGACTCTTAACTGACCGAGCCACTCGGGCACCCCTTGCTTTTTAAATTACAAGCAATTATGCTTATGGGTTAAAAATAAGGAAGGGGAGAACAGTCACTGGCCAGAAGTAATCCTGGTCAATAGCTCTGAGAGTATATGCCTTACAACAACAAGATAGTATTGTAGATAATGGCATCTCCAGAACTGTAGGTTGGAGAGGCTTCGGACAGGGCAGTCTGGTTGGATGCAAAGACTGGGGGAGAAGCTGTGTTCGCATATTCAGCAGTTAGCATTTAGGTTGATGTTGATTTGTTGGGGTTTGTGGGGTGAGAGTAGGAGGAGGTTAGGGGAGAACCCGAAGGCTCCCTGGAGCCAGCTATAATAAGCACTAGAGGTACAGATTCCCCACAACTTGCTTCTTTCCTTAAAAATACATCTTAAACATTTCACCATATCAACAATACAGATCTCCCACCTTCTTTTATAATAGCTAATAGGATTGCATTGCATCTCACCAGACTATTGATAGACATTTAGATTTTTAAAAATCTTTTAATAAGCATTCTCTTGTGCTTATGTGTGTATACATGTGTATACATTTGTATATACCTACATACAAATCTTCTGCTCATAATTTCTATCGACTAGATTCATAGAAAGGAACTTTCTAGGGTGGAAGATATGTGCACTTAAAATTTTGACAGAAAACTCTAATCACCTGATATAGAGTTAGTATACAATTGAGTGGTTACATAGCCCTGCTACCATTGTGATGGCAGAATGATTATATGATTAATAGAGTGACCGTATTATCTAGCATCTAAGACAGAACACTTTTGAAAGAAGAAGTGGGTGCTATTAATTATTATAGTAGAACTGCAGGAATTAACCAAGACTCTCATGGGCAAAGTGCAACATCTGGTCACTCTAATAATTATTAACATAAACATTATTAATGAGAATAGCATTGCTGACAACTTCAGAAATCTCTGCAAATAGCTTAAGAAATTTCAATTGGCCTTCTTTTATCCTTGCCAAACTTATTCTTACACTCACACAGCATTGCCCTGAGCGAGTATACAGATCTTCCAGCAACTTGCTTGTTGGATCTTGTCTTAATGATAGCAAACCAAAGGTTTAGGGGAAAAGAGGAAGAATTTGCTTCTAAATATTCGGCACCATTAAATTTTTCATTTGAAAAAGGAAGATTCCAAGCCAGGAATCATAGTTGGGTGTCTCATGGAATAAAGAACCTAGACGGAAAGAAGAAAAGTAGCAATAACACATTCTAACAAAACATTTGCTTTCTGTAAATCTAGCATCAGCATTGCCTGATAAGCCCAAATGATACGGAAAAGCAGAGAAAAGAACATAGTGCGTTCTGTTTTCTGAGGCCTATGAGTTGGGTCCCAAGCAAGCTAAAGGTCAGGTAATCTCTGAGCTAATGTTGATTTTTATGGCTCGACCTGAGAATGTATATTCTCTTTGGTGTCTTACAAAATGTTAACAGGGTGCGGCCTACTTCTTTGGTTCTTTATGGACAGTCTATGACCTGGGATCCTAGACACGTGGTCTTCTGAGAGCGTGGTCTATCGCATGTCTCACTTCCCATTTCCAAGACAACTGGGAAAAAAAAAAAACAAAACCTCACCCTGCTCCCAGGCAGGATCAATCTATAGTGAAAATCTGTGTAAGTTCAAAAGAGGACTGGTTGTTCCAGATGGAGGAGGAGAGCCCATCTCTTGTCTTGTCTGTGTGTGTTCCCGTCCCTCCCATCCCTCTGTTATTCATCAAGGATTACATTCCTTTTTCTGCCTGTTATCCAGGCTCAGGAAGAAAGCCCTTGATGGGTTAATGAATTGCCCAGCACACTGAATCATCTGTCTTGTGTTTCTCGCTAAATGAGAGGCTTTAACAGATCAGTGCTGAGGTGCTGAGAAGTATGTTTCTAGCTAATGGCAAGCTGTTGAAAATGCCTCTGAGCTTACAATCCACTACCTGAAGCCAACTCCACCAGAGGGCATTTTCCAAAACGTTCCTCATTTTACCTTTTGTCCATTGGTTGCTGATTCTAAAAGTGGTTGTGATGGCCTAATTTTTCTTAAATGCTGAGTTATTACAATAATGTAATGCTTAGTAGGAGCAACTATTAACCTACTTTGATTTTTTTTTCAATATACAGCACTATTCCCACACTCTCACATCGACTTTGCGTGGATTAAGGTCTGCATTGGCAAAACATTTGAAATTCATTCCGTTTCTGTGAAGCTGATGCTTGCCTTTGTCAAAAGCTATCTGAAAGCTGAGATCAATCTATAGATACTGACAAAGATAGCTGAGATGTTTGTCAAAAACAAACAAAAATTGCCAAACAGTATGTATGGCAGATCTCATTTATGTAAAAATATGTATAAATATAATATGTGTTAGTATATGGATAGAGGAGATTTAAAAGACCAAAATATGCACCACATTATTAATAGCTGTTACATCTAGGGGTGGGATTGCCAGGGCTTTTTACTTCCTAAGACATCTGTATGATTTGCTTTTTATACAATAAGCATCTGTTACTCTTCCAACCCGAAAAAGGAAGGAGATGCAAAAATAAAATTACTAAGAAGGATTGAACTGATTTCTTAGTCCTACAATCATAGGGGCTGAGCTAACCAAAAGCAAACATAAAGAGTTTAGCGGTGGGGAACACAGGATCCATGAATGTAGAAGGCAGCATTATTATACATTAATAAATATTATGGGTACACTTCTCAGGGCAGAGGACAAGGACAAGTGCCCATGAGAGAGAATTTTCTACAGGTATTCCTCATTAAAAATAAACTTGTTTGGGGGCACCTGGTTGGCTCACTTGGTTGAGCGTCTGACTCTTGATTTTGGCTCAGGTCATGATGTCATGGTTCGTGAGATAGAGCCCTGCATCAGGCTCTGTGTTGACAGCATGGAGCCTGCTTGGGATATCCTATCTCTCTCTCTCTCTCTCTCTCTCTCTCTCTCTCTCTCTCTCTGTCCCCACACCTCTCTGTCTCTCTTTCTCTCTTAAAATAAATAAACTTTTAAAAAAAAAACTTGTTTTTAAAGTAAAATAGTTTTTTAGTCTGCTTAGAGAACTTTTTCAAACTTACAGAATTATTTTAGAAAAGTATCGTTTTGGTTATATAACCTCAACTCTCAGTTTAGGAAAACGTTCAGCTAGAATATGTCAGATGTTACTAGGAAGTGCCTGATGGCAAATTATTGATACCTAGTTCAATTATATCAGCTCTCACCTACTATTTTGAGTCAGCCAGTGTGCTGTAGGGGAAATTACATAGGTTTTGGAGATTCAACCTGGATTCACCTCTCCCCTTTCCCACTATAACTTGGCAATTTGATCTTGAATAAGTTACTTAACCTCATAGAGCCTCAGCTTTCCAAATTAAGTGCATTTTGCAACAGTACTGCATAGGGTGTATAAGGCTTAAACAAAATTATCTGTAAAATGCATTGTGTAACCTATAAAATCCTGTAGCATATAGTAGATACCGAATATTGAGTGAATGAATGAGGGAATATTATTTTAGAGTTTGTTAAGTGTCCACACTGAAATGAGAGACAGAGACAGAGAGACAGAGGAAGGGAGGAGGGAGAGGGAGGAAGACTGACTTATTTTAGTTTCTTCAGGTGCGGAATGTTTAAAGAATGAAGGTGACTGTTATGATTTAGAAAAAGAATAAAGTAAACAATAGTTGAATGAAGGCCCTGGATTTAGAATAATACCATAAAATTTGGAAATTGCCACACACACTCACATTACTTACAGCCCCTGTCACCCTTTAAGGCTATCTTGAACGTCACCATCTTAGTGAGGCCTTTCCTGATTTCCCAGGCAAAGGTAGGAGCTCCCTCCCAGTGAAGGCCAGGCATGAAAAGATTAACTGCCAATGAGAGTCCCTTTCAGAGGAATTAAAACTAACAGAATCAAAAGAACTTGCCAGTTGGAGGGAGGTTCTCTTTTACAAGTGTGAGTTCCCTTCAGGATAGTGCCCACAGTGACAGCTTTATAACAGCTTTATAAGTTTATCAGATCTACTCTTGATCCCACACTGAGGAGAGAGGTGAAGTCAAGCATATACTCAAGGATGTTTTAACTTAGTTATCCTAGTATATGTGCTGTCGAAGCAAGCACATTAACTTAGTTATCCTATGCAGGTAGTTTGGGAGTATGTAAGCACCCCAGAAAGAAGTTCAAAATCCCTGTTCTTTTAGAAATAGCTTCATCTGACAGCTTGTGGTTAGTCAGCCCTCCATTACTTGTTCTTCCCTTTTTGAGCAGCCCTTGCATTGGCCACAGGACACTTCTGCCCAGCCCTGTAGACGCAAGTAACAAGACTTCAGCACGAGACAGTTCAGATGTGAGTCTGGTGGCCAGGAGAGAGAGAGGAACCAGAGTTCTAAATTTGCACTTAACAGCAAAACTTTTGACTTCAAATCCACTAGAGTAGGGGAACTGCCTGATGATTGTGACAGTGGTTAGAAGAGACTGAAACGAAGCTGGTAGATATACACGCTGGGCAGCAAGCAGTGAAGGAAGAAGAGGAGGAATTCATGAAGTGAATTCTCTCCCCTCTCTCAGGGGAGAGACCAATGCACAGACCATTGGTCATCTTTTCCAAAGAGGTTTTGGTGGGAAGGTGCAGACAGAATTCAGACTGCAGTTGAATTTTAAAATGAAGTTGGACTAAGGGAGTAGGGCAGTGATTGCTGATAATACTTCTAAGGAGGATGGCAGAGAAGGAAAAACATCTAGACAGGCTTGGCATCCTTTTTAAAAAAAATTGTTTAATGTTTTATTTTTGAGAGAGAGAGAGAGAGAGCGTGAGCAAGTGGGGGAGGTGCAGAGAGAGAGGGAGACAGAGAATCTGAAGCAGGTTCTGAGCTGTCAGCACAAAGCCTGATGCAGGGCTTGAACCCACAAACTGCAAGAAAGTGACCTGAGCCTAAATCAAGAGTCAGACACTCAACTGACTGAGGTCCCCGGCACCCTAAGCTTGGCATCCTTAATTGCTCTGTCCCCACCCACGGGCAAGGCTACAGGCACCCCATAAATGGAAGCTGGATTCTACGTATCCACACTCTGAGAAGTCATCCTGCCCTGGCTCTCATCTAACTTCCTGAAATTTTTTGGGTCTATGATCCCAGCCTTAGCTAGAGATCTTTAACCCCCATCCACTTCCCCCTCTCTGCCCAGTATGTTTTGGATTAATATAGTGTTTGGCCCATCTCTATGGTTCTCTGTGTAGGTTTCACCTGTATCACTGCCTTCAGTTTCCTTTTCTGTTCCTTGCCCTAGGGCTCTACTTCAGCCCCTTCTCAGCTGGGCACCCAGACCCCAACTCCAGCCTCCCTGAGCCTCCCACCTTGCCCCTTTCGGAGCAGAACTGGTTCAGAAGGATGGAGGAAGATAGAGTCAAGGAAGGGAGTATCTGTTGGCTTCACTCTCAGAGGGACTGGTTAAAGGGGAAGGATCAGTAGAGAAGGTAGGAGAGGGGAGGAAAAACTAAGGGGGCAAGTTTTCTGAATGAGTGGGAACGCGTTAAGGGCGTAGGGGGAGGCCTTGACCAGAAGAGGAAAAACCTCAGCCTCTGAGATAAGAGAGAAGGAAATGACAATGAAGATGAACACAGTTGAATTTGTAGGAGGTGAGGATTCTGCTGGGAGTGAAGGGCATGGAGGTTGTGCAGGAAGATTGAGATACTGAAGGTCTTGATGGTCAATCGGGAAAAGGGAGACTGAACTAAGCAAGAAACAGCATTTTGAGTAACACCATGAGTCCAATAGAAGCTGGAGACCCAGCCCTTATAAGTCATTTTCTCCAGAAGTGCTTTAGCTCCTGAAGACCATCTCTTGTGAGCCAGGCTGACCATAAATCCTGGTGATTAAGGCCAGCAGACTACCCTTGGTTCAGACTGAGGGTCAGATGCACTAACTTTAGGAGGAATCAAAATTGAAATTTAATGTCCCTTCAACTCATCTCTTGGCTCTATGGAAGGAAGCAAATTCCTTGTGGACAACACACATGAATTTGATGGGAGGGTAGTAGACCAAATGGAGAAATTACCATTTTACATGATCAAAGCCTATCTCCCATTTGCTGCACGCTGGCCCTGTCCTGGTTGAGCCCTGATGCAGACCCAGCCTGTTTGCCAGGTTTCCTGCTACAACTGGAAATTCTCATTGGTGCCCATTTTCTGGTGGAGGCCGGGCATGTGAATTTCCTAGTCTCTTTGCCACCCAGGACAGGGGAATATCCTGGGTAAAAACTATGAAAGGGTCTGAGGCAGGTCAAGCTTCATGTATGAAGTTCAATCCAGGTGGAGGGTCCCCGTTGGGCCATTTATAAGCCCCAACAGTGTTGCAGTCTTGCTGACTATGCTGCAGCAGAGCTCTGGATCCGGGCCCAGGTCCTGCCTGGAACAGTGCTTTTCTGGGGGTGTCATTTCCAACAGCCTGGCAGTCCCCTCCATGATGAACTGTCTGAGCATGCTCAGCTGCGGGCGTTCTCTGGAATGAACCACTCTGCACAAGGGTGCCATGCCCAGGGAACCCAACCTCCACCATCAGGAAATGATACATTCCCTCAGCTGGGAAGGAGGATAGCTAGCACTGAAGGATCTCCCCTCCTTTCTTTGCCAGTCCATCTATCTTCCTGAGAACATTCTGGCACCCCTGTGGTTTGGGGAAGCCAGCGCTCCCTCATAGCCCAGGCCCTTATAGTCAGTCTTAGGATTCCAAATGTAAAGGATGAAAAAAGAAGTACCCACACATTCCAAAACAAAGTGCTAGACCTCTGATGCAGAACCATCTGGTCTAGCCATCACCATCTCTACCCTATAAAAGAGCGAAGGGGAAGAAGCTGGTGAGGGACTGACTCAGAGACAGTGGTTGGTGAGGTGTGCATCCTCCCTTATCCAAGAGGAATGGGGAATAGGTGTTTCTTCCAAACCTCAGGCCATGGGTAAAGGCTTCAAGGGAAGACTTGGCTAGTTTGCCATATCCTCATGGCTAGCTAACTAATTTGTGGGGCCCCTTCTTCAAAAAGGAGGAAATGGCATTAAAAGTACTAATTTTATTTTTAAGTGGGGCTGTACCATTGCTCTAAGAAACAGTTCCATGGAAGTCTTCAAGGTCTGCTTTGGGCAGCACTCAAGGCCTGGCTCTTTTAGGAATTAAGAAAGGAAAAACCATTATATTTTTCATTAATTGCCTACAGTGTGCAGTGTTATCTTGTTTAACCTTCATGACTACCTATTTTACAGTAGTCCAAGGTCACACAGATAATGGCAGAAACAGGATGTGGGCCCAGGGTTTATAGGCTCCAAAGTCTGGGCTCTTTCTCTTGCACTTCAATGTCTCCCAGGGAAAATGGGAGAGGGTAGAATGCTGGAACTTTCTGAGCATCTACTCATGCTTCTACGGTGCTTGATGGAATTGGTCCAGCTCTTTGAGGATGAGCTTCTGCTTCTGGGGGACCCTTTTCCAGGCCCTCCACATGTGCATATAATCTCCACCATTCACTGCAGCAGCCCGGCCACAGGCAGAGGGTCTGACACGCTGGTGGAGAAGACAACAAAAATGTCTCTCCTTTCTGATACATTCATTTGTTCATTCATACACAGTACTTAACTGGCCCTTTTTTCTTTGCGTCTCTGAGTTCCTAACACAATTGCACCTCTTCCTCTTATAGCCTTCTCTTTGTCGAGGGTCAGAATATTTAATGAAAAGACAACAGAAAGCTTATATACATGATGAAAGGAAAATAAATTATTTCAGAGTAGCATGCTTTCTGAAATGAGATTGCAATGTATTAAAAAAAACAAACCAAAAATGACCTGACTGGCCAATTATCTTGTTTGTCCAAGAATTATTTTATTACTCAATTCAGCCATAGGCCCATGTAACTAACTGCTGTCATAGAGAAGAAAAAGGGTCATAATTAAGCAGAAGCTGGGCAATGAGGTTGATGATCTTTTCCCTGTAAGGTTGTGATCCTGGAGTATGTGTAAATTCATGATTGTATTTGATGCCTTGTCTAAAACATGGTCTGAAAGTCTGAAGCAGCAAGTAACCTTGGCAACAAAGCAGGAAGGGAGAATTACCTAGCGTGGAATCCAAAGATTCGGGGGCTGAAAGTTTCATGGCGGTCATTCAGTCCAGTCCCTTTGTTTGACAAATGAGGAAGCCAAGGTTTAGAGATGCTAGATGAACTTTCTAAAGACTCCCACATAACTAAGGCAGGGTTGAGCCACGCATCTTTGTCTCCCGACTATAAGTTCAGAGCTTTCCCATCACACAATGTTATTTTGCCCGTGGTTTATTTCTGGAGGTTATTTTTGGTTACTTGCCTGTTTATGTTAAAATGCTTTTGTTTCCATTTTTGTTTTTAAAATTATAAAAGTAACACATGCTTTTTGTTAAGAAACTCAAAACCGAAGTATATAGAGGGAAAAGTGAGTCTCCCTTTCACTACTCTCTCCCAAATACATTTTCTCTCCAGTGGAAACCTCTTGTGAATGGACCAGTATGACTTTTTCCTATGCATTTACAAACACATGTATATCATACCTTTTTTCATAAATGAAAACATACTATTCATATTGTTTTGAGGTTTGCCTTTTTCATTTAACATTTTTCTGAAGATATCTACTTCATTCTTTTTTTTAATTGAGATAATTTACATAACATAAAGATCGTCATTTTTAAGTGTACAATTCAATGGTCTTTAGCATATTCACTATGTATTCAACCACACCGCTATTTAATTCTAGAATATTGTTATCATCCAAAAAGGAGCCCTGTACCTATCGGCAGTTAGCCTTAATTCTCCTGTCCCCTCAGTCCCCTGGCAACCACAAATCTATTTTCCGTCTCTCTGGGATTTGCCTACTGTGGACATTTTGTATAAATGGAATCATGCAATATCTGGCCTTTCATGTCTGGCTTCGCTACTTAGCATAATGTCTTTAAGATTCATCCATGTTATAGCATGCATCAGTGCTTCACTCTTCTTTATGGCTGAATAATATTCCATTGATAGGTATGTCACATTCTATTTATCCATTCAGTGGTTGATGGACATTTGGATTGTTTCCACTCTTCCACTGACATGAATAATGCTACCGTGAATACTTTACATGTTTCCATATGACTGTATGTTTTCAATTCTCTTGGGCTCATTCTTTTGAATTATTGCATAATATTCTATAATTTGAATTTATCATGTGACCATACCTTCTGTTGATGAATTTTACATTTATTCATTTTTTTTCTATTACAAATAAGGGTGCCATAAATATCCCTATGCATATCTTTTTGAGAGAGACAGCATAGTGCCTAGTGTCTCACGCAGGAGAGACTATTCTGTGTCTGAATCCCTGCACTGCCACTTACTAGTTGTGTTAGCTTAAACAAGTTGCTTAGCCTCTCTGTGCCTTTGTTTCTCCATTTGCAAAATGGGATAAGAATAGAACTTACCTCACAGGGTAAATGATTACTATAAATAAAGGAGTTAGGGCTGCACACATGGTATGTGTTCAATAAATGTTAATATTACATGCAAATATTTCTATACGCTAGGTTCCTAGAAATAGAATTTCTAGGTCAAATATTCATTCAAAAAATTTTGAAAGATAGTGCTAATTGTCCTTTAAAAAGCTTATACCAGCAGAAATGAGAATGCCTATTTCTCCTCTCTTTGGTCAATTTTGGAAATACTTAAGTTTTTTGAGTTTTGAGCTTTCATTTTGTTCATCCCGTGGATAAGAATGGCGTGTTGTTGCTATAATTTGCATTTTCCCAGTTACAACTGAGGTTAAGTATCTTTTAATATGTTTATTGCCTGCTTATATTTCCCCTACTGTGAAATGCCTGTTAGTATCTGAGGCACACTTTTCTATTGATTTGTAGACTCTCTTTGTATATGGCTACTAACCTTTTGTTATATATTCTGAAAATATTTTCTCTCTGTTTTGGTTCTTGCCTTTTAATTTCAGTAATGATATCTTTTGCCATATTGAAATTCTTAATTTTTAAAAGTCTAGTGTAGCAATATTTTCCTCTGGAAGCTCTCCCTAGGCAATTGAAAGATCGACCTGAAATGACACAGATTACTTCTACTCACAACTCACTGGGAAATTGGTCACACAGCCCCACCTAACCACAGAGGGGGCAGAAAATTCAGTCCACGCTCAGAAGGTGAAAAACTGGAAATATTCAGTGAGCAGCTTGAATGACTACCATAATAGTCTAAATCAGAAAGAGACCGACAGAAACAAGGGAAGAACAATAGAGCGGTAAAGTAAGTGTTAACATGTCTCCAGATATTAGCTGAGAAGACTGGAATCAAGAGATAGAAAATTAATTCCAGCTGAGTTAGGAAGATGTGGCTTCCTATGTGACTTCCTATGAAGTAAGCCTGGCATATGATTCCAAGAGGGGCACGTTTTCTCAAGGAGTTGAGAAGATAGAGTTCTTAGCATTCAAAGAGTGAGCATAGGAATACTGTGTTTGCTTATTAGCCACCGATTTAATCCTGATGTGAAGGGCTTGTATAGATCATCCAAATATTAAGTCACCAAGACAGAGGGTATTTTGAATGCATTTGGGGAATCGCACAGCTGTCTGTTCTTGTATAAATGCCTGCCCAGCCCCCATCCTCTGTAAGCTCTCTTAGTATGTGTGTGTGCACTTCCGTGAGAGAAAAATCAATACCTTCTTGGACAGATGGAAATTGAGCTATGTCAAGGCATACATGCATTGTCTGATAGCATCTTTCTGCCAGGAGTCTAATATATTGATCAAATTTCCCTAGCAGAGCATCCATGTAATATACAATAGAACGAGACTCTAAATGGTAGGAATGTTGGCTATACATTTTTGGGAAATGTCTCCTTTCAGGAAAAAAATCAAAGCTTGAGATCTTCATGCAGGGCACTGTGTCTCCTGATGAGTGTCCGAATCTCCTTGCAATTTCTGGCAGGGGTCACAAACAACGGGCTCTCCTGTCTGTTCCTGTGGTTCACCTGCTCCTTACTGAGGGTGAGAAATGATTTTCTCAGTTGGAACACTCCGGTAAAACACAGGGTTCTGCCTCCTCCTCTCCTTTGCCTCTACCCTTTCCTCCCCCTTCTTTAAGCCAAAGCAACAATCCCTTTCTTTCCCCAGTAACAGCAGCAAATGTGTGGGTGGCCATTTGGCTGAGGCTCTATTTAGCTACAGAAGTTGTACCTTTGCATTGTGCACATGCTATTTTGATTGTTGTTAATAACGTTTGTTATTGCTGTTCTTATTAAAAGGTCAGGGTGATGATGGGAAGGAGATGGATGGGCTCTCTGCTGACTCTTTCAGACATGCTCATTCCTAGCTCAGAATGATGACACACAGGCACAAGGGGTATTGGCTGACCCTCTGTTCATCGCTGATGAGCCTGCCTTCAGCTGCAAAAGAGGAAGGGACATCCAGAAGCAGAGAGGAGGATGTGCCTGTATTTTTAAATAAACTGCCTTGTGATGCAGACGGTCTATGAAACATTTCAGATATTGAACCCTAGATACATGGAAAATTACTCACATGGTTTTATATTTTTTCCCCTAATGACTCTAGTAATCCAAAGGGAAATTATTCCAGTTAAATGACTCACCTAAAACACATTTTTCAACTGTGTCTTGGGCAAGGAAGAATCTATTCAGAGATAATAATTTATTATTTAACATTTCGACAGGTCCACAGAAGTACAAGTCAATTGAGTCCAAATAAAGAAATGTGCTATTTTTAACAATTTCTAGATGTTCTTGGCAGAACCTAGGCTAGACTTTGTTAGAGGAAAGAACAGGTTTATGATCTTTTTCCTTCAGGTTTTCAAATAAAATGTGATTTAAAAAAATATTAAAGGAAAAGCCAAGAAATAGCCTTAGAAATGTTTATGAAGAGGGGTGCCTGGGTGGCTCAGTCGGTTAAGCAATCCACTCTTAATCTTGGTAATGATCTCACAGTTCGTGAGTTCGAGCCCCACATCGACCTCTGAGCTGATAGTGTGGAGGCTGCTTGGGATTCTCTCTCTCTTTCTCTCTGCCTCTCTCTCTCTCAAAATAAATAAATAAACTTAAAAACAAAACCATCAAACAAACAGAAATTTTTATGAAGATATGATGAAAAGGTTAGCAAGGATAAAAGAAAGAAGAATGCAGAAACAATCTGTGCCCTGGAACTAGAAACAAAAGCTCCCAGGGCGGCAGACTGATTCTGTTGGTAGAGCATATGACCCTTAATCTCAGGGTTGTGAGTTTGAGCCCCACTTTGGGTGTGGAGCCTACTTAAAATAGAAAGGATGAAAGAAAGAAAGAAAGAAAGAAGGAAAGAAAGAAAGAAAGAAAGAAAGAAAGAAAGAAAGAAAGAAAGGAGAGAGAAAAGAAATAGAAGCTCCTGAAATAGAGAAATGGTAATATTTCTATTATTTCATCCCTATTACTGAATAGATTTTTAGAGGAGATTTCATATATTGTAATACACTTTAATTTCCCTAAAAAATGGTAACTCATCCTTTATAGATGAAACATACCAGCCTATTGGAACTCTGTCATTCAAATATGCAGCAAATCTAATACGGGATTTTTATATTTTCACAATGTTTTCAACTATTTTATATATATTACTTTATTTAAGAAGCATGCATTGTCAGGACACCTGTCTGGCTCAGTCGGAAGAATGTGTGACTCTTGATCCCTGGGTTGTGAGTTTGAGCCCCATGCTGGGTTGTAGAGATTGCTTAAAAATAAAATCTTAAAAAAAAAAAAAGCATACATTGCTAGCAGATGTGTAGGGCATGCATTATTATCCCTGTTATATTGATGAAGCAATGATGACCAGGGTTGTATAGCAAAATAATTATAAAATTGGAACACATTTCTTCAACATGAAATCTGTTAACAACATACAGCCTTCTTAGACCAAAAACTTGCCATTCTTTTGGGCATGACCACCTCCCTTTTCTTTCTTTGTTTCTGGGACTGGGTTTGAGCCCATAGAAGTCCTTGAAAAGTTTTGTTTAATATGTAAAATTTTTATCTTTCTTCTGAGGGAGTGACAAATGAGGGTTTTGTTCTTTTTGTAGTGAAAATGGAAATTATGTTGCACTCTAAGGCCCAAAGGGGCAGAATTGGCTCAATTTTACCTTCTACCACTTTCTAGTACCTTCACTTAGAATGACTTATGGTGTGGTGAATTGCAGTAACAGTGGAGAAATTAACATAGTTATGTCATGAAAATTGGATATAGACATTCATAAATTCAAAATAAGAGTTTGAGTAATCATAGCATTATGTAACCATTTGATTCCCAGCTCTTACTTTTCTATGCAGGTTAGCTCTTCACTGTCCTGTGTTTAGCATTTAAGTCTGGTTTTACCCTCATGTTAATAACTTGAATGCAGGACTTCTCATTTCTTTTGTAACCCTACAGCTAAAGTCTTTCATCTTTAAAACCCTCTTGAAACTTTTTCATTTAAAAATATTTCACGCTTCATTTTTGCTAAATACCACATATTTATTTTCTACTTTCCACTGAATTTGATATTCTGCAAATAATCATACTGATTCATTCCTTCATTAATTCCTTCATTTACACGTCTACATAGCTAGTACAGCTAGCATTTATTGTTCTGTCATAATGTTTTATCACATAATGTTGTAATTATCTGTTTCTCCTAGATTTGAACTTTCTGAGGGCAAAGACTACTTTTTTCATTTTGGGAGGTACCTGGCACATAGTAGGTATACAATGAAGGTATTCGGATGAATGGCATCTATTAAAACACCACATACTTGGCAGGTAATGACTAAGTACTCTCCAGAGGTGAAGACAACACTGATTTCTTTTGCTTTATTTTAATAATTTTTCTTACAAATGAAAGGTTTGAAATATTTGAAAGAATAAGACTGCTTTTTGAGTGGAGTTTAAAATTGCATTACCATGCAAGATCCTGTTTAGATAAAACAAACAACCTATTTTGGGGGTGGTTGGATATTGAATGGCCCTGAAGCTATTAAATATTTTATCAAGATGCATAATTTTTTTCAGTAGGTTGATATATGCATGTTATAATCGCAAGGAACCTTAGGCGGGGATCAAAATACACTATATTTTAAATCCTGGTAGAATAAACAGGAAATAATGGGGAAAAAAAGATATTTATTTCTTTGTTCATTTGAAATCCTGCCTCTAGTTAAACCAAGCAGCCTTTTCAACATAACTGGAACTGTAATAGCATGCCACTAAATGCTTTTGCTTGCTCAATTTTTCATTTGCAAAGGTAATCCATGCTTTAAAACCTGGAAACGTTTGAAATATGCATCAGGCAGGAGGCTGGTGAGGAGATTGCCTTGAGGTCAGGGCTTTCAGTTCCTCGGTTGCTGAGCCCGAAGTTTTTGCTGAAGGCCACGAAATATCCCTTCATTAACTGGTTCTTGGCGTCAAATATAATTAAGAGCGAGCCATAGACCAGAATGTTGTAAAAGGATAGATACCTCCTGTGGTGTGAAAATAGAGCCAAAGACGCTGATCCTATGCGTGTCCTAAGAGTCCCATACAATCACTACCCTGTAGTTGGTGGGGATTTGATTTAACAAAACGGTTTGGGATAAAGCAGCTCTGTACCACTGGTGGTTTCTGACAGGTCGTGCAATCTTTTGTGGCGCTGGCATGTGCGGAGCACGGAGGCTTGACTCCACATGTTGGCAGTTCCTCTGGTTTCCCAAAGCCTTTCCCCGAGGACTCTCATGTCAGGCTAGTTAGGTGCGTGTTTGTACAGGTGGTGAAGCAGCTGTTTTCCCTGGAAGTCATCCCCTTCTCTTTCCTTTTCCCGTCGAGGGTCATTCAGGGGTGACAAGAGGTTTAGTGCTCCTTAAAGGCTAAGCCTGCTGTTGCTGTGGCTGCCAAAACACAGCCTCCGAGAGACGATGATTTGAACCTGGCTTGCTGACGGCTGTCTCTAGACTCCCTGGCACCACTCAGTTTGGGGAAGAAAAAAATATACCTGGTAACATCCAAGTTTAGAATCGTAATGAAGTTAGGGTGTCCAGATGTATCCTTTTAAAGGGATTAACCCAGCGTTCCAGGAAGCCTTTTGAGGATAATAAATTATTTACTTTGTCCAAAGGAGATAGGAATAGGAAATCTTCAATTGTGCTCGAGATTAGAATTTTCGTCAGACCTTTTTCCAGCAGGGAGGGGGCAAGTAGCCCTTTGTGTTACACAGAAGGCAGCCACAGTCGATCTTTGTTTTCACCTGGGTCATAGTGCATGGGGCTGATCGTGTATGCCAAGGTCTCCTGAGCACACCAATTATACTTTGCTGAAGTCAGCTACGAGAAAGTTGGACAATGTGGTTACAAGAAAAATCCAAAACTATCTTGGGCTGGGGAGAAGGGATTTTGAAAGGCTAATATTTGCCTTTGCAAGATTATAGGCTGTTGATAACCGCTTTCATCATGCAATTCTCTCCTCCTTTGCTTTGCTAAACAGACTCAAGCCATTTGCCAAAACCTCTCTTCACACCTTTGACACCGGTCAAACCAGACACTTTGCAATTTTCTGAACACAATATTAAATATTTATCAAGTCCATGCTGTGTGCCAGGTACTGTGCTATGCCTTCTACATACACAGGAGCTCTTCAAGGTGATTGGTAATTGTCCATTCTTTTATTCAGTCAAAAATACCAACTCTCCTGTATGTCAGGCATATGCTAAGCATTAAAAATAAGGCTGTGAACAAAGCAGACATATTCCCTGTCCTCCTAGAGCTAACAGTCTAACAAAGGAGAAAGATGTTAAATAATAATAGAAAGGCGACAAACGCATGAGGACATAGAGCGGGGAGGTCTGATGTTGAGGAAGGGATGCTTACCCTAAGACATGAAGGTGTTACAGGAATCAGCCAAATTAAGAGGGAGAGGATGAATGCTGGAGCTCAGGAAAGAGTCTGAAGGACAAGGTCAGAGAGAATGGCAAATGGCACGGTGATGTGGACTGTGCAGCCGATATTTCTGGTTCAAATCCTGGCTTCCCACTTACTTTCCCTGTGACCTTGGGCAAGTCATTTAACCTCTGTACCTCTATTTGCTCATCTTTAAACGGGGATAGTAACAATGCTAAGTTGGTGGGCGTGTTGTCCTGAAAAATGAGTTACTGTTACTATAGTAAGCATTACAAAAGTGTTATTTTAATCAGGAAGTAAAGGTATTTTGAGTTTCTTTCTAGCCTAGAGCATAGCATGTAAGAAGTACAGATAGAGAAAAGAGGTGAGGTTAGAAAAACTGATGGAGCTTGGATTAAGAGTGGCTGGGGCAGGGGTAGGCCCTGTGAGCTTGGGAAGGACTTTCTCGATCTGTAGAACAGTAGAAAGTCATTCAAGCAATTTAAGCAGGACAGTGATTCAATCAGCTTGTCTGAACCAAGCCGGCGGCCATGGAGATAAACCAAAGTGAGTGGATTGGCATGATATCTAGGAGGTAGAATTAATAACACTTGGTTATGAATCGAAAGTGTGAATCAGAAAGAGGGAAGAATGAAGAATGACTACTTGGACTAGAAAGAAGCCAGGTTACAGGCAGAAGCCCGGGGAAACTGTGGATATACATGGGCTGATGGGTTTGATGAAGAGAGTTGGGAAATGGAAGGTGATGGAGGTTTGAGGAAACATGATTTGAAATACAGGTTGTAGAGAATGGGAGAGAGCATTCACTAGGGAAACCAAGGCAGGGTAGGGGACTCTGGTAAGTTTGGTGATGTTTGATTTTTCTAGACACCTGACTGCCCCAGGGTGAGGTTTCCTCAGCAGCTCTGGGATGCGCAGGAGATGGGAGCAGCTGAGAGCTCGGGGATCAGGATAGTCAGACAACTGTAATAATGATCCTATCCAATATTTATGAAGGTTTACTGGGTGCCAGGTGCTGTTGTAAGAGCTTTTCATACATTATCTCATTTCATTTGATGCAGGCGAGTCTTAAAGTTGTATGAAATATACCAGATAGCAGCACATTAACTGACTAAATACAAGCCAGCAAATAAAAGCTTAGCCGTTGCCATGTTATTTATGTGATTGTTCTATAGAAATTGTGTTTCTCCGGCCTCACAAATTTATGGGAAAAATTAGAGTCAAACAACAGCAATGAAACAATATCTGTTTGGCTGTGTCCTATTTACTGTGAAAAACTCCTTTCCTTGAATTTCTATTTAGTTTCCTAGGGCTGCTGTAACAAAGTACCGCAAACCGAGATGCCTCAAACAACAGAAATTCATTGTCTCGCACTCCTAGAGGCTAGAAGTCCAAAACCAAGGTATTGGCAGGGCGCTGGTGCTCCGAAACCTGTAGAAGAGAATCTTTCCTCGTCTCTTCCTGGTTCCTGGCAGTGGTGGCCGCCAGTCCTTGGCATTCTCTGCTCTTGAATCAGTTCAGTCTCCGCTTCTGTCATCACTTGGCGTTCTCCAGGTGTGTCTCTATCTTCATATGGCATTTTCCCTTTCTTATGAGGACACCAGAAATTGGATTTGAGCCCCCCCTAAGGACCATATCTTAATTTGATTGCATCTGCAATGGTCTGTTTCCTATATGGTCATATTCTGAGGTACTGGGGTTAGTGATCCAACATAATTTTCTGGGGGACACATTTCAACCCACAACAAATTCCTTCCGAGAGTAGTTCCAAAGGGTTTACGAGCGCCCCTAGGTGGGTGTGAGCTAGTACTCTTTTGTTTCCATACCCTTCTTCTCTCCTTTGTTACAGTGGTGCTTCTCGCTGCCACCAAGGTCAATATCCTGCTGCAAATGCTTCTGAACCTTCAAAGAAGCCCCAGAGGGACAATGCTCACTGAAGGTGCCAGCGTCTCCTTGATGCCACTGCAGCTTGGCGTCCCCTTCTGTGCCTTCTCTGATCCAGCTGTTGGTCTGCTGTGTCCATTGAGTCCTCACATGGCCCACACTGTGATCTGACCCCGTGTCTGTACGCCCCCCCACACATAGTTTACAGAGCACTCCACCTTATGCTTTGTTTCTGTCCTCTCTTCTCCAGGTCCTGGCCCCTGAGCTCAGCTGGACTGAGATAATCAGTAACAGATGCTGTTTTGGACTTATCCCTCCCTGTCACTGAAACCGACCTTGAACCAGAGTCCTTGAACCAAACTTGTGAGCCTGGTCTCTCTTTTCCCCTGGTCTGATGGCTGTTATGGTGCTCCTTGGTATAAATAAAGCCACTGCTATACCCAGACATGCTGAGAAATATCAACAGAAATCCTAGGGTGAATGCAGCTCAGCTCTCAAGCTTGCAGCTTCCTATGATGTATATTTAAATTAATTGTATACAAAAGTGTATCTGCAGTATATTTATCATCAATAACTGTTAGGTTGGGCTTTTCACTGGAGTGGCTGCTCGTGATTAAAAATATCATCTTTTGCCATATTAGAAAGGGCTTTCTCCATCCACTTCACATTTGGTTTCTATTCCCCTCCCCTTTCCGAGCCTACTGAGTTCAGTGAGATGTTTAAGTCCACAGCCCTACCAATCATAGCCTCTTACTGCAGATAACACACAGTAACATTCAGCTGTAGTATACCTTGATTTCTTTTTCTTGTGAGAGGCTCTATCATTAAAATAATTATAAATGTTTGTACCTAATCCTCACTATGGTAGTTTTCACCTTCACCACGGTAAGAAAAGGGTTGACCGTAATCACAGCTGGGTGTCTTTGATGTGTCTGCCTCTAGGTGTGATACCTTTCTTCCAATCAAAATATCAACCTAAAGTTAGTTAATCAATAAATCAATCGACAAATATTTGTTGAGTGTTTAGATGCCCTGCATTAGAGAAAAACAGACACAAGGAAATTACCTTTTAGGTAATTATTATTTTAAACTCTATAAATCATCCGTTCAAAAAGTAGTACTGAGCACCTATTATGGGTCAAGTACTATGCCAGGCACTAAGGGATAGGGCAGAAGCAAAGCAGAAAACATAATCTCTGTCTTCTTAAATACACCATCTGTTGGGGAACCTAGACCTTAATCATCTCACAAACAAATACGTAGTTCAAAATTTTAAGATCTGTAAGGGGCACCTGGGTGGCTCAGTGGATTAAGTGTCCGACTTCAACTCAGGTCATGATCTTGCAGTTTGTGTGTTTAAGCCCCATGTCGGGCTCTGTGCTGACAGCTCAGAGCTTGGAGCCTGCTTCAGATTCTGTATCTCCCCCTCTCTCTGTCCCTCCCCTGCTTGCATTTTCTCTCTCTCTCTTTCTCTCAAAAAAAAAAATAAATAAATAAAACATTAAAAAAAAAAAAGAAGATTGGGGCGCCTGGGTGGCGCAGTCGGTTAAGCGTCCGACTTCAGCCAGGTCACGATCTCACGGTCCGGGAGTTCGAGCCCCGTGTCGGGCTCTGGGCTGATGGCTCGGAGCCTGGAGCCTGTTTCCGATTCTGTGTCTCCCTCTCTCTCTGCCCCTCCCCTGTTCATGCTCTGTCTCTCTCTGTCCCAAAAATAAATAAACGTTGAAAAAAAAAATTAAAAAAAAAAAAAAGAAGAAGATCTGTAAAAGAAATGTACAG
This sequence comes from Felis catus, assembly GCF_018350175.1. Lineage (NCBI taxonomy): Eukaryota > Metazoa > Chordata > Mammalia > Carnivora > Felidae > Felis > Felis catus. Next base: position 27,356,377 of record NC_058384.1, on the reverse strand, counting down.
GGTGCCATGTAGAAGAGGGAGAGCCTAAGTTAGACTGGGCATGGATGGTCAATGATATTTAAGCTGAAGTTCAAAGGATGAGTGAGAAGGGAGAAGTAGAATATTTCACGCAGAAGAACAGCACATGGAAAGGCTCTGAGGTAGAGCCATGATGCCTCAAAGAAACTGAAAAGTGAAGCTGGAGCATGGGGAATAAGGAGGAAGGTGAGACCAGAGGAAGGCAAGGAAGGACAGGGACAGATTGTGTGTGGCCTTGGTAAAGATTCTGTCATATCATATGTGCTATGGGAAGCATTAAATGATGTGAAGCAAGAGAAAGGTGTGATGGGATTTGTCTTTAAATTTTTTTTTCAACATTTATTTATTTTTGAGAGACAGAGAGAGACAGAGCATGAGCAGGGGAGGGGCAGAGAGAGAGGGAGACACAGAATCCAAAGAAGGCTCCAAGCTGTCAGCACAGAGCCTGATGCGGGGCTCGAACTCACAAACTGCAAGTTCATGACCTGAGCCCATGTCAGATGCTTAACTGACTGAGCCACCCACGCACCCCAGGTTTTATGTTTTAAAAGATTGCTCTGACTGGAATGCTAAAATTAACAACTCAGGAAACACCAGATGTTGGCAAGGATGCGGAAAAAGGTGAACACTTTTGCCCTGTTGGTGGAATGCAAATTGGTGCAGCCTCTCTGGAAAACAGTATGGAGGTTCCTCAAAAAATTAAAAATAGAACTGCCCTATGACCCAGCAATTGCACTACTAGGTATCTACCCAAAGGATTAAAAAAATGCTGGTTCGAAGGGGCACATGAATCTCAATGTTTATAACAGTACTATCAAATTATGGAAAGACCCCAAATGTCTATTGACTGATGAATGGATAAAGAAGATGTGGTGTATATATGTAATGGAATATTACTCAGTGATGAAAAAGAATGAAATCCTGCATTTGCAACAATGTGGATGGAACTAGAGGGCATGATGCTAAGTGAAGTAAGTCAGAGAAAGACAAATATATGATTTCACTCACATGTGAAATTTAAGAAACACAACAGATGAATGTAGGGGAAGGGAAGGAAAAATAAGATAAAAACAGAGAGGGAGATACACTGTATAAGATTCTTAAATACAGAGAACAAACTGAGGGTGGCTGGAGGGGAGGTGGGTGGGGGGATGGGCTAAATGGGTGATGGGCATTAAGGGGGGCGCTTATTGGGATGAGCACTGGGAGTTATATGTAAGTGATGAATCACTAGATTCTGATCCTGAAGCCAATACTATGCTGCATGTTAGCTAACTTGAATTTAAATAAATAATTAAAAAAAAAAAAAAAGATTGCTCTGATTGCTGTGTGGACAGTGGAATAGGGCCAGAAGGGAGAAACCTGCTGGGAAGCTCTTATTATAGTTACGATGTGACAATATGGTGACTGGTGCTATGGAGACAGGAAGAAGTGAACAGATTCAAGAGATACTTTGGAGATAGAGTCAACAAGTTGTTTTTTAGGGGTGTATGGAAAAAAGTATCAACCGATATCGATCACTGAATTATTTAGGTTCTAATCCAAACAATCTGGAAGTTAATCAACTGCTTAGCACTGGAGTCACCACTGGGAATCTGTCCCATGCGCTTCCGGGGAGATACCACTGAGCAAGACCTAAACCACCAATTCAAGTGCAGAGAGAAAAATTGAGCATTTAGAGCATGCTTTGCCTGGGGCTCTGTGGTCCATCTCAGGATTTCAGGAAGTGAACAAATGAACTTTTTTTTTTTTTTTCTTGTAAGGCTGTCATCAGAAACCAGCTTTAAGAGATACACAGAGAGCAGGAGCAGGAAATGATGAATGTTTTTCTTAATTAAGTAGGCAGTCTCCTGCCTACCAAGTCTCCTCCCCCATTCTTTGCTTTTTCTGTGACATTCACCAGCAAGAGCCCGTAGGAATTATCTTTGAAATACACCTGCTCAATATACCCAATCTGCATTCCTCACACCCTTCTAGTTACATGGACACACTCCACTTTCTACAGTCACACCCTTCTTCCTATCTCCCCAGATCTAATTGGTTCCTCTCATGGCCCTCTTTCCCCCTCCTTCTACCCAGATCTTGGCTCTCAGAAGACAGCTGGAAAGACATGACATGGAATGCACTGTATACTGGTGGGAAGGACATGCTGGGCTCCCCTAACTGGTTTTTCTTAATATCAATCTGTCACGCAAAGAAGAGGAACTGCTTCTTTGAGTCAAGACAAAACATCTCTTTGTTCCAATGGCCAAGTCAGAGGTTTCTGGGAGCTTGTGGAGGGGTCTTAATGAAGAGGGAGAATCTTGCCTCAGAGACCGGTACCCTGATGTTAGGAACACTAAAGAGGTATAAGAGAGGGATACATTTCTGCTCCAACCTCTCACTTTCTCTACCCTCTCAAGTGTTAACTTAAAAAGGTGAAAGTAATATGCCCAAATGTTGATAGTGGTTTCCCCTGGGCGATGAGATGGGAGTGGGTGTCTATTTTTTCTGCTTCTTTGCACTTTCCTGTGCTTTCTAAATTCTCTGTGATCAATGTGTATCAAAGTGATTAAGAAAAAAACCTAAAATTAAAATCATACTTCCTTAAGATTGGGAATTTTTTGATTGGAGGTACTTGCAGCTGAACAGAATATCAAAAGTCTCTTACATACCCAAGTAGGGCTTTCATCACATTTGATAACAAGACCCCCCCATTCCCTGCATGCCTCAGACTTCTCAATTTTCTGGATAGTCTACATCCAGGAGTAGATTACAAATCTCTCACTGCGGCTTAAGTTTCCAGCCATCCCAAGTGTCGGGAAAAGAGCCTAGATTCTAACATGTTTTAATAACAAGAATGGATCTGCATGAATCCAAAAATTGTCATGCTTATTACTCCCGGGGGAGAAAAAAGCATATATTAAGGAATCTGTTTATATTACTATGTGGAATCTAGTCTGTTAAGTGCTGTTAAGAGTGAATAGGATAGGGATGGTTCCTGTCCCCAAGGAGCTAGCTGCAATTTGGGAAAGGTTAGCTCTCTGACTTTAAAGATGTGAGTGTTGGCAGAAAACAGCGATTCTCCTTCTTTGATCAAGACATCTGTGAGACTTATAAAAGACAAAGCCATGTTAGAGTGAGCTACATAATGGCCTTCAGCAATTTTTATAGCCTGAATAACAAGCAAAAACTTTTAAGTAATGAAAACAAATAATCTAAACCACTCTTCGGTAACCGTTTTGTTTCAACAACAAAATAAACATATTTATTCTTTTTCATTCTTTGCAGTGTTGTCTTTGTTTTGCCTTTTTGGTCAGGGCTTAAGTACAGATAACAGAAAACCACTATAGCAATTTTAAGCAGGAAGGCCTGAATACAGGGGACTAAATGCTTCCAAAACATTGGAAGGGCTGGAGGAGCGGGCTGTTGTCTCAGACAGCAGAAGAAACTCCCAGCTCCATGAGGATGTTCATTCCTCCTCTGGTTTGGTTTCTCTCTCTCTCTCTCTCTCTCTCTCTCTCTCTCTCTCTCTCTAAGTTTATTTATTTATTTTGAGAGAGAGAAACAGAGAAACAATGGGGAAGAGGCAGAGAGAGAGGGGGGCAGAGGATCTGAAACCGGCTCTGTGCTGATAGCAGAAAGCCTGATGTGGGGCTCGAACCAACAAACCATGAGATCATGACCTGAGCCGAAGTCAGAAGGCTAACCGACTGAACCCTCAGATGCCCCTCTGGTTTGGTCTCAATACCACCTTCATGTCCTGCAATCTAAGGTCTAACTTATAAAGTGTACCACCCCCAATTCAATAAAATGAAACATTACACCAAAAGGAAAGGGTAAGCAAAGGAACTTTGTTTCTGTTTGCATAACAAAACAAGGAAGAAATCTGGGTAGCTAGTACAGACCTTATTTCTGCATCTGATCCCAAAGCGGGTAGTTGCTATTTATAACTTTCTTCCACTCTCACCTCCTGTTTTTTGTTTTTGTTTTTGTTTTTGTTTTTGTTTTTACCATCAGCCAGCACGTCAGCTAGTTATGCTACTTTATCTGATGGGGTAACTTGAATTTTTATTTGTAGGGGTCTGAACCTTTGGTGATCCTGCTTGATTTGCACTGAGGCATCTTCAATAATGAGAGGTGATACTACCATTCTTTCCACTCTTTGGTTTTTAGACTCAGGTCAGCTGACTGGGAGAAGCAGCCCCATGTATTGGCTACTGGATAGAGCATTGTCTCCTATCGCACAGCTCTCTACTCAGAGTGGTGTCTCTTAGCTGATACCATAACCGAGTCTTCAGTAGGTTGTAATACCATTGGAAGGGCTTGTGCTTATAGGTGATGGCGAGACAAATGAAATCCATAGACAACTTCTCTTTCTGTGGTAGGAACAATATTAAATGGGGCACTGATGGTAAATAAATATGTTCACAGATGGGAATGCTGGGAAAAAAGACAAATCCATGGTCTTATTCTGCTCCCGTTTTCCCAAGCAAATGGATGAACTTATCACCTTCAGAGAAGAGGGATTCCTCAAATTCTCTCCATCTACAAATGTGTGTATGCCTACCCCAATCATTACTACCACCCTCACCCTCAAGTCTCAAATGGTATCAAGCCTCTCCTCCTTTTAAGGGTTAATTTTCTGTCTGCATTCTTCTTCCTTCTTTGGGCCCTTGCTTGAACTTCTGTCCCCTGGATTTTCTGTACCACCTCGTCCACCGGTTTCTTCCCTAATGTTTGCAGTATCAATTGCTGGGGAGACACTTTTTCACACTCATTCGACATTACTGGTTCTGGGGTTATCTAAATAGAACACTTATTGTTTTTATAGATTTGATAAATGCACTTTGTAAAAATTGAAAGCCATACAGAATAATACAAGGAGTAAACATCCCTTGAAATCTCTAACCCAGAGGTAACCACTCTGAATATCCTTCTTGATCCTGTCTCACTATTCAAACACATGTGTATTTTATGTCAAGTTTTACATAGAGAAAATTTACATCCCCTTTCTTTCCTGTATAGTCAGTTTTCCTTTCTACACTGAATCATTTCCATCAGGATATATACATACTGTATTTCTCTGATCTTTTAAAAAAAAAAACCCTCCATTATCCCATTCCAATTTACCTATCATCTTATTACTCCATTCCTATTTACAGAAATATTTCCTGAAATAATGACCATTTCTCACTGTATTGGCTTCCTTTCATCATAAACTCTTCTTCATCTTTGCGGATTCTTCCCCATCTTCTGAACCTTTAAGTACTGGAATACCCCAGGGATCTGTCTTCAAACCTCTTCTCTTTTCTATCTACACTCACTTCCTGGGCAATCCCACGGAATCTCATGGCTTTAAACATCATCTTTATTTTGTTAACTCACAAATTTGTATCTCCATCCAGTGCCTCTCTGATGATCTCCAAATTCTAAGTTGCCTGTTGGACATCTGACAGGCATCTTCAACATCTTACACTCAAACTCAACTCTTGAGTTTCACCCTGCACCTCAAACTTGCTCCTTCTGTAACATTCCCCAATCCCATTCTTGTAATTGCTCAGGTAAAAGACCTTGGAGTCATCCTCGATACCTCTCTTTTGCTCGCATCTCACATCTAATCCACTAGTAAATCCTGTTGATTCTATTTTCAAAATATAGCTAATTTCCAGATTTCCTGCTTCAAACTACCACCATTTCTCTCTTGGATTATTCCAATATTGTCTTTCCAGTGTTCCCATGTTGTGGGTTGGCTTGTGTCTCCCCATCTAATAATATGCCGCCAAAAGGCATGTTTAAATTCTAGCCCCCAGTACATATGAATGTGATCTTATTTGGAAGTTGGGTCTTTGCAGATGTGATCAAGTTATGATGAGGTCATACTCAATTAGGGTGGGCCCTAATCCAGTAAGACTGTTGTTCTTATAAGAAAACAGACACAAGGGAGGGAGAATAGCCCTGCGAAGATTCAGACACACAGGAAGAACATCATTTGATGATGGAGGCACAGATTGGAGTCAAGCAGCTGCAAGCCAAGAAGTGAAAAGGATTGCCAGCCACAATAGAAGCCAATAGAAAGGCATGGAACAGATCATCTGCTGGAGACTTTGAGAGAACATAAACCTGCTGAAACCTTGACTTTGGACTTCAAGTCTCCCAAGCTGTGAGAAAATAAATTTCTGTTGCTTTAAGCCACTTAGTTTGTGGTACTTCCTTATGAAAGGGTAAACAAAATGTAGTATATTTTGTTGGCCACTGATGAATGGCATAAATGATTATTGTTTACCACTAACAAATGGTGTATTTATGTCTAGCAAATGGTAGCAAAGGAATATTACTCAGAATTAAAAGGAAATGCTGACATATACTACAACAAGGATAAAGTTGAAAACATTTTGCTAAGTGAAATAAACCGAACACAAAAGGACAAATATTTTATGGTTCCACATGTATGAGTTACCTAGAATAAACAAATTCATAAAGACAGAATGTAAAGTAGAGGTTATCAAGGACTGTCGGGGAGGGAGGGCTGTTGGGGAGGGAGGAATGGGTATAGAATTTCTAGCTGGGATGATGATAAAGCTCTGGAAATACATGGTGATGATGGTTGTACAACACTGTGAATGTACTTAATGCCACTGAATTGTACCCTTAAAATATGGTTAAAATAAAAATTTTTATGTTCTGTATATTTTACTATAGTTGTTAGAAATGCATAGAAAACAAAGGTGGTTATTCCCACATGTGAAGGGAAAAGGAAATACCAAAACCCAACACAAACCAAACCAAACAAAAACCAAAAACAAAACCCAAAAAACATGAAATCTCCAAAGCTTCAATTCACTGAGAGCCCAAGTCTTTACCGTAGCCTACAAGACCCTAAGGGATTTGGCTCCCAACTATCTGTTTGACCTGATGCTCCTCCCTGAAACATTCCTTCATCACACTGGCATCCTTCTATTTCTCCAACACACAGAACATTCTAGTCTCAGGGCCTTTGCACTTGCTGATCCCTCTCCTTTGAATCTTACTCCCCCACCCGACTTCCATCTTCAACCCCTATCTATGAAGTTCTCTCTTTCCCTTCCTTCAGATCTCTGATTAAAAATTACCTTATCAGTAAGGCCCTTCCTGACTACTCTATATAAAATCACACAACAGTCATTCTATACTTTACTCTGTTTTATTTTTCTCCCTATATCTATCCTCATCTAACCTACTGCACACTGGTTAATTTGTTTATTGTCTATATCCTCCCATATGACAGCACATTCCATTAGGTGAAGGACTTTGTTTTATTCACTGCTCTATTTAGAACAGTGTCTAGAACAATGCCCAGTAAGTAGTAGCTGTTCAATAAATATTTTGCTGAATGAATGAATATTTTATTTATTTTTTATTTTTCTATTTAAAAATTTTTTTAAATTCTTTATTTTTGAGAGAGAGAGAGAGAGAGAGAGAGAGAGAGAGAGAGAGAGAGAGAGAATATGTGAGCAGGGGAGGGGCAGAGAGAGAGGGAGACACAGAATCTGAATCAGGTTCCAGGCTCTGAGCTGTCAGCAGAGAGCCCAACGTGGGGCTCAAACCCCTCACAGAAACTGTGAGATCATGACCTGAGCTGAAGTTGGATGCTTAACCGACTGAGCCACCCAGGTGCCCCTATTTATTTTTTAAGTTTACTTATTTATTTATTTTGAGACTGAGAGAGAGAATGAATGGGGAAGGGGCAGAGAGAGAGAGGGAGAGAGAGGATCCCAAACAGTCTCTGCACTGTCAGTGCAGTGCCTGATGTGGGGCCCGAACTTACAAACCATGAGATCATGACCTGAGCTGAAACCAAGAGTCAAATGCTTAACTGACTGAGCCACCCAGGCACCCCATGAATGAAAGAATATTTTAAATGCTCTTTTGTAACTTGTAAAATACCCTCCTTGCTCCTTAAAAAAATATTCATGGTGTATTTAACCAAATTTGTGTTAAAATAAAGTATTTCTAGAAATTACTGAATTGAGTCATTTGAAGCTTCATTTGTAAATTCTTTTTAAAAAAAATTTTTTTTTCAACGTTTATTTATTTTTGGGACAGAGAGAGACAGAGCATGAACGGGGGAGGGGCAGAGAGAGAGGGAGACACAGAATCGGAAACAGGCTCCAGGCTCCGAGCCATCAGCCCAGAGCCTGACGCGGGGCTCGAACTCACGGACCGCGAGATTGTGACCTGGCTGAAGTCGGACGCTTAACCGACTGTGCCACCCAGGCGCCCCTCATTTGTAAATTCTTTATGTTAGTTTTTTGTTTGTTTGTTTGTTTTGGCTTTTGTTTTTGGTTTCTTGAGAGGGGTGTTTAGTGCTTTGGCACTCATGTTCTAAATAGATATTTTTGAGGTGTAGAAACTTTTGGGAAATGATGTGGACCCTTTCTTCAGAAAAATATTCAAAAAACACGCCAGGTTTTACTTGTGATTTTATGGGGGTCATGAACCATCTGAAGTCCATCTATTGAACCCACAGTAGGTCTATAAGTCTATCATATTTTAAAAGTGCAATGGGTCACATATAATTTAGGGTCTGGGTTGTACTAAGAACATGGCCTTTATTCCTGTGACACCTTTGTTCATTCAGCTTCAATGGGAGGTGTAGCTCAAGATTTGATCCCTCTTCAGGTCAGATCCTTACCTTTCAGCATGATCACCAGTCTCCTTTGCTCAAGCAACAGTTTGACTTTATATTTATCACACATAATTCTAAGTTTTAGAACAGTTACTTTGTGATAAGTATAACTGTTCCCAAACTTAGAATTAGATGTGATAAATATAAAGTGTTCAGACTCAGCACTTATGAATTTCTAGATAAATTGCTGAGTGTACTATTAAGTTCTCACTCCAGGTTTTTCTATAACATGTACACAGAATAAATGCAACTTAAGATATATGAAAACAGTCGGTTAAGCGTCCGACTTCAGCCAGGTCACGATCTCGCGGTCCGTGAGTTCGAGCCCCGCGTCAGGCCCTGGGCTGATGGCTCAGAGCCTGGAGCCTGCTTCCGATTCTGTGTCTCCCTCTCTCTCTGCCCCTTCCCCGTTCATGCTCTGTCTCTCTCTGTCTCAAAAATAAATAAACGTTAAAAAAAATTTTTTTAAAAAGATATATGAAAACAAAATGCTGTTCGCTGCTCAGACTTCTGCAGCCCTTCATGTCATCAAAGTCACTTTTTCTGAGGTTACCAGTGACTCTTTAATTGCTAAACCCAATTGGCCTAGAAGTCATTCTACTCAACTTTTCTGTAACATTGGACATTGTTGATCACTGCTGCCCTTATGAGACTTTCATCTTCTTTATGGCTTCTTTGATTATGGTGCTGCCCACTCTGGCCACACCCCAGCCTCCTGCTTTGTTTCATCTTCTTTATCAGACTAACATCAGGATGCTCCCTTGGACCCCTTTCCATTTCAGCGTATGCTCCCTCCATAGGCAGATTTATCAGGACTTACTTTTCACTTAAATATGAATGGCTCCCCCTAGTCTTCAGCTCTTCTGTTTCTTTTCAGAGCCCTAGATCATATTGCCAATTGGAGTACTGCATGTCTCATAGACTCCTAACTATTTAACACAACCAGGAATCCCCCAAACGCGCCCACCACTTCCATTCCTTATCTCAGTTCATGGCAACATCATCCATTTACTCATTAGAGTTAGATTCCCATGTTATATCTCCTTCTGTCCATTACTATGATGGGCAACAATAGCATAATGTAGTGGTCAAGAACAAGGACTCTGGAGCTGGATTGCCAGGGTTCAAACCCAGCTCTACCATTTACTAGCTAGGTGATTTTGAGCAAGATTCTTTTTTTTTTTTTTAATGCTTATTTATTTATTTTGAAAGAGAGAGAGAGAATCCCAAGCAAGCCCCAACGTGGGGCTCGAACTTATGAACCATTGAGATTAAAACCTGAACCAAAGTCGAGAATTGGAGCCCAACTGACTGAGCTACCTCGACGCCCCTGAGCAAGATTCTTAAGTATTCTGTCTCAGTTTACTCATCTGTAAAATGAGTATAATGACAGTGGTTACCTCCTGGGGTCCTTGTGAGGACTAAATAACTTTGTATTTGTAAAGTATTTAAAATAGCATCTGGCACAGAGAAAGTGCTATATAGGTCCTTGTTAGTATATTGGTCTCTGATTTGTCCTCATTCTAGTCCACCCTTCATACTGCTGACAGAGGCTTTTTAGGGGCTGCTGATTATCGAATGGTCAACCAGTCATTGTGCTAAGCCCTTTATATGCAGATCTCATTTAATCCCCATAACCTGAGGTGTTATTATCCCCATTTGAGAGATGAAGAAACTGAGGCATTAGGAGCTAGTGTACTTTGCCTAAGGTCACGCCTATTAAAAATGCCAGAGTTGGGGTGCCTGGGTCATGATCTCATGGTTAGTGAGGGCTCTTGTGCAGACAGCACGGGGCCTGCTTGGGATTCTCTCTCAAAATAAATAAATAAACATCAAAAAAATACCAGAGTTGGTATTTTGATTTAGGTCTATTTCCTGATCTAGTGTTCTAAACTAGGAATCTACTACTGCTTTCCTAAGCCACAGCTAGTCACTTAACTGCTTCAGTATCTTCAAAGACCCACATCATGCCTCTGTGGTCATCATGTATTCCTTCACAGTTTTGTTCCAACTTAATTTTACTTCCTGCACCTTCCTTCCATGAAAATTGCCCTTTCATTCCTCTTCTGCCTCTCTCTTCCTTGTTACCTCCCTTCTTTCTTTTCTTTGTTCCTCTAACATTTATGGAATACTTAAATGCCAGGTGCCATGCTAAACTGGAGAAAACAAGAGAAATGAACAATTTGTCTTCAAGGAGCTCATAGTCTGACACAAGTTACCATTGACTACACAGTGAGGGGATTGCTCCAGGGCGATGTGGGAGCCAGACTGTGGAAAGAAGGGAAGGGACCAGGGAGAGTTTCTCTGAAGAGTGGACATTTAGCTGCCTTAAAGGATATTCCAGTCAGACAACTTTTTGACCTTTTTTTTAACAATCTTGACTTCTCTTTGCTTTCTGCCTTTGAGATCTTTGGAGTGTCTTTCTCTCTGTCATAGTTGTTTGAATATATTTCAAAGGCACCTTCTCTGGAATGTCATCCTTTCCTTCCCAGTCAGTTGCATGTTTGTGTCCTTGTACATACCTCAAATTCAGCATGTATCACACTAGAGTCTAGCTCTTGGTCTGTTTGCTTCTCTCTCTGACAAGACTGTGATGTCCTTGAAAAAAAAAAAGACAATCTTACTAAATTTTTTTTGTTGTTGTTTTTCAGTGGGCTCCATTCCCATTGTAAGACTTGAATTCACGACCCCAAGATCAAGAGTTGCATGCTCTATCAATTGCCAGCCAGGCACCCCTATTTTTGAACCATCCTTCATTCCCAAAGTGGCATGACCAGCATATCATAGTACTCAGCATAGTTTTGTTAAATGAAGACTTATTTGCCTATTTACAAAAGAAAGTGTAAGCGAGGGGCCCCTCTGATTCAGAATAAAGTTACTCAGGCTATTATTTATAGAATCTAGCACAGAGCTCTGCTAGATACCTGTTCAATAAATATTAAGAATTTGATGTTTCTGGCAGTGAAACACCTGAAGCAATGCAGAATAAGGAAACATTAAATCTACTTCTGTAATAAATGAAGATTTTCATATCTGAGTGCCGGAGCTCTGGATCAGGCATGAGAAATACTAACAATTGTTGGTTATAGAGCTAGTATTGAGGATTTCCATTCTTTCCTGGGTCAGGCCCTGGATCCAGAATCTTATGCACAGTGAAGACAGCAAAGTATGGCGCTGTTGAGAGCAGGATGCATGGTCAACGGGAGTTGCTGCCAAGAATGTAGCATTCTAGTTCATACCTGGCTAAGGGCCCAGCATTCTATTTTGTACTTGCTCCTGGTTCCATCTTGCTAGGTGCATCATGCAGCCATTTTCTCTCTGTGGTTCTGTCTCTTTACTGGGGTCATAGTCTTCTCTTTACCTATCTGTTTCTCCTAGGAATGTTAACCTCCAGTAGAGGGAGATTGTTATGGTGGGGAGAGGAGTATGATGTTGAGGTGGGAGGAGTCCTCACTCCTTTTTTTTTTTTTCCTTCTTAGCATGACTACCCTTTTACCAGTGGTTGAAACTTTTGTACCAGAGTTAGAAAGACTCATAGCCTATGCCTATTTTCCATCATGTCTAATCTCTCTCCAGAGGAAATGATTGCAGAACGCCTACTGGCATGAGTCAAGAGGAAGGGAAAGGGGAAAGGAGAGAGAAACAAACAAACAAACAAACAAACAACCCAACAGCAAAGATTGGTATCTTGGAATACTGTCCTGGTCACAGTAGTCCCTGGTCTCTTTGGGTCTCATCAAAATCGTGGGAATTAAAGGACAGCAGAGTCCATGTAAGGGGTTTAGAACAGTGTTTGGAATGCACACAGTGAGTGCTTCATTAATGCTAGCTGTTATTATCCAAGGCTTCTTCACTCAGGGAAGAACTTTGGTTTCTGTCCCAAATCAGATCCTCTAGGACAAGCACTCCCACACTCAAAAGGAGCTCCAAACTCTGTGAGCGTTATATTCCCTATGCTTCCTTAGGACAGTTCAGGCTCCATGCTGATTCATTTCTGGTCTTCCTGGGGGTGGGGTTGCGGTACCCCTAGGGGATTCTCTTTCCTTCCAATATTGGTTTTCCTCTCAACCTCACTCGGAACCCCCAGGAAGTCACAGGTCCAGGTTGTCCTCTTCTCTGGCTACATCCCTCCCCAGTACTGGTTTGGGTTCAGGTGTTGTTATTAACCTTTCTGGTAGTCCTGGGACTAGATAATTGCATTGCAATTCATAAGCAGCGTGCAATTTTTGGCACTGACGTCTGTAGTTAAATTCAACAAGCATTTATTGAGCACCTAGAGCATGTAAAATACAGTTCTTTTAAATACATTTGGTCCTTAACTATTTAGCCTGTTTTACTCACTCAATTTGGATTAATGTTGATCCATCCTTAAGAGTTTTATGAAGAACAAATATTAAAATGAAAAACTGCACAATTCTTTGCAAATACAAACGTCTTGTGTGAATTATTTTTTCTACGTGTTAATATTAATTGCAATAACAAAACTACCGCTTTCCAGGCAGGCGGTAGAGAGCAGCTGTAAGGCCAACGGGAGTCAGACGGAAGAGGTCAGGGGAGGTGCCTCCAGCACGTCCGGCCCAGAAGGGGAGGAGCCTCGAGGAATGTCCCCCCCAAACCCCGCCCCCTATCCCTCCCTCTTCGTTGGTGCGGCGTAGGCGGTTACCATGGCGATGACGTCTAGAGGGCGGGACGGGGCGGGGCTATGGAGAGGAGGAGGAAGATGGCGGGAGGGCGGCTCTGAGGAGACCTCGGCGGCGGCGGAGGAGGAGAGAAGCGCAGCGCCGTGCCGCGCCGGGGCCCATGTGGGGAGGAGTCGGAGTCGCTGTTGCCGCCGCCGCCGCCGCCAGTAACTGCTGGACCGGAGTGGGAGTGAGGGGGAAACGGCAGGATGAAGTTCGCCGAGCACCTCTCCGCGCACATCACTCCCGAGTGGAGGAAGCAGTACATCCAGTATGAGGTACCGGCAGCAGCTGGGGTGTGGGAGGACTCGGAGGGGCCACCATCTCGCCAGTGCAGACCTCCGCTGCCGCCTTCCGCTCCTGCTGCCTCCCCGCGCCTGGGCGGACTTTGACCTGGTGCCGCGGGGAGCCACTGCGGCATCCCCGCCGCGGCTGCCCCGCTCTGGGCCCCGCTGACCTTCCCCTCCCCCGCAGCCCCGCTGCCGCCGGGGTAACGGATATGCAGGCGGCGGGCCGGGAGGGAGGGCACAGCTCCGCCGGGGCTGGGGAATAGTGGTGGGAGGGCGAGCCGCAGGTGGGGGAGTAGTGGTGGGAGGGCAGCCCGGGGTCGCGGCGGTTCCGCGCTAATCCCCTCCTCCCCACTCACTCTGACCTCTCGTCCCCACCCTGGGCGAGCGCCCCCTCGCCAAGGTTAGGTTTTGTTTCTCTCTGCTCACCTCTCACCAAGGAATCCTCTTCCGAGATAAGCCCCGTTAGCGATTTTCTTCATTCCACAGAGCCCTTCCGCTTTTCCCCACTTGCCCACTGTTGACAAAGGCTTTGTAACAGGGTTGAAATTTGATTTAAATGTATATCCCATATGCAGTGGTTAGTGTATGCAAACGTATTGTAATCATCTATTCTGTTTTGATAATAAGACGGTGACGGTCTTTTTACTGATTGCATGAAGTATACAAAGTAATCACATCTCTGGTTTTGACTGTCCTGTTGTTTTGGAATGGAGTGAAGGAGGAAGAGGAAGAAGGGAAGAGAAGAGAATAATTAAAATTTTCAGGTTTTCTTTTCTAAAATTTTGGTAGCCAGGGAGAAAAGTACTGTATTGTAAACAATGTACTTTTAAAACATACCTGTGTATTGTAGATATCATGGCCCCCTTCCCCCCTAATTGCTGTGATAACAGCTTGGAGGGTATTCAGTAGGTACTGATGAGGAACCTTACATTAATATAGGAACGAGTAAGGATAATGAACCCGTGTATATTTTCAGAAGGCAAGATACCTAAAGAGCTTTGAAGCACTGCAATAGGTTATTCTCAGTAACTGGCAATTCAGCTCCTGGATAGAGAAAGAAAGACTTATCTGTAACCTCCAGGAATTCACATCTATGTATGTGCAGGAACAAAGAGTATAAAATCAATACGAACTCAAATATGTTAGCTACATTTTATGAATTAAAATGTTTTAGTTGTCTATGTCTGTTTAAGTTCAGTGATAGGATGTTTAGGCAATAGCACAAGTTTATTTTTCATAAAGCAGTTGTAATAATTGGGGAAGACAGGGAAAGAGGTGTAAGTAAACAGAACCTTGAAGATTGTAAAATAAATTCACCTTGTAACATACAGTATTTGATTATTGCCAGAAATGAAACACCCAGAATTATTAATGCTTTCTTTCACTTAATTTTCTTTAGTGTTTTGTGGCTACATTTTGTAAGAATAAAATAAGGGACTAGTTTTTCAGCCTGTGGAGTTTTTGATTTATTGTTTCCAATAACACTCGGTCAGTTTTAAAACCTTGGCTAGAGTCCAGATGATGGTTTTTATTGAAAGGAGGGCATTGGTCTTTCATCTTGTAGTAGTAATTTTCAGCACCACTGCTAGTTCTTCACAGAGGCATAGGAAAAGCATGCTGAAGCAACATCTTCTACTTGTTATATAGTATGTATGGAATGCTCGATTTGGGCAAAAGTAATAGTGGCTAGTTGTATGCTGTGATTAATTTTAAGTATTACAGCACTTTCATAGAATTGTATTAATTTGGAGTAGCTGAGGCTGGAAGGGGAAACATAAGATTTAGTTTGAAAATGCAATTACCTCTTGATTTGTAATGTCAGCTTTGTGGCTGGAGTGACCACAGTAATTCTGGGACTCCTCATTCATATACTCCCTTTGGACACTAGCCCCAATTGGGTTACTCTAGGTTGGTTATAGAGGGACAGAATTCCTGAGCACATGTGTGACTGCATTATCTTTCCTGGGGCAATTATAAGGTGTTAAAAAATTTTTCATTTATTGTGGCTAATTGAAATTTTCTTCTGCAGAGTCCCTACTACCTAACTCCTGTCCCAGATGAACTCATTGTTTGGTAGGCACAATTAAATAGGGGGCACTTTTCTTTGTGAATTGGAGCCATTAAAAAGATTTCTTTATAGGGTTGGGATTTGTATTGCTATATTGTTTCTCAAGAGCTGGTGCTGTTCCTTTGAAAATATTTAAAGAGGCATAAATAAGAGTTTTCAGAGTCTGGGCATTTTGGCAACTTAAAAACTTTGGGGAAAAATGACATCCTAAAAGATGTTAGCTGTTGCTGGAGAAAAGAATCTTCTTATAATGCAGTAACACGTAGTTTCTGATATATGAAGATTATGCTCATGAAACACTGTTCATGCAATAGACACTTGAATTTGTTTTTCAAGCACTAGTGGTGAAATTCTAGGGTCTTACCCCTGATGTCTAGACTAGGGTGCTTTCTAGTGCTGTGGACCATGATGAACTGTTGAGCTTCTTTGGTTTTTATGTCATTTCACTACATTAAATTTTATTTGAGATAAGCAGAGCATTAGACAGAAACTGAAAATTTTGTTTTACATCTATAATTATGTGTATTATTGTGTATACATGGCCACACAATAAATGCTAGTTATCGTATATGTTAGCCATGAGACCCTGGGGACAATCTTTTTATCTTTCCAGGGCTCTTTCCTTTTCCATAAGATAAGAATATATAGGGCCAGAGAGCTTTTCAAGGTCCATTGTGATTCATAGGTTTTTGTTTGTTTAAGAGAGACAGTGTGCCAGTGGGGAGGGGGGCAGAGGAAGAGGGACAGGGAGAGAGAGAGAAAATCTTAAGCTTAGAAAATCTCCATTCTTAGCACGGAGCCTGATGCTGGATCATGACCTGAGCCAAAATCAAGAATGGGACCCTCAACTGACTGAGCCACTCAGGCACCCTGTTCATAGGTTTTTTTTTTTTTTTTTAAGTTTATTTATTTTGAGAGAGAGAGGGTGCATGTGCATGAGAGAGAGAGAGAGAGAGAGAGAGAGAGAGAGAGAGAGAGAGAGGATCGCAGGCAGGCTCTCTGCTGCCAGCGCAGAGCCTAGTGTGGGGCTCGAACTCACAACCGTGAGATCATGACCTGAGTCAAAATCAAGAGTCAGACGCTTAATCAACTGAGCCACTCAGGCGCCCCCATAGTTTTTGATTTAACTTTTAATGGTTTTTGCTTTTTGGAATGTTAAAATTGTTATTAGTGTTATTACTCATAAATAACCTAAAAATTATTAGAATTTCTAATTCAGAAATAAATTGTGGAGTTCATAAACTCAATCTTCGTAGGCAGAATAATAAAGCATAAAAGAGGGCAATAAGAAGAAACCATATAAAGAAAATCTGTTTGATCCACTTGTGAATAGCTTTTACAGAGAATAAACACAAATGAGCAGAGACCATCCCTGTTTCCAGTAATCTATTTGAGTGTAAATCTTGGCATAGAAAATAGAACATCAATAAATCTTTATAAGAGCACTTTAAAAAAAATTTAGAATCAGTGATTGCAATTTTAGAGCTCTGTAATTGATTAATCAAAATTAACAGACCAGTTTCAACCACATAGACTAGTATGACCATGCTAATATTTTACAGAATATTAGCAAAAGAAGCAAATATATTTGGTGCCTTCGGCTGCTGACTTGTGTTTTCATCCCTAGGGTCCTGTGCTGCTTTGGTTTCTCAGGAATGGTTTTTTCAGTGTATACTGGAGTTGAATAGGTTCCTAAAATAATGAGGTATCTAAATTTCAGGATTTTAGAGTTTCAGGGGAATTTGAACACTATCTACTTCCTCTTTTTTTCAGACAAAGAAACAAAGGTCCAGAGAGGTTAAGTCATCTGTCTAGGATCACATATAGATAGCTAGCCTCTTGAGCATAGATGTGTAAGCATTGGGAGTCAGGTCACCCTAGATGTGTGACCCTGATGAAATTACTTCCTCTTTCTGGGCTTTAGGTTCTTTGTAAGGTGAGAGAACTGGTCTTAATGGTTTCTAAACTCGCAGGGCTATATTTTCTGAGGACCTATCTAGCTTTAAATTTCTATTTTTTTTAATGGCTTAATTATATTTGATATATGAAGAAGATAGAACTTAAATTTAGGACTATTATTAAATTAAAGTTCTTTCAGAAAATTTTGATGAGATTTTAATTTGGGAGTGGAAAACTGACCCACTGAAACTTTTATTTAACTTAAATAAATAAAAGGGATAGTCCTTGATTAATTTTTTTGCAGGATTTGGAAAAGGAAAGATTCTGCATAAACTGTACATCCCTATCTTCAATTGTAAGAAAACATTGCCCTGACATTATTGTGATTTTCATTTATAGAACTATCCCATGAGAACACTTGTGTTGCAGGCTTCAATTTCCCAAAGGTATTATGTTGATTAGTTAGGGTTAACTTGTCTTGCTAGAACTTGTTTGAAATTTCCAGTTTGGCCACCCGATGGGGCACAAGCCACTTTTTCTTTCGGGCACTTCTGCAAATGAAAGTATGGTATAGCGTATTTAAGATAACACTTGTAAATGATTGTGTCCATAAGATGCCTGGCATTTACCAATGTTTCTTAAATGAGTGAATGAATGTTGTATAAGAGAGGAACCTATTACTATTCTTTATTATATTTGTATAATAAAGTGTGTTAGGATGAGTATCCTGGAAAGATTATACTTGTCCATCCATCCCTCAAGGTTGGTTTTGGATCAGCTTTTGGATGAAGGCCCAGATCATAAGAACCTAAGAATCTTATTTGACCTGGGGTGACCATGGAAAGTTAGTCCTGGCTTCAAATCCAGTCCTAATCTGGAAAGCATTTGAGAGACTGATTGAGTTGTGCTGGCTATGGGTTTTAAGTATATTCGTGCCATGGCCCCCAAAGGAGAGTACCCAAAACTCCCATTGAGTAAGAGAAGATAATATTAGAACTGTTAGTTATATTCATTTTTACGGATAAGACAAAATTTTACTAATATTTAATAAATGGGTGAGTTTGATGGCCTTGTTAGGAGGTGTTCTGAGAAAAAGAGAAGGATGGCTAATAGGTTTCTTACTTGTGTGTTCACTTTAAGCAAATAGCAATTATTCTAGTTTGTGGTTATGTAGAATTTACAGATGTTACCTAGTTTCGACTAAACTAACTCTTATAAAATGGATAGGACTTAAAAAGACTCCTGTAGGGGTGCCTGGGTAGCTCAGTTGGTTAAGCCTCTGACTCTTGATTTTGGCTCAGATCGTGATCTCATGGTTCATGAGTTTAAGCTCCGCATCTGGCTCTGTGCTGAGAGCCTGGAGCCTGCTTGGGATCCTCTTTCTTCCTCTTCTTTCTGCCCCTACCTTATTTGCTCTCTGTCTCTCTCTCTCTCTCTCTCTCAAAGTTAATAAATAAACTTGAAAAAAAAAAAAAAAAGACTTCCATAAAGAACCTCAACAGTAATACCACTAAAGCAAGCACATGTGAACAAAAAAGTGGCAGAGCTGACAATTCTACTTCTAGTACTAGCTTTTGGTAAGCCAAATTACAGACAAAAACAATCATACTTCTAATAGATCTGACAAGAAGTTTCCCCCACCCCCCCAATTCAAAATAATTAGGATAATTCTTTGAAATGAGATTTTTTTTCAAAACTTTATTTAGAGAGAGAGAGAGAGCGCAGGAAGGACAGAGAGAGAGGGAGAGAAAGAGAATCCCAAGCAGGCTCCACACTATCAGTCCAGGGCCTGACTCAGGGCTCAATCTCACAAACTCTGAGATCATGACCTGAGCTGAAACCAAGAGTCCAACACTTGATCGGCTGAGCCACACAGGCACACCTGAAGTAAGTTCACTGTCTTCCATAGTGAACTTCACCATAAACATATATTATGTGTTAAGAATATTGAGCCTTTGTGGTTTGTTTTTCAATTTATAACCATTATAATTCAGTTTCATAATCAACTAATTCCTGAAGTTTAAGCTAGACCTTTGAAATACTATATCACAAAATGTTAAGCTTAGATTTTTAAAAATAATGAAGCTTTTCAGGTATGTTGTTTTCTAAAAGTATTGCTATTGATAATCTCTTAGGTTGAAAATATTTTTGTACTATTTATGAATGAAAGATAAAAATTGTTTATCATTGTCTCATCTTTTAGAAACTATTTAGGGGCACCTGGGTGGCTCGGTGGATTGAGTGTCTGCCTTCGGCTCAGGTCATGATCTTGCCGTTCCCGAGATTGAGCCCTGTGTCAGACTCTTTGCTGACAGCTCAGAGCCTGGAGCCCGTTTCAGATTCTGTGTCTCCCTCTCTCTCTGCCCCTCCCTTGCTCACACTCTGTCTCTCTTTCTCTCAAAAATAAATGAATATTAAAAAAAAAATTGTTTTTAAAGAAACTATTTAAAAAATTCTGTTTTATTATGTACACAGTTGTAGAAGGATATAATTTATCAATAAATATACATATACTGGAGGAGGTACATAGTAAGCTATTGTTTTTGTTTTTGATAGTGATATATTTGAAAAAGGTTTGGAAGACTTTGTTCAAGTTGTGCAGCTTAACCAAAGCTGGTTTGCAGATTGCCTGGTATTGAACTAGTCTTTGCAATTGAGAGCAGTGTCAAAATTCACTAGGGTTCTTACCCAGTTGTATTTGCCTTTTCACGTATTCCTTTTACCTAGTAAATGCTGAAAGAAGCCAAGTAGACAAAGCTCATGAACCAATGCCTTAAATTATCCATTCATTCTAACAGCTGTTTATAGGGGTTCTACTATTTGCTGTAGGCTGATAGATTTGTCCTGAAACTCAAGCTCTTTCATTATCTTAAAAATAGAAAAGATGGGGTACCTGTGTGGCTCTGTTGTTAAACATCTCCCTCTTAATTTTGGCTTAGGTCACAATCTGACAGTTCATGAGATCGAGCTCCAAGTTAGGCTCTGTGCTGGCAGTGTGGAGCCTGCTTGGGTTTCTCTTTCTGCCTCTCTCTCTGCACCTCCCCCCTCCCCCAGTAGATAAATATTAAAAAAAAAATAGAAAAAACAATAGTATTTTTTGTTTTTGTTTCATTTTTAAATGTTTATTTTTTTTTGAGAGAGGGCACGTGCGCATGTGAGCAAATGGGGGGGTGGGTACAGAGAGAGAGGGAGACACAGACTCTGAAGTAGGCTCCAGTCTCTGTGCTGTCATGACAGCACAGAGCCTGATGTGGGGCTTGAACTCAGGGACCATGTGATTATGACCTAGATAAAGTCAGATGCTTAACTGAACTACCCAGGCACCTCTGGTTTTGGCTTTGTATTTCAGTCAGCGCAGTGTTTCAGAATTAAAAATGGTATAGAAAGGAAAGATTGCAGATTGAGGACTTGGAACATTGTTATAAATTTGGGTCACTTGTAAATGACTAAGAGACTTTCTCCTTAGCTTTTTGAGCTTTTGAACTTTTTTTGTTCAAATACCTTTCCATCTAATTTGTTAACAGGAACAGATTTAGTTACCCATTCCCATCATCATGCAGGTATGGTGTCTATAGGGGCTGATCAGAAAATTCTTAAAAAGTTGTTCATTTATTAGAGGTCAGGGGAAAGTATAATTAACCTGCTGTAAGCATAACTTACAACTTCATAGTCTGTAACAAGAGGACAATATGTTAATTAAGCAAATATAGTCTCTTATTCATTGAGGGTGACCTGCAGTATTTACAAAGACTGAGGACTAGGAATGTGGAGATATAAGTCCTTAGACATAGTTCTGTCTGTTCATAAGTGATGAGAGAACCAGAGATTGTTTTGAAAATTGAAGGGCTATAATGTAATCATTCAGTAAAGTGGGACGTTTTTAGATTATTGTGTGACTTACTTAGGCTAAATTGGTCAAGTTGTAATTCACAGAGTAATGCATGTGCTTTGTAGGCTTTTTCTGTACCTTAGAGCAGTGGTTCTTAAACTTTTTGGTCTTGGAACCATTTGAAACTCCTAAAAATTATTGAGGATTCTAGTGTCTACTGATACATGTTGTATTACAAATTAAAACTGAGAAATGCTTAAAACACAGGAGTGTAACAAGCACACCTTCTACTAGAGACATGTTATCACACTTCATGCAGCCTCTGGAAAACTCCACTGTTTACTTGTGAAAGAATGAGAATGAAAAAAACAAGTGAAGTTTTGTAGTGTTATTAAAAAAAGAATTTGGATCTTTTGAGCTCCCTGAAAGGGTTCCTTCCTTCCTTCCTTCCTTCCTTCCTTCCTTCCTTCCTTCCTTCCTTCCTTTCTCTCTTTCTCTTTCTTCCTCATTTTCTTTCTCTTTGCTTTTTTTTTTTCTTTTTTTCTTTTTAGAGAGAGAGAATGCATGTGTGCAAGCATACGAGCAGGGGAAGGGCGTGGGAGAGGGAGAGAGAGAATCTGAAGCAGGCTCCACGCCCAGTGCGGAGCTGATCTTACCAGTGTGAGATCATGACCTGAGCTGAAATCAAAAGTTGGATGCTTAACTGATGGAGCCACCCAGGCACCCCCCCCCCTTTTTTTTTTTTAATTTTTTCTGAGTTTATTTACTTAAGCAATCTCTACACCTAATAGTGGGGCTCAAACTCATGACCCCAAGGCAAGAGTTGCATGGTCTTCTGAATGAGCCAGCCAGGCACCCCTCCCTGAAAGGGTTTCTGAGAGTTACTGCCTTAGAACACAGGACTCCTTTCAGAAGGTTCAAAGATGGCCTGAGAAAAAGTTCTCCAGTTTTAGGAAGCACGTAGGGGAATAGGGAATCTCTTGGATGAGAATTCTCAGGTATTTCCCCCACTGCAAAGGATGTAAGGGGGGAAAAAGTTGGCTTCTTGGGGATTCCCAATTCCGTTCTCTTTTCTTTGAATTGAATTAGTTGATATGTGGTCTGCTTGTCATTAAGGAGAATGGAATTGACATTTATCGAGCAGTTAGGAACCCAGTGTCAGCTGCTTTACATAGAATAATCTCATTTAATCTTCACAATTTTGCAAGGTAGATGATTTATTATTTTTATTTTAGATTAATCATTTGTTCATGGCTACATACCTAGCAAGTAGCAGACCAAGTAGGATTTGAAATTGAATCTGTCATACATTAGAACCCTTGCTTTTTAAAAAAATTTTATTTGAGAGAGAGAGAAAGAGAGAGGGAGAGGGGCTAAGGGAGAGAGAGAGAGAAAATTTTAAGCGTGGTGGAGCCTGACACAGGGCCTGATCCCATGACCCTTGGATCACGTCCTGAGCCAAAATCAAGAGTGGGACACTCAACTGACTGAGCCACTCAGGCCCTCCTAGAGCTCTTGCTTTTATACAGGAATTGTAAGTAACAACAGATGTTATTTTTTGAGTGCTTACTGTATTTGGCACTATGTTAAGTACTTTAAAAACATTTTCTCTTTATTAGCAAGCCGTTAAGGTAGGTTGTCAGCTCTGTTTATAGATTGGGGAAATTGAGTCTTAGAGCCATTGAGTAATTGATTATGTTGATACTGCTAATTGTGGATAGCCTTCTTTTAATTCATATTACTACCTTTGGAAAAATAAATAAGTTCCTTTATTTATACATATATAGAGTTTGATGTGGTCTGACCTATTCTTGAGCATCTGCTAAAGTAATGGCTGGTCTATTTTCAGTCCTAGGTCTCAGTCTGCACGTTTTGGAGGTAGTAGAGTGTGGTCTGGAGGCCAGAGTTAATTTATATTTTCCTCAAGATTATCAGGGTAACTATTATGAGATAGGCAGCTGGTAAATAGAGGACCTTATGAAGATGAGGCCATAAGAAAAAGATAAGATATTAGTAATAAGAGTAAAAAGAGGAAGATAAAGTGGGCATAGCTGTTGTATGCTGCAGTTGTGGCATTTGGCTTCTAGATGATAGATCATGGAATGTTAATTATTTCTGAGATTATTTAGCCCAATTCCCTTTTTTACTTAATGGGAAATGAGGTTTAGAGAGGTTAAGTGATTCAGGGTTACATGACTTGGTTAGTGGCTGAGTTAACACAATTACCCTGATTCACTTTATTGCTTATTATTTTGCCTTGTATGCTAGTATGTTCAAAATGCGTAGAGAACAAACTCTAAACCATACTGCCTAGCTCATATTCCAGCTCCACAGTTTACTAGATGAGAGACCTCAGGCAAGTCACTTAACCACTTTGTGCTTCAGTTTCCTCATCTGTAAAATAGGGATAATAATAGTAGTTCTAGGTCTTTGGGAGGATTAAAGGAGTTAAAATATAGAAAGTGCTTAGAACAATGCCTGGCACATAGTAAGAGCTATATATTTGTTGTAAAAATTATTTCTCCTGTAGAGAGCTCAATGGTATTAATGTTGTATAAACTGAGCCTTAAAATTTGTCACTCTGGGCTTGCCCAATTCAAGTTTTCTTGGAAAATGGCTTTGTTGATTTTAGCCATTACTCCTGTTATCTGTGATATTTATATCAATAATTAATGAATGAATTAATGTTAAATATTAATATTTATATTAAAAATGGTCCTTAACCTTTTTATATATAGTAATAAAACCACCTAAGAACAATTATGTGGTTTTGAAATAAATTCCCTGTTCACTTGTAAATTAGACATTATTTAAGTTATAGACTGTATTTTTTTTTTTTTTTTTAGTTGAGGTGAAATTCACATGTGTATTCTTAAGTATAACCAAATAGCTTGAGTGAATTGTTGGGAGTTTTTAGTGGATATCTACTTTTAGTTCTTTTCAGTTTTTTAATGAAAATTTAATTTCTAATACTAGAATTGGTTTTAGAGTTGAGAAAGACCTTCTCAACCTCTCTGTTTTATAGATGAATAAATTGAGGTAGAGAGGCCAAGATTATGTGGTCAGAGTCTTGAAACTAGCTGATAGGAGAGCCTGGGATAAGAATATTGGCTTCCTGCTCACCAGTGTACATTGCTGAGGCGCTATCACTGCTGTATAAACATTTAATTTTTTTTTAAATTTTTTGAGAGAGAGCATGAGTAGGGGAGGGGCAGAGGGAAAGGGAGAGAGAATCTCAAGCAGGCTCCACATGGGGGGTAATCTAGGCAGACAGAATAATACTAGGCAAAGGCATAAATAGGTGGAAGTATCTAAGCATATTAATGAAATCTGGTTTAGTGGATATGTTGGAGAACTAATGGAGTGAGGTTGGAAGGGTGGACTGGGAGGGATCAAGGGGTGAAGGGATGAGTACCTTGCTGAGTTTAAACACTTCCTGGGTGTGAAACATCAAGGATTTTAAAGAAGAGGTTAGTGGAGAGGGATCAGTGCAAAGTGAAATGTATAATTTAGATGTTGGAAGATGTATTGGAGAGAATAAGGCCAAAGACAGGAAAACCAAACAGTATAGCTGAAAATATTGAGGGCTTGAATAGTAGCTTAATTAATCAATTTTAGTGTGTATTTTTCCCATATTTTAATACCAAAATCAGGATATGTCTTATAATTAATGTTGTGTTATAGGTTAATTTGCAGATACATTTTTCATTTTTAGAAGCACATAAAATAATGGTGTATATTACTATTAATTACTATTAATTACTATTAATGGTGTATATTACATCTTAGATTTGATAAAATTTGATAGTAATGATATATAATTTTACTTAATGCTTACTGTGTATATGTCAGGCAGAGTAATAGATACCTGTCAACATCAAGCATCTGGCAGTGTCTACCATGTTTAGCAACTTTTTAATTTTTTTAATTTTTGTTTTTAAGGGAGAGAGTAAGCGAGCGTGGGAGGGGCAGAGAGAGGGAGAGAGAGAATTCTAAGTGGGCTCTGTGCATGAAGCTTGATCTCATGACCCTAAGATCATGACCTGAGCTGAAATCAAGAGTCAGATGCCTAACTGAACGAGCCACCCAGGCGCCCCTAGCAACTTCTTTTTTAAATAACTGAAAGTGACCAAAAGGCCATGGGATCTACCTGGGATGTCATTAAAGGTTGAGAAAGAAATTTATAAGAGCATGGTTGAAGAATGAATGCAGAAAATAAGAAAAGTTCATGTTTGTCCCCACAGAATGTGGCTAGAGCTCTAGAAATAAATTACTTTGATATCAATTTAGTGTTTTCTTATTCTTTTGTTTAAGTCAGTGAATGCAGATTTAGTTCTTTTTTTAGTTTTAGGTAATAAACTCAAATGTGATCAGTGAGATATATTGAGATATATCTTTCTATTGTTTTTCAAATGTTTTTATAATAGTAGATAACAAAAGTGTTGATAAGCAGGTTAGTTACCACTTCTAATCACAGATTTCATCTTTTTATAAACGTTTCTTTTTGAGTTGAATATATTTGTTTGAAATAGGAGTTTTGAAATATAAGTACTTCAAATTATACTGCCATTAGATATTTGCTAGAGAGGGATGCAAAATGTTTTCTCTAGAATTTGTTTGGTCAGTATCATGGACTTTGAACAGTTCTGTTCTTGATAGATGGAGAAATTAGAAAGTACATTGCTTCAGAGACCACTGAAATTGAAGTTATTATAATAACCCTGTGAGCTTGGGCAAGTCATTTAGCCTTTCCGTGTTACGGTATTCTCATCCTTAAATTGGACATGATAATAGTGCCTACTTTAGAGGATCATATGAAATTAACTGAATTAATAATTGGAAAGCACTTAGTACATATGTGTGGTAAGTAATAATACTACGTATAGTAAGTGTTGTATGTATATTAGCCATTATTACATATCTATCTCTAGTGGTTTGAAACTAACAGTTGAGCAGGTTCCTAGTTGATTTTATTCTTTTAATTTTTATTTATTTATTTATGTATTTATGTATTTATTTATGTATTTATTTGTGGGGGGGGCAGAGGGAAAGGGAGAGAAAGAATCTTTTTTTTTTTTTTTAATTTTTTTTTTTCAATGTTTTTATTTTATTTTTGGGACAGAGAGAGACAGAGCATGAACGGGGGAGGGGCAGAGAGAGAGGGAGACACAGAATCGGAAACAGGCTCCAGGCCCTGAGCCATCAGCCCAGAGCCTGTTGCGGGGCTCGAACTCCCGGACCGCGAGATCGTGACCTGGCTGAAGTCGGACGCTTAACCGACTGCGCCACCCAGGCGCCCCAGGGAGAGAAAGAATCTTAAGCAGGCTCCATGTCCAGTGTAGAGTCCCACCTGGGGTTCAATCTCACAACGGTGAGATCATGACCTGAGCCGAAATCAAGAGCGGGTCACTCAACTGACTGGGCCATCCAAGTGCCCTCTAATTTATTTATTCTTGAGACAACTTGGGGAAGGGAATCAGTGAAACTCTAACTGGGAAAAAACAACTTAGATATTGCTCATTCATTTATTGGATAAATGGAAGACGAAAGAAGTTTACCTTTTTAAAAAAGCCTGATATTTCACAGAACACAAAGTTTTTGTTGTTACTTGTTGATGGTTATTGCTAAGATAAAAAGATTAATTTAAACATTTTTGACAGTTTCTTTAGTTTTTGGGATAGAAGGAAAACTGGGAAGAAAGCTGGTAACTTTTTTTTCTTTCACTCTTCTGTTATGAAGCCTTAGTAGAATTGATTTATAAACATACAGTATTAGGGGCGCCTGGGTGGCGCAGTCGGTTGGGCGTCCGACTTCAGCTAGGTCACGATCTCGCGGTCCGTTAGTTCGAGCCCCGCAACAGGCTCTGGGCTGATGGCTCGGAGCCTGGAGCCTGTTTCCGATTCTGTGTCTCCCTCTCTCTCTGCCCCTCCCCCGTTCATGCTCTGTCTCTCTCTGTCCCAAAAATAAATAAAAACGTTGGAAAAAAAAAATAAAAATAAACATACAGTATTAGAGGAAAAAAATATTTTAGGGAAAGAAATGATCAAATGCAGTATTTTGAAATTCTCCTTTAACCTTTGTTTCATTTTAGAGACTATTATTTAACATGGTGGGTTTTATGTAAGGAACACTTATTAATAAACCATTATTTAACCAGCTTTAATTACAATGATTTAAAATTTTTAATGATATCAGTGATTATTAATAATAATTTAATGCATATTTTGTGAACCTGCCATGCTAAACACAGAATATCCCATTAAAGTAACAACCTCCTTCCAAATGGTGAAATTTGCAAACATACACAATATTTTAGTAGTTGGATCATTTTATTATCATTAATATTTGAAATTAAATAAAAATATCATTGGTAGGCATAAAGTAATACTATTAAACATTTTTTAATGCATCACTTTCTAGTGCTTAGCACAGTGATTTATTGTGTAGGTGCCTCAATATTCATTTTATAAGGAGTGAAGGAAGAATTCAATATAAAGTTTTAAACCTAGGGAAACTGGTAGAGGATAGCTACCTTTGGGAATGGTAAACTCATGAAATTAGATCTTAAATATGCTGATTTCATGTGTGAGATGTCTGTGTGTAGAGAAGGAGCTAGGATTTGAAAAATGGTATTAAGAGATAAGATTATTATAATTGAGATAGCAATTAAAGAATTCACTAAGGGAAAGTATGTAAGGCAAAAAAGTAAAGATGCAAACGGAGGAAGTCTTGGAAAATACGTTGTTACAAGACTGGAGATATAGAGATAAATGGGTTATTAGCAGTGATATGCTCTGTGGACAGGTCAGTAAGAATGAGAATTAAGAATAGGCCTTGGAGGGGCGCCTGGGTGGCTGAGTCACTTAAAGTGCCCGACTTCTGCTCAGGTCAGGATCTTGTAGTTCAAGAGTTTGAGCCCTGCGTCAGGCTCTGTGCTGACAGCTCAGAGCCTGGAGCCTGCTTCAGATTCTGTCTCCCTCTCTATCTGCCCCTCCCCTGCTCTCTTCCTCTCTGAAAAATAAATAAACATTAAAAAAGAAAAAGAATAGGCTTTGGATGTGACAAAGGGAGCTTATTGGTGGATTCTGAACATAAATTGTGTTTTGCAAACTATCTTCCAGGTTTTAAGAGGTTAAAGTCATTGAGACAACATGTATGTACTTACCATTTGAGAAATTTGGCTACTAAATTATGGAAAGAGCCTAAATGTCCATCAACTGACAAATAGGTAAAGAAGATGTGGTTTATATATACAATAGAATACTACTTGGCAGTGAGAAAGAATGAAATTTGGCCATTTGTAGCAATGTAGACAGAACTGGAGGGTATTATGCTAAGTGAAGTAAGTCAGTCAGAGAAAGACATACCATATGTTTTCACTCGTATGTGGATCCTGAGAAACTTAACAGAAGACCGTGGGGGAGAGGAAGGGGGAAAAAGTTACAGAGAGGGAGGGAGGAAAACCATAAGAGACTCTTAAATACTGAGAACAAACTGAGGATTGATGCGGGGGTGGGGAAGAGGGGAAAGTAGGTGATGGGCATTGAGGAGGGCACCTGTTGTGATGAGCACTGGGTGTTGTATGGAAACCAATTTGACAATAGATTGTAATTAATATTAAAAAAAAAAGAAATTTGGCTACTAACAGAGCGAGGAAGATAACTTTGAGGACCAAGTAGGATAAAGCAAAATGTTCTTTGAGAATTTATGAGATCTGTTCATATATGAAGACAGTAGAGAAAGTAGCTTTAATTTTATCTAAATTTTTGGCTTAATTGCATTTCCCTCATTTATTGTCTGTGAGGCCTTTACAAAGTTTTTTCTCTGAACCTCAGTTTTCTTGTGTGTGATATGAGGATAGTACCTACCTTTCAAGGTTATTGTGAGAATTATATGTAATAATATATGAAAGTACCAGCAAGAGCCTGATCTATAGAAGATACTCTTCAATAAAGTATAGCTGTTAATTTCTATCATTATTAAAAATAAGCCACTGAAGTAACTTTTACTCATTTATTCAATGGACATTTTAGGGTGTCAGTACTTAATTTAAGAAGACTCTCTGTAAGTGTCATGAAATTTCTTGGAAACCAAATGATGGTAGCTGGACTTGTAGAATCCATTGCTTGATGGGGTGTCTGGGTGGCTCACTTGGTTAGGTGTCTGGCTCTTGTCAGTCAGGTCATGATCTCAGGGTTTGTGAGATTGAACCCTGCATGGGGCTCTGCGCTGACAGCATGGAGCCAGCTTGGGATTCTCTCTCTCTCTTTTTTTGCCCTGCCCCCCTTGCCCTCTCTCTCCTTCTCTCTCAAAATAAATAAATAAACCTAAAAATAAAAAAGAATTCATTGCTTGAGAAACTACCTTTTGACAAAATGAATTACTGTGTTTCATAGATTCTAGGATGCACACTTCCTTGTTCCAGTATCCAACACCTTTGAAATTGGGATTCATCTTACAGATGTCATAGTTTAATTGGTAATGCTTTTCTTTCTTAATGATTCATAAAATAATGGTGTGTTTTAACAATTGATGATGTCTTAGACTCAATGAAATATGGTAATATTTTATTAAGTACAAATGTATTTTGATTAGTAGTATTTTTTTTGTGGGAAATGTTATTCAGCCTCCAGAGAATACCCAATTTATCAAGTTTTTGTGGTACTGAAATTGAAGCTGTGAAGTGGTCTGAGACCCATAGATTAGAAACCATTTTGGGGGCACCTAGCTGGCTCACTTAGAAGAACATGCTACCCTTGATCTTGGGGTTTTGAGTTCAAGCCCCACATTGGGTGTAGAGATTACTTAAAAAAAAAAAGAAAGAAACCATGTTTATAATTTTTATAGACATTAGAAACAGTATTGCAATATTGCAGAGCTTTTGGATTCCTTTTTGTTTTTGTTCAGTTAAACTGGCAAACTGTTACTAAGAGCAAACGTGAGAATTTTATGTTGTGATAACTATTATTTTTGGGCAGAAATCTAACATGTTTTACCAACCTGTATAAAACTTACATGTTAAAGAGAGCTGGAAGCCAAAAGCATTAAGAACTTTTCTTGTGTCTAGTAAATAAAAATGGTTTGAATTTTGTGTAGAGATAAAAGATAATGAAAATTGAGAAAACTAAGGAAGGACTTTGCATTTTGATAGTTCATGAAACTAGAACTGCTATAAAAGCTCAATAAAAATAATAGCTAACACTTAAAAAAATTAACTGATGTGCTGATTCGGACATTTATGTTTTGTGTTCAAAGTCTGTGAAGTTTACCAGTATATTTTAAATTTGTACTGTGCTAGATGCCGTGGCCTATAAAAATTGAGGTGAGGTTGCTCTCTGCCCTCAGAATTTACAGCTGTTACCACAATAAATGTAAGAATGAGACATATAGATTTAATTAGTTAGAAGAGAGCATTTGTTATCAGCTTTATTTTATCGTCAGAATAGCATCCTTAGACAAGGAAGATGCTGATTTATTCTGTCAGACCTGCTTCAGGTTAAAAGTGTGGCTGTATGCCTTCTCAAGGGCATTCAGTGTGAGTTAAATTACAGTGTTGGTGGCTTTGATATATGGGAATGCAATTTTGCTTATTATTGCTAAATAAATCACTTGCTTAAAATTGTCATAAGTTTTCTTTCCATTATTTGGTATATGTATAGGGATAAGCATCTTAGCTACTTTGATCAAGATGAGCAGAAGATGTTGGTTATGATCTAATAACATGTACATTCTGTGATATAAAAATGTTTTTCGAATCTACCTCATGTATTAATTATCTATATAGCCCAAAACTTAGTAGCTTAAAACAATAATAAACATTTATCTCATGTTGTTTATCTCATGTGTGTCAGGAGTTTGGAAGCAGCTTAACTGGGTTGTTCTAGCTCAGGGTATTGTGTGAAGTTGCAGTCAAGATGTCAGCTGGGGTTGCAGTTATCTCAAGGCTGGATTGGGGCTGGGGGATCCAATTCTAGGATAGCTCACTCTGGTGATTTGCAAATTTGGGCTTTTTTTCAGAAGGCCTCAGTTCTTTACCATTCAGAACTCACCATAGGGCTGCCTTTTTTTTTTTTTTTTTTAAAGTCTGGCTTCCCTCAGAGTAGATAATCCAAGAGAGAGTAAAATGAAAACCACAGAGTCTTTTATGACTTAGCCCTGGAAACAGTATTCTGTCATTTATGCAATATTCTATTGTTTATATAGGTCAGCTGTATTCTGTATGGGAGGGGTTGCACAAGAACATTACTACCGGGAGGAAAGAATCCTTTGGAAGATTCATCTTTGGAAGAATCATCTCAGAGGCTAGGTCCCTCACTTGATATAAAAATCTAATGGTAGTAAAGTTTTAGAAATAAAAGAGTATCAGAAAATTGAGTTGCCAAAATTGGAAGTAAATCTTAGAAAATAAGGTTTCATTTGAAATAGCGGGCTTTGTGTCTTTTTCTCAAGCATGGATTATAGAATGTATAAAACTTGGGTGGGATACTTTAGTAACCTGAGTTTCAGATCTCAGTGGTAAAATGAGAATCACGTTTACATTAAGGAGTTAAAGCTCTGTGTTTCATAAAATTAAAGTTAAAGTAGTGTGTTTAAAATATTCAAAATGATATGTGATAGTAGGCATTCAAATGTAACTATGATTGCTTTTATTATTGATCGATATTTGTGGCCATCATTTCCTCAGCTCTCATGTGTACTCAACCCAATCTAATCTAGCTTCTGCCTGTTCACTCTTCTGAAACCATTGATTGATGGTCACAGGTGAGCTCCTGATCCTCAGATCTAATAATCTCCTCTTAGTCTTCTCTTTCTTTTTGATCTCTAAGCAGCTTTTTATTTTTCTTTCCTTTAACTTAAGGTTATATTTTTTTAAATCTTACATATGGATAGTTTCAGATATAGGCTCTGAGGTAGAAAGAGTGTAGGCATTCCAGCGTTAGCTATTTTTCTTTATAATTCAGTTGCAGCATTCCAATTAGATAGGTAGATGGATAGATAACATTCCAATTAGACAGAATAGACATCTATATTCACCATCCTGCTCAAGATACAGAAAAATTATGAGTATTATGCACCCTTCCTTGATTGTTGTTTTGCTTCCTTGATTGTTGTTTGTTTTCTTTTTAAGTTATTTTTCAGCTTTATTGAGACATAATCGACATAACACTGTGTAAGTTTAAGGTGTACAACATAATGATTTAATACATTGATATATTGTAAAATGATTACTTCCATAGCATTAACTAACACCTCTATCCCATCACATAATTACCATTTCTTTTTTGTGGTGAGAACATTTAAGGTCTACTCTCTTCACAACATTCAAGTATCCAATAAAATACTATTACCTATAATCACCATGCTGTACATTAGATCCTCAGAATTTATTAACCTTATAACTGGTAGTTTGTACCTTTAACTGATATCCTCTCACCACCCCCCCCCCCCATCATAACCACTACTCTATTTGCTGTTTTTCTTTTTTTTTTTTTATCCATCCATCTGTTAACCCTTAGGTTGTTTCCATGCCTTATATTGTGAATAAATGCTGCACTGAACATGGGGGTGCAGATATCTCTTCTCTAAGCAACTTTTGATAATTTTTAATACCTCTTCTTTCTTTTTTCATTGTTACATTAGTTTCAGATGTACAATGTAGTGACTTGACAACTCTACACATGAGGCTATGCTCACCACAAGTGTATCTACAATCTGTCACCATACAGCACTATTACAATACCATTGACTAATATCTCTTCCTTCCTGAAATGCTCCTTTAATTTTTGTGGCACTGTGTGTGTGTGTGTGTGTGTGTGTGTGTGTGTTTATATATATATATATATATATATATATATATATATATATATATATACATATATATATATATGTCTGATTTTTTTTCTCATTGTCTTGTCTGCTGCTTTGTATTCCAAAAGATTATGTCCTTGGCCCACTTCTCACTTTCTGAGAAATTATATTTACCTACAGTTTAGGCAGTTTCTTTTTTATTTTAAGTAGGTTCCATGCCCAGCGTGAGGCTCAGACCCATGACCAAGAGTAGCATACTCTACCTCTACCGACTGAGCCAGCTAGGCACCCCAAGCTTAGGCAGTTTCCTGTCACCTTTATGTAGGTGATTCCCAGTTCTTAACCACTAGCTCTGACCGGTCTTTGAAATTGTATATCTCTGAGGTGCCTGGGTGGCTCAGTCAGTTAAGTGTCTGGCTCTTGATTTTGGCTCAGGTCATGATGTCAGGGTTTGTGGGATTGAGTCCTATGTCGGGCTCTGTGCTGACAGTGTGGAGCCTATTTGGGACTCTCTGTCTCCTCTTTCTCTACCCTTTCCCCCACTTGCACTCTCTCTCTCTCTCTCTCTCTCTCTCTCTCTCTCTCTCAAAACAAATGAATAAACATTAAAAAAATAAACTGTAGATCTCTATTTTCATCTGTCTGCTATCTCAGTTTTTCTGTAGATACCAAAGTGGTTTGTCATCCAGTCTCTTTTATCTTTTTTTGCTCATGGTTTTTTCTTTGGTGTTTTTCCAGGTCAGTTAATAGTGTCACTAATCATCCTTCTTTTTACCTGGGCTCAAAATCTTGAAGATCTTTAATTCCCTTAGTTCATGTTTAATTGTTTCTTTTTTGCTTCTTGATTTTTGCTTCTTGGTGTCCTCCTCTTTCCCATATTTCACCTATTTTTTCTGCCCCCCATTGCGACTGCCTTAGACTTTCAATATGCTTTGCTCATTTTTTAAAATGTATTTAATATATTGTGTTATAATTTATTTATGTGACTTCTTGTTTGAGTCATCATTATTTTCTTTAGAGCCTGGCATAATGTACAGAGTAGACATCCAATAATCATTGAATGAATAAAGCATGGTAACTTCCTTAATGATGATATTAATAATCTATAAATATGGTGCACCTCTTTTATACAAGTACAAGCACGGTGGCTAATTCCCATACTTTATAGTCATATGGGGACCAAGTGACACAGAAAAATAATTAAAATATAAGGTGGAAATATTAAGTGCTATAAATGGTTTCAAATAGAGTACTACAGGATTTCAGAGGAGAGAGTGATGATTTCCAGCTGGAAGAATCAGGACTATGAATAAAAGAGGTTAAATTTGATCTAGACCTTGAAAAATGGTTAAGATTTGGAAGTTAGGTTTAGAAGATGTGGGTAGGGTGGGGGATTGTAGTAGAGAGAGTAGTTGTAAACAAAGGCAAAGATGGAAGAAATATTGAAGTTCCTAAAATGAGTAATAAGTAATTCATTTTGGCTTTAGGGTTAGATTGTGAAAGTGAAAGTGATTTTCTTCAGTTTGGAATATAAGCCTAGAAAGATAGTTTGAACCATCCTGGGTGCCTTAGAGGCCAGCAGAGGATTATGGGATTTATTTTATAACCATTGGGAAATCCTTGTAAGTTTTTAAGCAGGAGAATCAGACTGGTGCTTTGGGAATATTGATAAAGAAGCAGGAGTTGTAAGATGTTTTAGAGAGATGGAAATCTATAGGTTGGTAAACCAGGTCAGAGTTCACTGTAATAGTGTAGGTAAAAAGGATACGGGAGATACGTAAATGAGGTTGTGGTAGTGGCATTGAATGAACCAGATCATTAAACTCATGGGTGAAAAGGAGAATATTAGGAATGTTAACTGCACTAGGACAGGGATTTTTATTTTCCTCATGATGTATTCTAAGTGTTTACAGCAGTGCCTGGCACATAGCAAGTACTCAATAAGTATTTGTTGAATGAGTGATAACTAAGATTGTGAATCTCTGTGTTTTGGATACTGGCAATGACATTAAAAGAAATACAGAACATGAGAAGAGCATGTTTTGGGAAGAAATGAATTGAACTTTGGACATTCTGAGTTTGTGTTAGCAGACATGTGGCTGAGGATACAGATTTGGGAGATATCTACATAGAAATAGTAAAAGCCATGTCAGTGAATATCAGAATATATTAGTGCAGTAACTTATAAATGTGAATATTCCAAATTAGTTCTTCCTGTTTTATAATATATATTTTATACATTTAATAATTGAAATTATAATTTAATGTAACAACTTTTGCATAATGAGCTGCCTTTTGCTGATGGGGTGCTTTAAATTCCATGAAAATTATGAGTCGTGCATAATTCTAATATACTGTAGATTTTGGATTAAGTATGTACAAAAGTACATTAATTTTAAACTTTAATATATTAGATTATAAGAATTTGTGTAAGTTTTTATTGACTTTACAGATTATTTTTATCATCAAAAACAGAGTTAGGTTAGTTTATTTCTATTTGAGGATAGAAATGAAGATTCATTAGATGGTGATTCTTTGTATAGGACATATGAGAATGTTGGATGCCCTCTTGAGGTATATAACATGATTTACAGAACTGTCCTTAACACTTTAATATCATGAAAACATGACTGACTTCTAGATGATGAGACAAAGAAACCATGTCATATGTACCTGACTTGCACATTACTCACAGACTACCCAGTATTTCTGGTGAAAAAAACTAAAAAGGGAATGCAAAAAGAGGAAGCAGAAACTGAAAAAGAAGTCATTGGAGAATATTTCTGGGGTGCTATAAATCAGCTCATGATGTCTGTGTTTGTTTGTTTTTAAAGTAGGCTTCATGCCCAGCACAGAGTCCAACGTGGGGCTTGAACTCACCACCGGGATCAAGACCTGAGTTGAGATCAAGATTCCGATGCTTAACTGACTGGGCCAATTGGGCGCCCCTCATGATGTACATATTTTGAAGAATATATCAAAATTTTGTTATTCAGGAGTTCCATTTAGAAAAATTTTTGGATTAAAAAAGTCTGATGTAAATTTTATCTAATTATTAAACACTGTTAACAGGGAATATGACTGTTTTAAAGGTTTATAACAAGTAATCCCTTTCCCTTCCTCTTTAAATGCCTGTGTTTATTTTATTGCTTATTAATCAATAATTAAATTCCAGTGTGCTTTGAGTGAATATTGAAGCCAATGAGAACAACATAGGTTATTTAATTGATGGAGTTGATAATATTTGTAGTATATATTTGAGGCTAATGGTGAGTTGATAGGAAGTAGAAATTTTTCTAGTTTCTGATCTGAGTTTGTGGAAAGGCCTGTGAGATTGCCTGTGCTTTGGAAAGGAGATTAATGATGATCTACTACGGGTTATTAAAAATTAACAACATAAGAAATTTGTATTGGCAGTATTATTGAACACACATGTTAGGTTTGAACTATACCCTATTTTGTGCAATAGATATATATCTTACAGAAAGTTTAAGTAATATAATTAGGAGACCTTGTTTAAAGCTATGCAAACTGGGATTTGCATGTATTTTCTTAGGAGTCTGTAGGTTATGAGAATTAAAAATATAGTATGCTTATGACAGTGATTTTCTAAAAATATAATAGCATAGTCTAGATCATCTAGATGACCATCTTATAAACTGGTAAATGCCGGGAGTTGCAGTGCCTGTGTTTATGCTTGTTTGGTCATGTTGGCTCCAGGTAGAATACTGTACTACTACCACAAGACTGAGGCATATCTAATACATAAATGATGTATTCATGTCCAAATAGTAGATGGCCAAATGATGCTACAGCCCACTGTATGATGTAAGTTTTGCGGTAGTTTGCAAAGGATTAGCTAACATTGTTTGAGTATCTTTTATGTTCTAAGTGTTCTTCATTTATAATCATGAATTATAATTAATATAAGGATTTGTGTTTTAAGAGTTTTTAATTCTCATAATAGACCTGTGAGGTATGTGAGATTACTCTGTTTTACAGATGAAGACACTGATATACAGAGAGGTTAATTTTCCCAAGGTTACACAGCTCTTAAGTGGTAGAGTTGGTTTTCATATGCATCGTCTGACTCCATAGCTCCTAGTCACTGTATTATGCTCCCTCATAGTAGAGAGAGGAACTAGGAGCATTATATCACATCTAATAGTCATATGGGTATTCCAAATTCAGAAGAACAGGTATAATGACAGCATTGTATTCATGTTGCCAGTTGAGATTTTGTTTTAGCAAACACATTTTTTTCCTGTCACATTAATGTTGTTGGTTGAATAGTATTGGTTTTGTTGTTGTGTTTGGATTTAATTTGTAAGATTTTACTGTTATATGAGTTCTTATAAGCACTAACAGAGTTTCGTTTTAATATATTTTATAACCTAACAAAAATAATTTAACAGATTACCTTAGAGATGCTGATATAAAAGATTGTTTTGAATCCTTTGGAAATCAAAGAAATCTCTTGTAATGCACATGAATGTATATTGATTTTAGTATACAAATTCGGAGTTTTATATAAAGTACTGGATTTCTTTAAAGTAAAACAGCATAAATCGAGGAAACTCTTTGAATATGTTGTTTTGTGTATTTGGATTCTGCTCCTAACCTAGGCAAATGCTCTCATATCGTAGATAACAATCTATAGTTATAATTAATATAGACATTACTTTGTAGGCTCTTCCCCTCGTAGTTCCTAATTGGGGCTATTCTCCTTTCACAGGAATAGAAAGGTATCCTGTTTATGGAGTTCTCTAGAGACTTATTACAATAAAAAACTTAGAAGGTCTCTTATTCAAGGGAAAACTAAAGTAGTAAGAAGGAAAAATAATTGTCTCTGATTTTACCCAGAATTGTTTTGATTGCAATGAAATTGTGACTCAGATTTACAATCAAAATGAAGGCTATCATCATTTTTCTTTTTATAAAATTTTAATTGTCTTTTAAAAACTTAATTTGATAAGCTTTCCTTTTGCAAATTTAATTCATTTTCATCACTAAGGTACTACTTGGTATGCATTTTCAGTGTGCTTTGTTCATGTTTAAAGTAATTTTCTCCAAAGAAGAAATACTTTTGAGTTCAAGAACTATTTATTGAGCTTCTATTGTGTAGAAGCCACTATGCTAGTCGTTAATGGTTTATTTGCTTCCTGATAGCATCATTTAATTTTGGTATACATGCCTGTTATACTCCAGAAGTAGAAAAACTTCATTCAGATATTTGAGTCTCTAGTATTACCTGCTGTTATGATAGATTTAATTCCGTAAGTATTCTCTGGCTGGGTGTGTGTTCCTTACATTTTTCTAGTTAGAGAGTTACTTTGCTCTAAGCAATCTATTAATTTACTCTCTTAAAATATCTGATGGAAGACTGTAACATAACCACCACTCTACACTTGTGTAAGACTTTAATATAAAATTCTAATCCAAACTGGGGCACTTGGGTGGCTCAGTCGGTTAAGCGACTGACTTCGGCTCAGGTCATGATCTCATAGTTTGTGAGTTCGAGCCCCGCATCAGGCTCTGTGCTGACGGCTCAGAGCCTAGAGCCTGCTTCGGATTCTGTGTCTCCATCTCTGTCTATCCCTCCCCCACTCACACTCTGTCTCTCCTTCAAAAATAAATAAGCATTAAAAAAAAATTAAAAAATCCTAATCCACACTGACATAAAGTCTTTCTGATGTTTGATAAAATCTTCTGGACTAACTTCTTTTTGTTAGGTTAGAAGTTAGTGGTTCCTGAGACATCTGAAATTGTAAAGAATATAATGAATTGATATAAATTTTTCTTAAAAGAAATTCCATACCTTTGTCATACTCAGGGCTTTTGTACACAAATAAGTTTAAGAATCAGTGGTCAGTAAAGATGAGGCTGAGCTTCAAATGCAATTTTAGAAAAGTTGTGGCCCAGTAATGAAGATTTTGTAAAAAAGGTTTTTGTTTACATGTTTTCTGTCACTACTTCTGACCAGTTCTTTTTTCTGACACCAACTGGGTATCTAGTAACTTAGTTCATTTCTGACACTAAATATCCAGACCCCATGGGCAAAGGCATAGTCCCACAAAACTACTCTCACTTGAGATACCAGCTATAAGTGGGGTACCCAGGATACCCACACTTCTGTCTGGCTGACTACAAATCTTTGGCCATTGGTGATTGAACTCAATCCCCAGCCATTCTCTCTTCCTCAGAGATTTGGGGGTGGTGCTGAAAGTTTTAGCCCTCTAATCACATTAATCAGGCTGTTGGCTTTTCTGGGGACCAGCCCCCATCCTGAAGCTATATCAGAGCCATTCCCCATTCCTCCCCCACCCCCCCATGAGCTATCTCATTAGTACACAAAAGAATAGATTCCAAAGGTTTTCAGAGCTTTATGTCAGGAACCTGAAACAAACAGCAAATATTTTTTATTATACCACAATTACATTACTGTTGTAACTCAAATTTTATATAGTAAATCTTACTGAATATTACAGATTTAAACATGTATGATGTTAAAATTTTTAAGTATAGGGGTGCCTGGGTGGCTCAATCAGTTAAGTGTTCCAGTTTGGTTCAGGTCATAATCTCATAAGCCCTGCGTCGGGCTCTGTGCTGACAGCTCAGAGCCTGGAGCCTGTTTCAGATTTTGTCTCCCTCCCTCTCTGCCTCTCCCCTGCTCATGCTTTGTCTCTCTGTCTCTTCCAAAAATAAACATTAAAAAATTAAAAATTTGTAAGTATAATTTCCCTACAAAAATTTTTATAAAACATAGGTTAAAATTAACAAAAATGAATTAAAGTTGTTAATTTTCCTTGCTTCACTGGAAATCTTTTTTACTGTATCTTGTCAGGCTTGGTTAGTAATAGAACTAACAGGTTGGTGACTGGTATAAAACATATGGTAAATTCACCTGGGAAGAATACAATTTACTAGACTTGAATACAGAATGGGTCACCCTCAAGGTTTATTTCTTCTTTTGGGGGGTTTTATATGCTTTAGTGACTCTAGGGCAGTGGTTCTGGGCAGGGGGTCAAGGCATGTTGATTTTGTGTCCCACGGGACATTTGGCAGTGTCTGGAGACATTTTTGGTTGTCACAAAGCTTTGATGGAGACATTGCTATTGGTATCTAGATGAGTCTAATGGGTCTCTAGATGGCAGGGATAGTACTAAAAATCTTGTGCACAGAACTGTCTCCCTGCCCCCAACAAATTATCTGACTCCAAATGTCAATTGTTGAGGAATGCTAGAGGCCACATTGGGTGACCACCAAAGGTTCGATTGCATTTAAAGCTTTGAAGCTGTGGAACTGGATAAAGCCACCTGTTTATGAATGGCTCGTCAGCACTGGAGCTTTATCCACTTGATTGATTCTACTATTTTGATAGGTATAGTGAAGTACTTTTCAGTCCTGGCCCAGACCACTGATTGGGAGACCAAACTGCAACTATCCAAATTACCTAAATATGGTTGGTAGCTAATTCACTGGTTTGGGAAAAAAAAAAATAAACCTGTAACTCATATGGAGGACTTTCCAAACCTCCATTGAAGAATATTTGTATCTAAGATAAAAAGAATTCTGGAGATTGTCTACATAGCAGTATGAATGTACTTGACACTAGTGAATTGTTCACTTGAAAATGATGCTGAATTTTATGTTACATTTATGTTACTATAATTTAAAAAATTTGTATCTAGTGTTTTATATTTTCTTAAGCAGTGTTCCATGTATTTCTCAAGGACCATTGTTCTATCACCATTTTCTTTTAGTCGAGAGAGTTTATGATCTCTCAGGAGATTTTTCATTCTTTTCCAAATGGCCTTTAATTTTTAAAATGTATATATTAGCCATTTTCTTAAAGATTGGACAATACTGGATTGATATGAAAGTATAATATTTGGGTTTTAACTTTATTAAAGTTAATTGAAGTATTTTATTAAATTTTCAATTTAGGGAATCATGTAGTCATTATCTGGATATTGAAAAAGAGGTAATTGTTTAGCTTCAAATGCTTTTAGTGTAAAGATTACTTGTGATTTCATGAACTTTTCTTTTTTCTAATAGGCTTTCAAGGATATGCTGTATTCAGCTCAGGATCAGGCACCTTCTGTGGAGGGTAAGATGCATTAATCCCTATTATAGTCACATAAAACCCCTTTTAAAGGGAAGATATTTTAAACTGAATAGTATAAAACTAATATATCCAGCCCTATTATATAGATCTTTTATGCTTTTTAAAAATGTATTTTATGATTACTTTATATTTCAATCAGACTTTTTTGTTTGTTTAGCTTACATTTATCCTATGATGGATCTCTTAGTATCTTCTTAAATCACCTCAGCATTGTGAATCACAGATACACAATCTGTTTGGTTTAAAGTCAAAGTTTTTATTTGTGTCATTCCTGCTCCCTCCAATGTATTTTATAGCAGCCTTTATGAGTCCTTAATCCGTAATTAGTCTGAGCAACATAGTTTTTACTTTCTATTTATGCCATGTCTTTAGATGTGGATTAGTAGGAAAAAACTACATATATGTAGTGTGTAAGTGATATAAGAATGTATATGTATGCATGTGTGCAGCTCGGCTGCCATAAAATCACTGACCTAAGGACAATAGTTATCTCTCTCCAATTATCTTTATTGATCTTTTCTGTTACTTCAGCTTCTGCTCACCAGCTCATTCTTTATGGGTTTAACCTTTGATAGGTTTGGAGAGTTGTAATTTAAAGTTATAAGAGTTCTTGTGTCATTAAATAACTGAACTAATTCAACAGTTTCTTGAGGGAGTGTTCCCTCTGAGGCTGAGTAATCTTTTAAGATTTTATACCACATTTTTCAGAAGAGATGTATGTAAAAAAGTATATGCCAAGCAATGAGAAAGAATGAGATCTGTCCATTTGTAGCAGCATGGATGGAACTGGAGAGTGTTATGCTAAGTGAAATAAGTCAGTCAGAGAAAGACAGATACCATATGTTTTCACTCATACGTGGATCCTCAGAAACTTAACAGAAGACCATGGGGAGGGGAAGGGGGAAAAAAGTTACAGGAGGGAAGGAGGCAAACCATAAGAGACTCTTAAATACTGAGAACAAACTGAGGGTTGATGGGAGGGTGGGGGAGAGGGGAAAGTGGGTGATGGGCATTGAGGAGGGCACCTGTTGGATGAGCACTTGGTGTTGTATGGAAACCAATTTGACAATAAATTATATATATAAAAACATAAGTAAATAAATATTTGAAAAAAAAAGTATATGCCAAGAATAATCTAGAATGTGTACAGATTAATGTTTTATGAGATACCAAACTGAAATTCTATGAAGTCATTCTAGTGACAAACTTTTGGAGGCTTATTTTTACAACATGTGACAGATGCTGAAGTTATTTAATAAAACTATAGATCTATAATTAAAAATCTCATTTCTTTAATGACATAGAAATTTACATCTTTCATCTCCAGCCATTCTGAATTCAAAATGTGCTTGCTTTAACATCTTGAAATCTTTACCAGGGTATTGGCACTTAGGTATTATTAGTTTTATAATATGTCACTGAATTTTGGATTATAATATATTTAATATATTTAATTTTCTAATGTTTAATGGAAAACACTGAAGATTTATCACAATGTTTAGTTCTCTATTGGGTTATTATTTCCTATTTTATGTGTCTTAAAGAGTACATCTCAAAGTATTTTAAGAATGTAATAAAAATGAAATTACATGGAAGTTTAACTGATTTCTTCATTCTGTTTAATTTGCTTTACTATTGGTTCTTTTAATTTTATTCTCAAGGTCATGCTACTTATCTTTAGTTCGCCTTTTCTTTTCTTTTCTTTTCTTTTCCTTTTCTTTCTAAGTTTTACCATCCATTTTGTAACAAACATATTTTGACAGGTATTGGAAGTTCTGGTGATCTTTATTTATCCCTTCATGGTGGCTCATGTTGCTCGTAATTTTCATACACTTTTAGCTGTTATTAGAGAAAAATCGAATTCTATGAAAGTATGCTAAAATGACAAATACTTACAGTTAAAAGAACTTTTTTTAATATCATCATCCAGAGGCATTAACTTCTTTGGATCCTGTTTTAAAGGGAGTATTGTAGGCTGATCATGCAGATGTCTGTGCTACTTTCACAAGGGAAATATTCCATACTGGTTTATTCTTTCTACTCACATTGAAACCATGTAATTTTTATTTTCTTAAAATGAATTTTTCTGTTTTGAGATACTTGAGAATTGAAGATATTGAAAAATGGTTTAAAAAAATGCTGTTCTGTGTGGTATTGAGGTTAGAAAATGTTATTAAAGTGACTATCATTTTGTCTAATTTGATTCCGGTACTATATTAATTTACTATATTTATATGGTATTAAATTTGTTTGTTTTGTTGTTTGTTTATTTATTTAGAGAGAGAGAGAGAGCACATGCATGGCAGAGAGAGAATCCCAAGCTGTCAGTATGGAGCCCCATGTGAGGCTCAAATCTCACCAACCGTGAGATTATGACCTGAGCCAAAATCAAGGGTCAGACAAACCACCCAGGCACCTTCTTTGTTTTTTTTTTTTTTTCTTTCCTTTTCTTTTTCCTTTTCCTTTTCCTTTTCCTTTCTCTTTCTTTCTCTTTCTCTCTTTTTCTTTTTCTTTTTCTTTTCCTTTTTTGAGAGAGAGAATGCAAGCAGGGGAGAGGGACAGAGGGAGAGAGAGAGAATCTTAAGCAGGCTTCATGCTCAGTTTAGAGCCTGATGTGGAGCTCTATCCCACAACTCTGGGATCATGACCTGAGCTGAAATCTAGAGTTGGATGCTCAACTGACTGAGCCAACCAGGTGCCCCCCAAATTTTAACATTTTTAAAGGCAAAAATGTTTGCTAGGACTTGATTATCTTTTTGAACATTGTCTTTTTCTTTTCATTCTCTTTGTTTTCTATACCTTAAGTTTTTAGTAGGCTTAAAACTTTTGGTACCAGTGAGCAAGTTTTTTTTGTTTTTTTTTTTTTATCTTAAAACTGAAGAATACCATAGCATACCATGAGTTGGTACTTCTCAAATCTGCTATATGCTTAATTCAGTTTACCACTGTTTGTCTTGTTTTATGAGTACTGATACTTGGTTCCCATCTCAGACCAATTAAAATAGGATCTGGGAGTGAAGCCCAGGCATTGGTGGTTTTACACTCTCCCAAGTGATTCTAATAATAACCAAAGTTGAGAACCCCTGCCATAAATCTTAAATAATTTTTGATCAATACTGTTAATGCTAATTTCTTTTAAATAGTAATTAGGTTTATAGACTTCTTAAGTTCATTGATATTTTGATTCTTCTATGAGAATATGGGAGCATTTTTTTGTTTAAAGCATCCATAGGACATTGATATTTTTAAAAATGTTTATTGAATTGAATCTAAGTAATAGCTGTACTGATTACATATGTTAAGTGGTAAAACGTAACATCATTATTAAAATTAAACATTTTTGTTGACTTGTTATATTAGATGAGGTATAGTAAAATAAGTAGCTTCCTCACATTTCATGTTACTTTTGTTTAAGGTAGAATGGATTTATAATTATAGTCAAAGAACAGTGACTTGAAATGGATTTTGTAAGAGTGAAGTGGTTTATTTGATGAAATGCTTAGAATATGAAAGTGTTAATAAGAAGTTGACCACAGACGCAGTTTTTTGTACT
The DNA here is from genome assembly GCF_018350175.1 of Felis catus. Taxonomy (NCBI): domain Eukaryota; kingdom Metazoa; phylum Chordata; class Mammalia; order Carnivora; family Felidae; genus Felis; species Felis catus. Next base: position 27,311,458 of record NC_058384.1, on the reverse strand, counting down.
AGTGAATTATTTTCTTCCAACTTTGTAAGACATTTCAAGATAGTGCCTTTACTTTTCATTAATAAAGTGGGCTTTTTCCTCATTTAAAAATAAACCAACCAAACAAAATAATTTCTTTTTTTTTTTGTATTTTTATTTAAGTAATTTTTTAAAAATTTACATCCAAGTTAGTTAGTGTATAGTACAACAGTGATTTCAGGAGTAGATTCCTTAATGCCCCTTACCTATTTAGCCCATCCCCCCTCCCACAACCCCTCCAGTAACCCTCTGTTTATTCTACATATTTAAGAGTCTCTTATGTTTTGTCCCCTTCCCTGTTTTTATATTATTTTTGCTTCCCTTCCCTTCCCTTATGTTCATCTGTTTGTATCTTAATGTCCCCATATGGTGAAGTCATATGATTTTTGTCTTTCTCTGACTAATTTTGCTTAGCATAATACCCTCTAGCTCCATCCACATAGTTGCAAATGGCAAGATTTCATTCTTTTTGATTGCCAAGTAATACTCCATTGTGTGTGTGTGTGTGTGTGTGTGTGTGTGTGTGTGTGTGTGTGTGTATGCTACATCTTCTTTATCCATTCATCATCTATTGATGGACACTTGGGCTCTTTCCATACTTTGGCTGTTGTTGATAGTGCTGCTATAAACATTGGGGTGCATGTGCCCCTTCGAAATAGCATACCTGTATCCCTTGGATAAATACCCAGCAGTGCAATTGCTGGGTCATAGGGTAGTTCTATTTTTAATTTTTTGAGGAACCTCCATACTGTTTTCCAGAGTGGCTGCAACAGTTTGCATTCCCATCAGCAGTGCAAAAGAGATCCTCTTTCTCCGCATCCTTGCCAATATCTGTTGTTGCCTGAGTTGTTAATGTTAGCCATTCTGACAGGTGTGAGGTGGTATCTCATTGTGGTTTTGATTTGTATTTCCCTGATGATGAGTGATGTGGAGCATTTTTTCATGTGTCAGTTGGCCATCTGGATATCTTCTTTGGAGAAGTGTCTATTCATGTCTTTTGCTCATGTCTTCACTGGATTATTTGTTTTTTGGGTGTTGAGTTTGATAAGTTCTTTATAGACTTTCGATACTAACCCTTTAACTGATATTTTATTTGAAAATATCTTCTCCCTTTCTGTCCATTGTCATTTAGTTTTGCTGATTGTTTCCTTCGCTGTGCAGAAGCTTTTTATTTTGATGAGGTCCCAATGTTCAATTTTGCTTTTGTTTCCCTTGCTGCGGCCAAGGTCAGAGAGGTTTTTGCCTGCTTTCTCCTTGAGGATTTTGATGGCTTCCTGTCTTACATTTAGGTCTTTTATCCATTTTCAGTTTATTTTTCTGTATGGTGTAAGAAAGTGGTCCAGGTTCATTCTTCTGCATGTCGCTGTCCAGTTTTCCCAGCACCACTTGCTGAAGAGACTGTCTGTTCCATTGGATATTGTTTCCTGCTTTGTCAAAGATTAGTTGGCCATACATTTGTGGATCCATTTCTGGGTTCTCTATTCTGTTCCACTGATTTGAGTGTCTGTTTGTTTTTGTGCCAGTACCATACTGTCTTGATGATTACAGCTTTGTAATACAGCTTGAAGTCCGGGATTGTGATGCCTCCTGCTTTGGTTTTCTTTTTCAAGATTGCTTTGGCTATTCAGGGTCTTTCCTGGTTCCATACAAATTTTAAGATTGTTTGTTCTAGCTCTGTTAAGAATGCTGGTGTAATTTTGATACCGATTGCATTGAATATGTAGATTGCTTTGGGTAGTATTGACATTTTCATAAAAATATTTGTTCTTCCTGTGCAAGAACATGGAATATTTTCCCATTTTTTTGTGTTTTCTTCAATTTCTTTCATAAGCTTTCTATAGTTTTCAGTTTATAGATTTTTCACCTCTTTGGTTAGATTTATTCCTAGGTATTTTATGGCTTTTGATGCAATTGTAAATGGGATTGATTCCTTTATTTCTCTTTCTGTTGCTTCATTATTGGTATATAGGAATGCAACTGATTTCTGTGTGTTGATTTTATATCCTGCAACTTTGCTGAATTCATGGATCAGTCCTAGCAGTTTTTTGGTGGAATCTTTTGAGTTTTCCATGTAGAGTATCATGTCATCTGCGAAGAATGAAAGTTTGACCTCCTCATGGCTGATTTGGATGCCTTTTATTTCTTTGTGTTGTCTGATTGCTGAGGCTAAGACTTCTAACACTATGTTGAATAATAGTGGTGAGAGTGGACATCCCTGCCTTCTTCCTGACCTTAGGGAAAAAGATCTCAGTTTGCCCCCCAAAATAATTTCAATGCATTAAGAAATCAAGACATGTTCACTTAAAGTTATTTTTTTTTACTCAAATAAGTAGATATGCATATTTATGGTATTTTGCTTCATTCATCCTTTGAGAGTGAATTTCATGGATGATATATACATTGATTTTTGGAAAATAAAGGGTCTCTTTTTATTTAAAATAGATTTCTTATTGTGGTACCTGGGTGGCTCATTTGGTTAAGCATCTGACTCTTGGTTTCGGTTCAGGTCATGATCTAGCAGTTCATGAATTTGAGCCCCCCATCGAGCTCTGTGCTGACAGTGTGGAGCCTGCTTGAGATTCTCTCTCTCCCTCCCTCTCTGCCCCTCCCCTGCTCGCTCTCTCTCTCTCTCTCAAAATAAATAAATAAACTTCAAACAAGTTTTAAAATAGATGTCATGTAATTAGGAAATGCTCATATTCTGAAGTAATATACATTAAGAAAGCTTAAGGACTTATTTTCAAGCATTCCTTATCAACTTGTATTTAATCTCTTTTTGATATGTATTATTATCTACTCTTCTGTGTAATCTGTATGATTTTGATAAATATTTACATTTGGAAATATTATATGACTGAAAAAGTGACAAAATTCTATGTTAAAGTTTATACATTTTATTGGTTTTTATTATTTTTTTTAATGTTTATTTTTGAGAGAGAAAGAGAACATGAGCAGGGAAGGGGCAGAGAGAGAGGGGAACAGAGGATCCAAAGTGGACCCTGCACTGACAGCAGAGAGCCTAATGTGGGGCTCAAAGTCACAAACCATTGAGATCATGACCTGAGCTGAAGTCAGACGCTCAATCAACTGAGCCATCTAGGCACCCCTTATTGGTTTTTAAATAATGGCATAAATAATTAAAGCATTTTACTATTTAAATTTTTTTTTCTGCAGAAAGACTTGTAGAGCAGCATAGCATGACAGTAGAATGAGAATATTAAAGTTATAGAATTGTGGATTTTTTTTAGTGTAGAGAACAGATACTCAGAATCCTTGGTATTAATCTTTAATGGAGTAGTATTTTAGGAATGTTTGGAAAGTGATGATAAAAACCTTTAAACTGTATTGTATTTTTACAGTTCCTGCTGCCAGTGAGGTTTTGGGTATTTGGGACAGATTAAATGAAACTGCCAACTCATGGTTCCCCAACAGTGAATTAGTGACACCTTCATAATCGGGATTGTTTTGAGACAAAATAATTTAGTATACATGTGAAAATAGACCTCTTAATTGCAATACCCATCTGACATGGTCAAATTTTCAATGATAGAGAACAAGTAGTAAATGTAAATTGATACATTTTTTACCTTTTCTCTCATGCTTCCCCCCCGCCCCCCCCCCCCCCCAATTTGGTATCTCAGTGACTTTATGGAATTAATCTACTTGGGTAAATATTTATACCTTTTTTGGGGGAAACTTCCCTCTTCTCCAGGGCACATTAAAAATCCTTCCTTCCTTCCTTCCTTCCTTCCTTCCTTTCTTTCTTTCTTTCTTTCTTTCTTTCTTTCTTTCTTTCTTTCTTTCTTTCTTTCTTTCTTTCTAAGTTTATTTATTTATTTTGAGAGAGAGCACGCCAGCAGTGGAGGGGCAGAGAGAGAGAGAGGAAGAGAGAAAGAATCCTGAGCAGGCTCTGCACTGTCAGTGCAGAGCCCAGTGCGGGGCTCAAACTCAGGAACTGTAAGATCATGACCTGAGCTGAAGTCAAGAGTCAAACACTTAATCATGAGCCACCTAGGCATCCCCAGGGTACTTTTGATTTATATAATTTATATACGTACAAATTTATATACTGTTCATATAACTTATATGCCATATTAATCTGTTTTTACTCTGAATTAATTTCAAGTACAGTTTCAGACTTTGACATTCTCTTTTTCAAATTACTGTCTTTCCTTTAGAAGCATTAATGTTTTCTACTTTTTAATTGTGATGGCAAAATTTGAGAACCTGATGGTAAACCTAGGTCACAGAAATAACAGATCATTGACATTTCTAACTGAAAGGGACTTTAAAATATCATTTTGCCTCACCCCCATTTTAGATTTGTGTGATCTGAGACCATGCTAATGTTGCATGGCTCAATAAGGACAATCAGGATTACAGATGCTGTATGTGCCGACAAAGGGAGAATTCCAGAGATTAAACTAATATTGAATATAAAAATGACTTTTTATATTCTTTTCATTTTTATTTAAAAGATGTCTTTGAATAAAATTTTTAATTGGATATTATTTTGACCCTCTGTATTTTAAAAGGTGTATGAAGTGTTGCCTTGAATAATACTGAACTGTTTGACTTGTTGGGAAAAAGCTATTTGTATCTTTCAAGAAATGTCTCTTTACTCATTTTTATTGTTGTTGTTACTCCACATGGTTCCCAGAAGTACTGGGGAAGATTTATAGAATTAGATAAAATATATTAGATAACAGTAGTTATAGAGGTTAGAATAAGGGGAGAATTAAGATAGAATAGTGAGGAGCACCTAGGTGGATCAGTTGGTTAAGCATCCAACTCTTGATTTTGGTCATGATTTCACATTTTGTGAATGCAAGCCCCATGTCGGGCTTGGGGCAGTGTGGAGCCTGCTTGGGATTCTCTCCCTCTCTCTCCCTCTCTCTCCCTCTCCCCCTCCCCCTCCCCCTCCCCCTCCCCCTCCCCCTCTCCCTCTCCCTCTCCCTCTCCCTCTCCCTCTCCCTCTCCCTCTCCCTCTGCCTCTCCCTCTCCCTTTCTCTCCCTCCCTCCCTCCCTCCCTCCCTCCCTCCCTCCTCCCTCCCTTGCTCATGCTCTCTCTGTCTCAAAATAAATAAACATTAAGAAAAAAAAGAATAGTGAGATAAAGCTCTAGTAAATTTAGTGCATAAACTAGATATTGTAAAGATCCTGGGATAGGAAAAGAACATCAGGTAAAAACTAAGGAAATCTGTGTACATTATAGATCTTAGTTTGTAATAATGTATCAGTAGCGGTTTATTAATTGTAACAAATGTACCATAGGCATGTAAGATATTAATGATGAAACTTGTGGGGTATATATGAGAACTTTCTGGACTATCTTTGTAACTTTTTTGTAAATCTGAAACTATTCTAAAAGCAGACATTATTTTAAAAAATAGATGCCATTAAGGTTTTATACAATTGCTAGAAGCTAATTCTTATCAAGGAATAGATGAGAGCATGATTAACTTCAGAATTCACATAAGTTAAATTTATATCAGTTTCTTAGGAAAAGTTCAGCTGTTACTGAACATGAGATTTGAGAGAAATTCTTCCTTTGGACCTTCATGAAGAGCATTTGGTGTATGTGATGAATAGTATCCCCAACAATAATTTTATAAAAAGTACGACAGTGGAGTTTCATAAGGCTCCTTTATACAGTGTGACAGTATAATGGAAACATTTATTACTTTAACCTACAAGGCCCTAAATAATCTGGTTCTGTGTTCATGACCTCACATTCTACCATTTTCCCCCTTGTTCACTAGGCTCTAGTCACATTGCCTTTCTTTCTGTACCTGAATCAGGCCAAGCTTTCTCTTTGAGTAAGGCTTTATTAGCTCTTGCCATGATGAGAATCATTTGATCATTCTGTAGCTGTGTTCTTTGAAGGACCTTCTGAATATTCAATCTTATGTATCCACTCAGTCACTTAAATTATGTCAATCATTTTATTTATTTCTTTGCATAGTATTTGTCACTGGTTTTTTTCTTTTTAATTTTTTAATGTTTATTTTTGAGAGAGAGAGAGAGAGGGAGACATAGAATCTGAAGCAGGCTCCAGGCTCTGAGCTGTCGGCACACAGCATGATGTGGAGCTTGAATTCACAAGCCATGAAATCATGACCTGAGCCTAAGTCTGATGCTTAACTGGCTGAGCCACCCAGGTGCCCCTCAGTTTCTGGTATCTTATGGCTTCCCCCCCCCCCCCCCCCCCCGCAATGATTTATTAGCTTTCTTGAGAACAATATAAGTCCCTTGACATTAGAGATTTTTTTCTTTTTTTCCTGTTTTATACCTAGTATCTTAAATACCTTACATATTTATTGAGCACATTAATGAGTAGGAATAAAAATGAATCCTTTTGCTCAATCTTCCTTGAAGCCAGAGTACTCTTTGTGGGGAAAAAAGGAGCAAAATAACGTAGCTTGCTTCTTGTTCTTATTTTTGTTTTTTAATTTTTAAACTTGATCTTTAGATGCAGAATTTTACCTCCTGGTTAGGTGGCTAAGCATATTATTTATTGTTATTGTTTTATAATGCTAACACTGTAATTTCATAAGGTATAGTCTCAGGTGACAATGTAGCATTTCTTTAGAACTGGTAGAGAAGCAGATGATACAATATCTTAGTTTAAACATTTTGTGTTTTTGTGGCATCTTGTTGTCTTGATGCCAAATGTAGAGTTTCATTTGATTGCTGAAAAATCATATTTTATAAGCTGTTGAGTGACTGTGTATTTTTTTAAGACATTAAATTACTTTTTTATGTTTTTACATGTTTGATATGCTTCCTTTGAAAAATACATGAAGTAGGCATAAATCTGAAAAATCATATATAAATTGTTGGAGATTTTTTTTCATATATGTTTACTAGGTAGAATATATTATTTATTTATTAAATATAATTTGTTGTCAAGTTAGCTAATATATATTGTATATAGTGTGCTCTTGGCTTTGGGAGTAGATTCCCATGATTCATCGCTTACATACAATATCCAGTGCTCATCCCAACAAGTGCCCTCCTCAGTGCCTATCACCCATTTTCCCCTCTCCCCTCCCCCCCCCCCCATCAACCCTCAGTTTGTTTGTTCTCCGTGGAATATACTTTTTAGACTATTTGAATTAAAATGGAAAGACCTACTGAAAAAAATCTTTGTAAACAAAGGTTTCCCTTTTACATTTTGTCTGTTATATTCTTTTTGATGGGGAGAAGATATAGCTAATGTTAGCCTAATACAGCTCTCTCATTCAGTTGGCTTAATACAGCTATTGGATTTTCTGAGGTGGAATGAATAGATATAGTTAAGGACACAGGTCCCTGACCATTATTACACTAGTCTCTGCTATTCTGCCATTTCTTTAGTCTCCCCACTGCCTCCCCACTCTTGTAAACAGGTTTTGTTGGATCATTTTTGCTTAGGTTCCTTCTGCTTATTGAACTTGGTTAGCAGATGTGTTACAGTCTCCCTAAGCTCCTTAGAATTCAGCTCTTAGTGGCATTGAAGATGAAAGTATGCTTGTAAATTATTCATTCCAATTATATGCTTGAATGGACAGAGTCCACTTAGGCATCTTCTTCTACCTCACCTCTGTCCCAGGTCTTTGTTGTTTTAACAGATGTGAGCTTGCTTTTTAGTCCTAGAGGATGGAAGATTGAATTGCATTTCTAAAATTCATGAAGTAGTTTTTGCATGTATATAATTACTGTCAAATGTATGCATTCATAATATATTACTTTTCTCATGATATTTATAATCTTATATCTCCCCTCCCCCCAGTTTTCATTTTGTTATCCTGTATCATTATCTTCTTAAAAATTATTTACATGACTCTTCTGAACTAGAAATAAAATGATTTGATATTCATAATAGGGAGAGCTATATCTAATTTGCTACACTTTCAGGTGAGCAATGGCAGGAGAGTGTCCTTTCTAAGTTCCATTTGTCTATTAGTATCGTTTAATCATTTAGTATCAATTTTCAAAAATCGTTCTGCTTTTAGTGGGTTAATATTGCATGAGAGGACAGTATACCAGGGACTAGTAGAGAGTTTAACCCTAAAAATGAGACACTAGATTCATTTGTAGTCACTGCAACCTTGTTTTGAGAGCCATTGAGAAATACAGATGGCTAAGAGTGAAAGTTGAGACAAGAGTTAAGCCAACAAGATAATTGTCATCTCTTTAAGAGTAATGTATGTTGGGGGGTACCTGGTGGCTCAGTCAATTAAGCGTCCAACTTTGGCTCAGGTTATGATTTCGCAGTTTTTGAGTTTGAGGCCTGTGTTGGGCTCCGTGCTGACAGCTCAAAGCTTGGAGCCTACTTCAGATTCTCTGTCTCCCTCTCTGTCTCTGCCACCCCCCCGCCCAACCCCCTGGGCCCTCTTGCACTCTGTCTCTCTCTCTCTCAAGAATAAACATTAAGAAAAAAGATAACAATTTTAATTCTCCATTAGCTTCTTTAAGAAAGGATGAAAAGATCTGATTGATATTCAAGCCATGTATTGAAGTTTGTTTGTTTCTTTCTTTCTTATTAAAAAAATTGATGTATAGTTGACATACACTACATTATTTCAGGTGTATAATGAAGTTATTTCTGAAGGGTGTTATTTCATGTTTGCAGTGGAAAATAATTTCATATTCATTTATATTGTGGAAATAGTAGCTTCTAGATAGTAAGTATTATTACCTTCAGAAATAATATTGTGTGTTCTTTAAACGTGCCACTAACCTTAAACCAGTTCACTGATTGGAAAGATATGCTTCTGAATAGTAAACAGCATTATTCTTCAAGTTGATGAAATTCCTTTCTTTCACAGAAGGAGAATTAAATGTAGTTGGATGCTCATTGCTAGAAGATAAGATAATGATAGAAGTAGGTGGTAAAATTACATGGCAAAAATGAATATCAGCTTTGAGTAGCATACAGGTAGGAAGCTAGAAGAAATGAAGAAATGCTTGGGATGTAGGTTTATTATCCTTTCTTTCCACACCACAGAATAGAGTATTTTCAGTGTTTCAATTTTTCCTTCCCTTATAAAAATCAGTAACTTATAAAGATACTGTGTCATTTACCACACAGTGCTGTTTCTTTTTTTTTATGATAAGTTTGAGGGAGGGTCATGAAGTAGAGAGGGGATAATTACAAAACATGAAACAAAAAAGCTCTGGGACTTCTTGGTATATACTCTCCATTAGAGAGGGGAAGGTAACACACCAGATGCATGAAACTGGTGATTTCAGATAGAGTTTCCACACTAGCTATTGGACATCTGGAACATTGTTAAAGCTTTCAGATGGCAGAGTTTGAAGTAAGATAAATTCTTCTTTATGCCTTTTTTTTCCTTTGGGCAGAGCCACTTTAACTGTTAAATGAAAGAATGCTACTGAGAAAGGTAGAAAGAAACATAAAGTTATGATCAGTGAGCAGTTTCCAGCAGTAGGTATACATCGTTGAATAAAAGAAACAAAAATTCCTGCCTTCAAAATGGAAAAGATGCTCAAACGTTATTTAGATTCACAGTAACTTCCAATTATTGAGTCAGTATGAGGAAGGACTAGGTAGTCAATATTTGAAAGAGTAGATAATTCCTTGTATTAGTTTTTGCTGGTTGTTTTAACCACCACAAACTTATTGTGGCTTAAAATAAGAGAAATTTATTCTCTCACGGTTCTGGAGGCCAGAGTCTGAAATCAGGGTGTTGACAGAGCTACACTCCTAGAACTTTGGTGGGGAGAGTCTGCCTCTTCTAGCCTCTAGCGGTTGCCGGTTTCCTTGGCTGCGGCCACTTCACTCCAATCTCTGACTCTTCATTTTGCCTTCAACGTTGTCTCTTTATTCTCCTGGTATCTAAGGATATTTGTCATTGGATTTAAGGCTGCCTGGATAATTCAGGATGGTTTCATCTCAGGATTATTAATTATATCTTAACCTTTCCCCAAATAAGATAACATCCCAGGTTCCAGGGATTTGACATGGATATCTTTTGGCTGGGGTTGGTGATGGTTGTACGTCTTTGTCCTACTATACATATCCCCAAGTCTAAAATGAAAAAATACATTGTAATGTCCTTACTTCAAATCGTGAACCATATCTGTAGGTCCAGATGAGGCATTTGCTTTTACATTCTGCTCTAACCACTTTGAAAGGAACTGTCGAATGATGTCAAAGAAAAATTCAGGTATGACATCCAGAAAGTGAAAAACTGGGCAATAGATAGTTTAGGCTTGAGTGTATAAAATAAAGAGTTTATCTGCCTGTAACCAGAGTTACCTGCAAAGTATTCCAAACCATCCCTCCTAGGGATTTCTTTTATATTTCTAGTATCTGTCTTGGTGAAAACAAACAAGAAAAAAAACAAACGTCTTCCTAGCATACTAGTTAACAGTCCTCTTTTCCCTCCAAAATTTCTATTACAACAATTTTACAAGACATACAGATGTAGGAATTTATACAGAATCCCATTTACCCATCACCCAGCTTTAGCCATTATCGATACAATGTCTAATCTTCTTTCATTCCCTTCTAATTAGTTCGAAGCAAATTTCAGAAATTATATCATTTTATCTGTAAATATTGTTAAAGGATAATCTCTGCCCCATTACCAAAATACAATTACCACATAAAAATAGTAATAGTCATTTCTTAACATTATTAAATATCTGACAGGATTTACATTTCCCTCATTATTTTATACCTTTTTTTTTTTCTTTTAAAGACTCATTTGTGGAATGTCTGGGTGGCTCAGTTGGTTAAGCATCAGATTCTTGATTTCAGCTTGGTCATGATCTCATGGTTCATGGAATTGCGCCCGCCTGGGGCTCACGCTGACAGCATGGAGCCTGTTTGGGATTCTTTCTCTCCTCTTCCACATCCCCTCCTCCCCCCCCCCCCCCCCCCGCCCCCGTGTGCACACATGCTCTCTCTCAAAATAAGTAAACATTTAAAAAAAGATTCACTTGTTTGAATAGTGACTCACATAAGATCCATCATATGATGCATTGCAGATTGATTAATAAGTCCCTTAATTCTTCATTGTTTATGGCAGCACCATCTGATATGGTAGACACATGTGGCTATTTAAATTTAAATTAAATTGGGAATGCAGACTGGTGTGTCCACCTTAGAAAACAATATGGAGGTACCTAAAAAAATTAAACATAGCACTACTTTATGACCCAGCAATTGCACTACTAGGTATTTATCCAAAGGATACAAAAATGCTGATTCAAAGGGACATATGAATCCCAATGTTTATAGAAGCACTGTCAACAATAGCCAAGTTACGGAAAGAGCCAAAATGTCCATCAGCTGATGAATGGATAAAGAAGATGTTGTGTATACACACACACATATACATGCAATGTATACAATACTATATACATATAATACACTAATATATACTATATATTATATATATACAGTATATATACATACTATATACTAATATACAATATACATACTATATATATGTAATATACTAACATACAGTATACATACTATATACCATAATGCAATGTATATGAATACGGGCACTTGTTGGGATGAGCACTGGGTGTCATATGGAAACCGATTTGACAATAAGTTATATTTAAATAAATAAATAATTATTTTAAATTAAAATTTAAATGGAATATTCTGATCCTTAATCACACTACCACCATATCAAGTACTCAGTAGCCCCATGAAGTTAGGGGCAACCTTACAGGACAGAATATTTGTCTCATTGAAGAAAGTTCTTTTGGTCAGAGTTGATCTATAGGTTTCCTCTCCAACTCTTTTATTTATCTTATATTTTCTGTTCTTCTTTAAAAATTTTTATTATTATTGTTATTGGCAGGACAAACTGGCTAGTTTGGTTTTCTTTGTCTCCCAGAGTCTGGATTTTACTGATTACATTCCTGTAGTGTACTTTAACATAGTTTCTATTCTTGTATCTCCTGTAAATTTATAGTTAAATCTAGAAGCTTGATCTAATTCAGATTAAAGGTTATGCATATATATTTTTTCCCAAGAACACTTTATAGGTGCTGGTGTGTACTTCTATTAGGGGGCACATATAATATCAGATTGTTTCTGTCTTTGTAATGTTACAAGCTATTGATGGTCAACGCCTAGTCCTAGATTCATGAGTTCATTAAGGTTCATAAAATGGTGATATTCCAGCTTTCCTGTGTTTATTAGCCAGAATTCTGTAAAGGGAAACTTTCCTTTGTAAACTGGTTATCTTTAGCTATAGATACAGGAAAGGTAGGTCAATTGCCTAATTCTCATTCTTTATTTTCTAGTTTTGAAAATAATATTGGCTTTCTAACATTTTCCAAAGATGACCAGTGAAAAATTTTTAAGCGTGTTAATGAATTACTTTATTTAAACATACTTGGTGTGTTTTTGTCCAGTATAGTTTTTATCCTTATTATTGATCAGATTTTCAACTTTGGCCCAGTGGGAGCCTCTTTAGGTGGTTTCCTCATTTATTTTGATATGACTGTCACAATCTTTGATAGCTTCATTTCTATCTGATATGACAGAATTTTTCCACACTCATGATTTTCCAGCTTGGGACCTGGGATTATCTATTTTACAAAACCCTCTTATTAGTTCTTTTAGTGATAACCAAGGAGTCTTAATTTCTTTAGAAGCCACATACTGGGCACTTCTTTCAAAGTGTCAATGCCATTGAGTTATTCATTGTTTTTAGGCTTTGTTTTTTAGCAGAAAGAAATACGTGTGATGTCGCAATATATGTACATGCACATGTTTAAAATATATATATACGTGTATATATATATATACATATATATATATACACACACACACATATGTATGTATATAAGATAAAATACCTATTCTTTAAAGCTTGATTCTTAGTATACTAAGAAAGTATCTACTCTAGCTGAAAAGGTGAAATGTGATGATTTTTTAGGAGTGAATAATACTGTTAGGTATAGTAACCACATGTACAGCTCTTTGGGATTAGAGTGGAGTAGGGAATCTACCTATACTGATTAAATTTTCATTTTCTTCATTGAAGGTTAAGAGGTGAAACATAGTTTATCACCTATAAGGCGGAGTGCCAATTTGTGGTTCTTGATGAGAAATTGATCAGTTGTGATTGTTACAAGAGGTGTAATCAGTGAGATTAGAAAGGGAAATTGAATTTATATTGGTGTGTTATCATAATGCAATTAATTTTGCATGTACGTATCTGAGGCACATAAATCTTGTTTTGAGTTTGAAATGTCTACACTTTGAATCAGGCATTGCAAATGTAGTGTGATTAAATATATTTAAGAGTTTCTCTTGTTCCACAATTGCTGTGCAGTATGAAATATGTTCTTATTAGGCTGTTCACAGAGGAATCTTTTGGTTGCTATAATAAGAAGATGAAATAGCTAAATTTGTACGTTCCTTTTAGAAAGGATGGAACAGGGGCGCCTGGGTGGCTCAGTCAGTTAAACGTCCGACTTCAGCTCAGGTCATGATCTCGCAGTCCGTGAGTTCGAGCCCCGCGTCGGGCTCTGTGCTGACAGCTCAGAGCCAGGAGCCTGTTTCAGATTCTGTGTCTCCCTCTCTCTGACCCTCTCCCGTTCATGCTCTGTCTTTCTCTGTCTCAAAAATAAAACGTTAAAAAAAAATTATAGAAAGGATGGAACAGAATAAGAGGATTTATATTGTAAGATTTATTATTGTTATACTCTTATTTCTTCTGTATGGGATGTCTGTCATCTTGGTAGGAGGATGGATTGTTATCTTTTTAAAAGACTACAACTAGTTTTTCTTCTTAAGGAAAAACATGATGTAGTTCACTAATGACACAGTAACTAAATTAGGGTATTTACAGCAGAGAGGAATTTTTAACAGTATAAGAATAACACAGTACATTGGGTAGATATTCTCAGTAGCAGTTTATCCACAATGACCATAGCAGAATGTTCATAAATAATGTAGTAAAAGAATGAGTAATGGAAGAGGTGAGATTTGAATTGGGTCTTGAAGCATAGTTACAGCTGCAGGAGAGGGCTGTTTAGGCACAGAGAAGCAACAGGACAAAACCAGAGGTGCAAGTACATAGGACATTCAGCGGAGATTCAGTAGAGCACTTTAAATGAAGCAAAGGGTTATTAGACGAGAATAGTGAGCTGTAAGGATGACACCAAATTTCTAAGGGGCTTAAATTTTTTTTAAAGTTGGACTCTAATTGGACCCAACATTGGGGCTATTAGTCTAATGCAGGTTAGAATTCAGAGGTCATTGTGAGTTCTTTGTTCCACATGATCCACATTCAAAAACAGAGTCTTGGTGCTGTTCTGAATGGATTGCACAATTGGAAATACAGAGGAATGTTGGCTTTAAGTGGTACCATCCAATCTCCAGTTCTGCAAGTTTTATGTTTTTTTGTAGTTGTGTCTTTCTTCATGTTGGGGTCCTCCAGCTGCCTGCCATTAACACTTAAGGCCACATGCTTGCTTCTTTAAGAGTATTGGGAAAAGCAGGTTCATGATTTTTAGTTAGGTACATGACTCAGAATATGCACAGAAGCATTTTTTTTTTGGTGAAATTAACATAACATAAAATTAATGATTTTATTTTGTATTTTTTAATTTTTTTTTTTTTAGTTTATTTTTTGAGAAAGAGAGCAAGGGGGAGGGGCAGAGAGAAAGGGAGAGAGAATCCCAAGCAGGCTCTGCACCGTCAGCACAGAGTCCAAGGTGGGGATTTTAAAGTATACTGAGATTAGTGGCATTTTGGTACATTCAGTTTTGTGCAACCATCACTTTTATCAAGACACAGCATTCTTTCTTTCTTTTTTTTTAAGTTTATTTATTGTGAGAAAGAGTGAGCAGGGGAGGGGCAGACAGGGAGAGAAAATCCCAAGCAGGCTCTCACTGTAAGCACAGAGCCAATATGGGGCTCGAACTTTTGAACCGTGAGATCATTACCTGAGCTGAAATCAAGAGTCAGAGGCTTAACCAACTGAGGCACCCAGGAGTCCCCATTTTTTTTTAAGTTTATTTTTTTTAGTAATCTCTGAACCCAGCATGGGTTTTGAACTCATGTCCTGACAACAAGAGTTGTGTGCTCTTCAGACTGACCTAGCCAGGCACCCCAAGACACAGAGAATTCTTAAGTGGAATTTACTTAAATGGAAAACCAGGTTTACAATGAAGTAATTTTTGGCATTATTTTGCTTGCTAATTTCTCAGTCTATGTCACTTGTAGAATTTTTTTTTTGAAACTTCCTTGCATTCATATTTAAGTTTCTAATTTTGGGGAATCTAAACAATTGCTAGAATGGTATTTTTCTCGTTTTGATAATAGTCAAAAAAAGAAGCAACAAGGTAAACACTTGAATAGATTTTTTTTGTTCACTTTTGACTAGAATGGAGTAGTAATTTAATTTATTTAATTGTGGAATTCTTTTTCAGTTTAGAGCTGTCCATGGTGGTGTTTGGATTTGGGAGATTCAAACTTTTTTTTTTTTTTCAACGTTTATTTATATTTGGGACAGAGAGAGACAGAGCATGAACGGGGGAGGGGCAGAGAGAGAGGGAGACACAGAATTGGAAACAGGCTCCAGACTCTGAGCCATCAGCCCAGAGCCTGAGCTCAAACTCACGGACCGCGAGATTGTGACCTGGCTGAAGTCGGACGCTCAACCGACTGCGCCACCCAGGCGCCCCAATTCAAACTTCTTAATGTGCCTACAGAACACTATCTGAATAAGGCTGTGGGATACAGGAGGACCTCATTCTCTTCTCTTTAGGTTGTGTGTTACGACCCTAGAAGAGTGAGAGTTATGCTTCCTGATTTTAGTTATCTTTTTCTTCTTTTTACCTTAACTCTCCCAAAAATCTGCACAATGTTTATTTGTAATATCCCAGTAGAAGCAAAAGTTGTTTGTTGTAAACATAAATTCTAGACATTTGTAAAAAATATTTTAGAAGGATTTGAGCTTTTATTTCTTAGTAAGAAGAGATCTTTTGGGGTTCTGCTTTTGCTTGTGGATATCTTCAATCTATATACCAATTTTTTCTCATAATCTCTTGTTCTCCATGGAGGTGTTGGTGTTGGTGCTAAAGTAGTAACACAAAGAGGATGGCAGTGGTATCTCCAATTAGCATTTCTTATTTAGGTCCCTTAAGAACCCCTAGTGAGAAATTAGAGTAAAACAATTATGTCAAATTAATTAGAAAAGCTAAGTAGACTGAGGTCACTATATTCAGTCAGTATTACACTGTTTTTAGATTAAGTAGACATGCAGCACAATTGAACATATATTACACATATAAATTTTCTGAATTATCAGATGGATTTAATCACTAGCCAGTAATTTTTGTCTTCTGTTCTTGTGGACTTTCACATCATCTGTGATTTACAAGACTGGTTCTAAAGTATCTTCAATTTCCTGCTATTGTTTCATTTAATAAACACTTGGTGATTACTGTAGTGTATGCATTTAAGGTCATGAAGAAGTTTGGAAATAGTGGTGGTGGTTGTACAACATTGTAAGTGTACTTAATACTGCTAAGTTGTACATGTAAAAATGATTAAAATGGGAGATTTTATGTTATATAATTTTACTACCATAAAAATATAAGAAAAATCTTATCAGTAAATATACATGTCTGGAATGATTCTTTGTAGTTACGAATTTTTTTAGTTGAGATTTTACTACAGGGTAATTTTTCCTAGGATAATTGGCTACTTTAAGCCCAAGGTATTCAGAAGAACAGAAGAATGGAATCTGGTTATGAATTTTTTTTTTAAGTTTATTTTTATTTTGAGAGAGAGAGAGAAAGTGCATGCATGGAGACACACACACACACACACACACACACACACACACACACACACACATTTGAGTGGGGGAGGGGCAGAGAGGGGGAAATTGAATTCCAAGCAGGCTTCACACTGTAAGCACAGAGTCCGACATGGGACTAAGCCAACCAAGCATGGTTATGAATTTTCTTAAATGTTTTTATGGATGTATTATCATGCAATTAAAAATTATAAACAGTTTCATAAAGACAACATTTAATTTTCTGTGTTATAAAATTAAGCATTTTGTTGGTTTTTTTAAAGATTATTAGTTACTTTGAAAGAGTGAGAACGATGGGGGGGGGGAGAGAGAGAGAGAGAGAGAGAGAGAGAGAAAGAAAATGAATCCCAAACAGGCTCTGCACTGTCAGCATGGAGCCTAATTTGGGGCTTGATTTCACAAACCATGGGATCATGACCTGAGCCAAAATCAAGAAGTTGGACGCTCAACCAACAAAACCACCCATGCCACCCAAATATTTTGTTTTTATAAAAAATTTTTCTCCTAAATGAAATGAAGTCTACTCTGCATTTTTAAAAAGATAATCCTTGAATACCTATAGTCTTATAAGCATGTAAAATGATAAGAAAAGCAGTTTTTCTTTCTTATTCCTGATTAATATATATTTTTAACAGCTTTATTGAGGTATGACTGATACTTAAGAAACTATATATTTAAAATATACAATCTGATGTTATGGCATTTGTATACACTGATGAAATAATCACTAAATCAAGATAGTGAACATATCCATTACTCCCAAAAGTTTCCTCACACTTTTTCATAATCCCTCTTTCCCACCCCATCTAATTTTACCCTTCCTCCGTTGACTGGATCTTTTTTCCACCATTGATCAGTTTGCATTTCCTAACATTTTATGTAAATATGTTTATTTATACAATGTCAACTTTCATTTATTAGGCTTTTTTCATTCCAAATTATTTTCAGATCCAAAGTGATTGTTCCATTTTACATTCCCACTTACAATATATGAGCATTCCATTTTTCCCATGTCCTAACCAGTACTTGGTACTGTCAGTTTATTTAATGTTAGCTATTTTAGTAGGAATATAGTGATACCGCATTGTGGTTTTAATTTGCATTTCTCCAGTGACTGATGATAATTGAGTATTTTCCTTGTGTTTGTTTGCCATTTGTATAGCTTCTTTGGTGAAATGTCTGTTCAAATTTTTCACTCATTTAAAAAATTAGATTCCTTGTTTTCTTATTCCAGAGTTTTGAGAGTTCTTTTTATAGTCTGGATACCAGACCTTTATCAGAGGTAGACTTTGCAAAGATTTTCTCCCAGTCTGTAGCTTGTCTTTTCATGCCCTTAAACTTGTCTTCTCAAGAGTGGAAGTTTTAAAATTTCAATATAGTTTCATTTATAAATTTGTTTTTTATGATCATGCTTTTGGTCAGATCTAAGAATTCTTTGTGTAATTCATGGTGCTATGATATGAATGTTTGTATTCCCCCTAAAGTCATATGTTGAAACCTAATCTTTAATGTGATGGCTTTCAGAGGTGAGGCCTTTGAGAGGTATTAGTTTCTGAGAGTAGAGCCCTCATTAATGGAGTTAATGCCCTTATAAGAAAAGACTTAAGAGCGCTTGCTTCCTTTCTCTGTACTCTGCTGTGTGAAGATACATAAGAGGGCAGCTGACTGCTAGCCAGAAAGAACGTCTCCCCGGAACCTGAACACACTGGTACACTGATCTCAGATTTCCCAGCCTCCAGAACTATGAGAAATAAATTTTTGTTGTTTAAGCCACCTGGTCTATGGTGATTTGTTATAGCATTCTGAACTAAGACACAGGGGCACAAAGGTTTTCTTCTATGTTTTCATCTAAAGCATTGTTAGATTTTGCATTTAGGTCTACAGTACATTTTGCATTAATTTTTTGTGTGTGATGTGATGTATGGAACAAAATTCACTTTTTGAGTACAGGTATCAGTTGTTTCAAAACCATCCTTCCTTTCTTTTTGTTTTTAATGTTTTTTCAGTTTGAGAGCAGAGCATGAGTGGGAGAGGGGCACAGGAAGGGAGACACAGAATCCTAAGCAGGCTCCAGGCTCTGAGCTGTCAGCACAGAGCCTGATGCTGGACTCAAACTTCCAAATCGTGAGACCATGACTTGAGCTGAAGTTGGCCGCTTAACTGCTTAACCGACTGAGCCATCCAGGCGCCCCAACACCATCCTTTTCTTCACTGCATTGTTTTTGCGTATTTAAAAAAAGTCAGTTGTCTGTGTATGTGTGGGTCTATTTTTTGATTACTGTAGGTTTTAATAAATTTGAAATCAGGTAGTGTTCTCTAGTTTTGTTCTTTTGCTTGTTTTGGCTATTGTAAGTCTTTTGCATTTCCATGTGAATTTTAGAATAAGCTATCCATTTCTACAAAAAGCCTACTGAGATTTTGATTGGGATTGTGTTGAATCTCTATACTGGGGACAATTGACATCTTAACTATAATCTTTAATCTTTAATCTTTAATTCTATAAATCTATAAAATTTAATCTTTAATTTTCAAGCCTATAGATAAGATATATCTTTTTATTTAGGTATTCTTTAGTTTCTTTCAACATGTTTTGTAGTTTTTAGTGTACAATTTTTAACATCTTTAGTCAGATTTATTCTTAAGTATTTAACATTTTTTGACACTGTTGTAATGGTATTTGCCTTTCCATTTCAATTTCCAGTTATTCACCATTAGTAAATAGAAGTACAGTTGATTTTTGTATTTTGATCTTGTATTCTGCAACTTCGCTAAACTCACTTGTTCTGGGAACTTTTTTTGTAGATTCTGTCAGATTTTCTACACATACTGTCATGTCATCTTCTAATAAATACAGTTTTACTTTTGCCTTTCCAATCTCGATATCTTTTATTTCTTTTTCTCGTCTGATTACACTGGACAGAATCTCTAACAGAATGTTGGATATAGAAGTGGTGAGAATGGACATCCTTTCTATCCTAATTTCCTAAGAGTTTTTATCAGGAGTAAGTAGTGTTGGATTTTTTGAGTGCTCTTTCCACATCTGTTGATATGATCATATAGTTTTTCTGTTTTTAGTTTGTTAATATCATGAATTACATTGATTTTTAAATGTAAAATCAACTCTGTATTTTTGGGATAAATACTATTTCTAAGTTTGGGCTACTCTACCAACATATAAACTGAGTGGTTTATAAGTAATAGATACTTATTTCTCACAGTTCTGGAGGCTGGGAAGTCTAAGATCAATGAGCTGGCAGATTTGGTATCTGTTGAGGGTTCATTCCTTCACTAATACCCACCCTCTCACTGTAACTTTACATGGTAGGAGGTATGAGGGAATCTCTGTAGGGTCTCTTTTGTAAAGAGCACTATTCTCATTAATGAGGGCTCAACTCTCAGGACCTAAGCAACCTTCCAAAAGCCCCATCTTGTAATAAAACCACATTGAGCATTAGGATTCATATGAATTTTGGCAGGATACATATACTCCATATATAGCACTCTACTTTGTCATTGCATACTTTTTAAATATATTGCTGAATTAGATTTGCTAGAATTTTATTAAAATTTTTACATCTGTATTTGTTTATAGATGTCTTTTCTGGTAATATCTTTGCCTTGTTTTGGCATTACGGTAGTGTTGGCCTCATAGGATGAATTGGGAAAAATTCTTTCCTCTTCAGTTTTCTGGAAGAGTTTGTATTAAATTGGTATTATTCTTCCTTAAATGTTTGATAGAATTCAGCAATGAAGGCATCTAGGCCTAAAATTTTCTCTCTGGGAAGGTTTAAGTAGGGGTATTTAGATTATTCATTTCTTATTGAGTAAACTTTGGTAGCTGATGTCTTTCAAATAATTTGTACATTTAATCTAAATTGTTGATTTACATAGTTGCCCATAATATTCTGTATTATTCTTTTGCTAGCTGTAGCTATATTACTTCATTCATTACTGATATTTGCAATTGTGTCTTCCTTTTGTTACCTGATCAGTCTTGCCTAGAGGTTTATTAATTTTATTGTTCTCAAAGAACCAGCTTTTATTTCAGTGATTTTTCTCTTCGTTTGTTTCCTCTCTGACCTTTATTTCCTTTTTGTATGCTTACTTTGAATTTAATTTGCTCTTCTTTTTCTAGAATTTTGGGGTATAAGCTTTACTATTTTCTGTTGATCATCCATTTTAATTAGCATTTTAATCAGTGTTTTTGTTAAGAACTGATAGTAGCATGCTATTGAAATCAACCACTTCATAAATTGGCAAGAATAGCTAGTATTCTTGAGTATCAATTGAAATCCAAAAGGCTGAGATGGTGACCTAAACATATCAAGATGGCTAATTAAGAAAAATCTCAAATCTTATACTCAGTACCAAAAAATCAGTTTGGAAAGTATGGGATAAGGGAGAGCAACTTTAGTGCGGTATTGGTTAAGAGTTGTTAGGATCCACAGTGCCTGGATACAAGGTATGGTTATTTGAATGTAATTTGGCTTCAGAAAATCTAATTTGATAAAAGTTTTTATTAATGTAAATTTAGTATTAAGAAAAA
Source organism: Felis catus (assembly GCF_018350175.1). Lineage (NCBI taxonomy): Eukaryota > Metazoa > Chordata > Mammalia > Carnivora > Felidae > Felis > Felis catus. The sequence continues at coordinate 27,290,077 of NC_058384.1, read as the reverse complement.
GGAAGATAATAATTGCACTCTTCTTTACTGAATAGACCATTTGTATTTAATTCTGAGCACCACACTGAAGGGTTTAGACACACTAGAACCCTTAGCCAGGGTAAACAGATTTATAATGGATGAACCATGCCATAATGAATCTTGGAATTGTAGGATGTTAGAGTGTTTATGGATCTTAGAAATTGCCTTATTTTTCAATTTAGAAAACCAAAGCCAGGGGCTATTGGTTTACTCAGTGTTACCCAGATAATCAGTGACAAGTGTTGAAGATTGGATTTTCAGTTTCTGGAGATCATTTCAACATTGTTTCCACTGAACCATCTTGTCATCAAACTATAGTTCAGAAAGAAGAGGTCTTTGAAAGGTCTTGAAATCATCTATATGAGAAAAAAAAATCAGTGATCAACAAGAAAATGTTAGTGAGATTATTTTCATCTTAAAAGATTGAGCTATCCATGTGATTCCTAGTTCCTGGAGGTAGTCAGTGAAAGACTGGACTGGACGATCCTTCATGTGGAATGTTGTCGATGGATTCATGTATCAGATAAACTGGGCTGTATCAGCTCTAGAATTCTTTCTGTCTGAGTGTGTTTCTTCTTTTGGTGGTTGTCACAATTTCCATTATGAGCATTCATGCTACTCAAATTCCCCTAATACTAAGTATTACTGCCATCAGCTTGGAATTCCCAAGAGTGACTTGTAAAAGGCACTCTTTTCAGTTCTACGGCAGAAATACCTATTCCTGTCCACATTAGGGTCATTTTCTTCTTCTTTTTTTTTCCTGGATGTCAGGAAGGATCTTTGGCTGGTTTCCCTACTTACAGTTTTATAAGAAGAAACAGGTTTTCTCTGTTTAGAAGATGACTTCTTCTAGAGTATTTCTTCTGCCCCAGCCCTGTTTACACCAAGTTGGAGCCTGAATTTCATTGTGCCTTATATGTATTTGTGTGCTAAAATGAGTACTCTCTAATGGTAATATGTCTAGTGGCATATATGAGAAATATAAACTTAGACTCATAGATGTAAGTAATAAGAGATTTCAGAGATTATTTGGTTCATGTTTCATAAAGAATATTCTGTGGTATGTTGAATGATTTATGAGCAAGTGTTCTGTGACCAAATAAGTTTGGGAAACAGTTTGTAAAACAAAAATAGGATTTTATACTATGGTTTATTAATATTATTATTACTGTTTTTAACTCTAGGGCATTCCCTACTTATTATTTATTATACATTGTGAATCTCAGAGCAAGGGGGATACAGTAATTAATGTTTCACAAATTTATTTAAGTGGAACCATTTTTTCTTTTTAAGGACTAAAGTTCTGTGAAGCACTTTGGGAAAAGCTGACTTTGTCCATTCCCCTTAATTTAGAAGATGAGGCAACAGAAACCTAGAGAGACGAACCAAATTCCGCAGGGTCACTAGTTAGTGATTGAGTAAGAAATTACAGTTCTTCTGATCAGTTTTGGACCTCTTACAAGTAAAAAGATAATATACCTTCTTTTTATATTTGACATGTGTCTCATTCAATTACTCTTTTTCCTTAACTCTTACCCACTCTTTTTCTCTCTCCCCAACTTTTTTGTTCTTTTATTTGTCCTCTTTTATTCTTTTACATGGTTAAGACATTTGACATTGTGGTTTTATGTGGCTTCTCAAATTATTTTTTTCCTCTTGGAATTAAGCTTTCATTTCTGTTGGCTGGAACCTAAATATATTATTTTTCAAAAGCAGATTCCATTGTGCAATTTTTATAAAACATCCTGAGAATTGTAGAAATCTTCAAATGGGTGAGAACAATTATTATTTTCTTTCTTCTAACTGTACAGAATGATATGATTCTAAGGTTGCTTTCATTCTGACATCTAATGTAGGCTTACTGTGGAAGTTTTGGTTGATTACTAAGGTAAGTAGGAATATGAAGAATTTGGGAGCATGGATTGTTTTGAGGAGTTAAGGTTGGACTGGAGGGTTCACTTTATTGATGTGAAGGTAGCCCTGTTTAAAGTTAGTTACATTGGGGTGCCTAAGAGGTGCAGTCAGTTCAGTGTCCCCTGTTGATTTCGGCTCAGGTCATGATCTCACTGTTAGTGAGTTTAAGCTTCTTGTTGGGCTCTGCGCTGGCAGTGCGGAGCCTGCTTGCAATTCTCTCTCTCTCTCTCTCTCTCTCTCTCTCTCTCTTTGCCCTTCCCTCACTTGCTCACTCTCTCTCTCTCTCTCTGTCTGTTTCAAAAATAAGTAAGTAAGCTTAAAAAAAAAGTTGGTGACCTTGGGAGGCTGTTTTTTCTCCTGGCCATTTGCAATGAGAAGGATGAAATAAAATGTACTTTGTTTTGCTAAGATATTATCACTGATGTATGTAGAAATATTTTTGGTATGAATTATTGAAACAATTTTTATTTATGGGTATTCTAAATTTCACTTGTTTAGTTTTAACTTTGTGGTGAAATACCTGTACCTATAAGAGTTCCAACTTTGTAGGTGTGGGACACTGGATAGGTTCAAATGCCTTTTGTAGTTACTTTTTAATGTAATTAAGTCTTTGACAAGTAATTAAAGTTTGGGGTGTATTTCATAATGCTCTATAGTAGTTTCTCAGTATCTTTAGCCTGCAGGCACTGTATGACTTGGTTTGTGTGAGAATTTTCCTAACAGTATTTGGTGAATGGTGTCAAATTCATAGGATATTGTTGAATAGTGAGCCAGTGTTTGGAAGAAAACGAGTTAAAATTAGTTTGAATTGTGAGGCAGTACTGTTAGTGCTATTAATGGATTAACAACTATTAAAGAGTAAAACACTTTGTTCCATAGGTCTGAGTAAAAACTCTCTATTGATAAAATTAAGTCAATTTGCAACTTTTTGCAGAACTTATTTTACCTTACAAATGAAGTTGCCAGTTATGATTTTATTTTTTTCTTTTTAAACAAGTTTTTATTTATTATTTATTATTTTTGTTTTTAAATTGTTATTTAAATTCTAGTCAGTGTAATATTAGTTTCAGGTGTACAGTATAGTGATTCTTATGCCTTGTTAACACATGTTTCTGTTTATATAAAAGTAATTGTACTGTACTTTAGCTTAGTTACCTCAACCCTTGCTTCTCGTCTGTCATTTAAACTAAACTGAATGTAGTTAATATCTCAGGGATTATAGAATAGGAATTCAGATTATTTGTTTACTTGCATAAATGTTTCATAGTGGTTGTAAGATTTGGGTAAATATTCTGTGTAGCACAAATTTTCTGTAACAAATGATTTCTTTTTTGTTTTTAAGTTTATTTATTTTGAGAGAGAGAGAGACAAAGAGAGAGGGAGGAGGGGCAAAGAAAGAGGGAAAGAAAATCCCAAACAGGCTGCTTGCTGTCATAGCAAAGCCTGACACAGGGCACAATCCTAGGAACTGTGAGATCATGACCCGAGCCAAAATCAAGAGTCGGATGCTTAACCTACTGAGCCACCCAGGCGCTCCTGTTACAAGTGATTTCTTAATAGTTTTTTCAAATTAAACCTCATTTTGTTTTAGAGCATTGATTTTATGACAGTTTTTTAGTTTCTAAGACTTTTAAACCCTCCCTTCTCAATCACCTTTACTAGCTGCTGTTGGTTGCTATAGCTTGTTTTTTAAATAGTCTTTCTCTTTCTTCTACTTTTCTTCACTTGCTAATTGAATTCTAGTTTTTTTCAGGTTTTGAGTTGCTTTGTTCCAGGGAAATTGAACCCTTCCCAGCCTCAGGGGATGAATTGCATTTGGTTTAAGCCAGAGGTTCTTAAAATGTGGACCCTAGTGGGTCTTTGAGATCTTTTCTGGGAGTATGTGATGTATAAACTATTTTCATCATTATTTGCTAAGATGTTACTAATTAAAAAGAAAATCTCATTCTATCATGAGTGCATAGTGGAATTTTTCCAGAGACTATATGATGTGAGATACTCAACGGACAAGAAAGAGAAGACAGGTATTAGAGAGATTTACAAAATTATAATAAAACACTGCCATTTTTTTCATTAAGTTTTTTACCTTTTGGAAAAGTTATCTTTAGTTAATGTTATTTTCATTTTAAGCAAATTGATAAATACATATTGTAAGCATTTCTCAAACTTCTTTCTATTATGGTAAATTGTGATACATATTATTCCTATAAACTAAGCCTTTTGAGGGTCTTTAATAATTTTTAAGAGTGTACAAGAGGTCATGAGATAAAAAGTTTTAAAATGACTGGTTTAGGACACTGTTTAGCAGTGAGCATGTGACTGCTTTGCCAAATAAAACCTGAGGTGAGGATTTCTGGAGTATGGATGTCTATGTAGATTTCCTTGCTTTTATAAGAAGAGACCCAAGAGAAGAAATAAATCCTTTCCTGCATAGACATTTGTTGTGTTGATATTGTTCCTGAAACTGCTGCAGCCATCTTCTACAAGGGGAACAGCTGGCATGCTGAGGGTGGCTGAGCAAAAAGGTGGAAAGTCTGAATCTTTGATGTTGATCCAAAATTAATGAACCCTGGAATTGCCCTATTTCCAGACTTCCTGTTATGTGAGATAATAAATTTCTTTCTTGTTTAAACCATTTTTATTTAGGTCTTATGTTATTTGCAACTAAAAAAAAAATTTTTTTTTAACTGAAACACCTTCATTTTGACCTCACAAATTCATGAATATTTTTATTTATAGTGATTGTTTTTACCTGAAACCTATTTATTTGTCTTCAAAGATAGGAATAGGGATGCTGATGTCTGGATAACAATTACTTTTGTCTCTTTGATTTTGTGCATCTTAGTTCTGTGGTTTTAGAATGCCCTTTGTCTTGAAATGTAACTGGCAAACTCATGCTCCCAGCTAAATGTCATGTCCTTTTCTAATCTTTGTCTTCTCATGAAACTTTTATGTATGGTTTTCTTACAGTACTGATCCTATCATCATCATCATCATAATTGTTATTTTTAAAGATTTTTAAAACTTGTCATTTGCAAATATTTTTCCCATTCAGTAGATTGCCTGTTCATTTTGTTTATGGTTTTCTTTGCTGTGCAAAAGTTTTTTTTTTTTTAATTTTAGTATAGTCCCAGTGGTTTATTTTTGCGTTTCTTTCCTTTGCCTGAGAAGACCTATCCATAAATTTGTTGTTAAGGTTCATGGCTAAGAGATTACTTCCTGTTTTCTGTTCGTTTTATGGTTTCTGGTTCGTATTTAGGTCTTTAATCCATTTTAGGTTTATTTTTGTGTATGGAGACAGAAAGTGGTCCAGTTTTATTCTTTTGCATGTAGCCCAGCACCATTTATTAAAGAGACTGTCTTTGCCCTATTCTGTATTCTTGCCCCCTTTGTCTTAGATTGATTGATCATATAAGTGTGGGTTTAATTCTAGGCTACCTTGTTCTGTTGATCTGTGTGTCTTTTTATGTACCAATACTATACTATTTTAATTACTGTACCTTTGTAGTGTATCTTGTAATCTGGGATTGTGATACCTCTAGCTTTGTTGTTCTTTCTCAAGATTAATTTGGCTATTTGGGACCTTTTTTGATTCCATACAAATTTTTAGGATTATACTGTTTCTGTGAAAAATGCTGCTGGTATTTTGATAGGGATTGCATTGAATCTGTAGATTGCTTTGGGTAGTATGGACATTTTAACAATATTGATACTTCCAGTCCACGATCATGGAATATCTATTTGTGCTGTCTTCGGTTTCTTTCATCAGTGTTTATGGTTTTCAGAATACAGATCTTTCACCTCTTTGGTTAAGTTTATTCCTAAGAATTTTTGTGTCTATGTGTAATTATAAATGAGATTGTTTTCTTAATTTCTGGTTCTGCTGCTTTGTTGTTAGTGTATAGAAACACAACAGATTTCTGTGTATTCATTTTGTGTCTTGCAACTTGGCTGAATTCATTTATTAGTTCTAGTAGTTTTTTGGTGGAGTCTTTAGGGCTTTCTATATACAATATCACATCATCTGCAAATAGTGACAGTTTTACTTCTTCCTTACCTATTTGGGTGTCTTTTATTTCTTTTTGTTGTCTTACTGCTTTGGCTAGGACTTCCAATAAAAGTGGTGGGAATGGATATCCTTGTCTTGTTCCTGACCTTAAAGAAAAAGCTGCCCATTGAGTATGTTGTTAGCTGTAGGTTTTTCACATAAGACCTTTATTATGTTGAGGTATGTTCCTTTTAAATGCACTTTATTGAGAGTTTTTATCGTGAATTGATGTTGAATTTTGTTAAATGCTTTTTTGCATCTGTTGCGACGATCACGTTTTTTATCCTTCATTTTGTTAATGTGATGTATCATGCTGATTGATTTACAGAGATGGAATCACCTTTGCATCCCTGGAATAAATCCCGCTTGATTATGGTGAATGATTCTTTTACTATATTACTGAATTTGGTTTATTAATATTTTGTTGAGGGTTTTAACATTTGTGTTCATTAGGGATATTGACCTGGAGTTTTCTTTTTTTGTAGTGTCTTCATCTAATTTTGGTATCAGGGTAAGGCTGGCCTTGTATAATGAATTTGGGGCTTTTCTTCCTCTTCTCTTTCTTGGAATAGTTTGAGGAGAATCAGTATTAACTCTTCTTTAAATGTTTGGTAAATTCATCTGTGAAGCCATCTGGTCCTGGACTTCTGTTTGTTTAAAGTTTTGTGATTACTGATTGAATTTCATTGTCTAGTAATTAGTTTATATAGATTTTCTATTTCTTCCTGATTCAGTTTTGGAAGATTGTATATTTCTGGGAATTTATCCATTTTTGCTAGGTTGTCTAATATAATTAATTTTTTTACTTGAAATTTTTTATTAATCATCTATGAATTTAAAGTTAGGGCTTTATTTTATTCAACTTTATATTGCTTCATTATGTGGTTTCCAACGCACAGTAGATATAGATCATTATAGAAAATATTTGAGGCAGAGATCCACCCATCTTGTGGCTACCCAAGAAAAGCCTGGTAAACCACAGCTTGATCTGCCTCAGAAGCCCATCAGGGTGCCCTACACCAGCTTCGTCTTAATATCAAACTTCAAAACAATTTCATCAAAACAGGTTATTCAAAACAAGTTCAAATCACAATTTGGTGCAAAACCACTTTCAAAACACTAGTTTGCAATAACAAGTTAGTACACAAGTGGAGACCAAATTAAATGGGTGGATTAAAAATGCATTTTGGCGGGCGCCTGGGTGGCGCAGTCGGTTAAGCGTCCGACTTCAGCCAGGTCACGATCTCGCGGTCCGTGAGTTCGAGCCCCGCATCAGACTCTGGGCTGATGGCTCAGAGCCTGGAGCCTGTTTCCGATTCTGTGTCTCCCTCTCTCTCTGCCCCTCCCCCGTTCATGCTCTGTCTCTCTCTGTCCCAAAAATAAATAAACGTTGAAAAAAAATTAAAAAAAAATGCATTTTGGAAGTAAACAAGACTGTTGGTGGGTTTTTTCTTGACTGTTGGGCCAGAAATCAAGCATCATACACATCAAGTGAATGCTCCAGGTAGCTACCAGAGGGTTTTGATATCAAAATTGCAAGATTGCAAAGATCAAGATTGCAAAGATCACATACATGTTGAGTTTTTACTACAAATGGATTTTAAAGATGAAAATTCATTTCCGTTTTGGATTTTGGATGGCCCTCAAGCATGTGAAGGGAAGCTCAATACCACAGAGGTCTATGGAGCTGCTCCCTCATAGAAATGAAGCTAATCTCTGCCTGCCTGCCTGCCTGCCTGCCTGCCTGCCTGCCTGCCTTCCTTCCTTCCTCTCCTTCCCTCTCTCTTTCTCCCTTTTTCTTTCTTTTCTTTTCTTTTCTTTTCTTTTCTTTTCTTTTCTTTTCTTTTCTTTTCTTTTCTTTTCTTTTCTTTCTTTCTTTCTTTCTTTCTTTCTTTCTTTCTTTCTTTCTTTCTTTTTTTCTTTCCCTTTCAAGTTGGTTTACTTATTTTGAGAGAGAGAGATAGAGTACACGTGGGCAGAGAGAAAGAGGAAGAGAGAGAGAATCCCAAGCAGGCTCTGCACCATCAGTGCAGAGCCCGACATGGGACTCGAACCCACAAACTGAGATCATGACCTGAGCCAAAATCAAGAGTCAGGTGCTTAACTGACTGAGACACCCCGGCACCCCTCTGACTTTATCCACTCTTGTTTGTATACCCTTTTCCCTGTTTTCACAAAGCTTTGTACTCTGTGTTATATTCTGTCTTGTAAATGAACCTGAAGCTTCTTCACACTGAGTTGCAAATGACCTGAATGTAATTTAGATTTTAACACAAAACTCAGAGTTTAAAAAAAAGTCATGGAATTGTAACAGTGACATTTCAGATTTTATCTAAGAGTTAATTATCTTCTCCAGATCATACATCAATTTGCATATATAAAGTACAGTTTGATCATCTATAAGGCCAAGGTCAGAATTTGGTCTTCTGTTCTTCTATACCCTTTTCTCCATTACATACTTTGATTTGCTTGCTAATTAGGGAGGCCTTTATGACCAGTTACTATGGGCATTTCCCATATTGCTCCCAGACTGTAGAATCAGGAAAGATAATTAACCATGCAGCTCTGGAGCCAGGCTTCATACAGTCTTCTAGTCAGTGAGTTCAGCAGGTGGCCAGTCAACAGTTAGTTATTAAACACCTTTTAATGAGCTAGGTGCTGAACTGGTGCATTCCTGCTTCTGATAATAGTTATGAAGCAGGAGAGGACTGAAAAGGAAAGAAGGAATTTTGGTTTTTGCTGAACATGTCTTGCCATAATCCATAAAGTGGCCGTTTTGTTTTGTTTTGTTTTGTTTTGTTTTGTTTTGTTTTGTTTTAGCTGAGTTGACACTATGGACAACTCTAGACAGGGCTAACCTTGCTGAAATTAATAGATCTATTTCCAGCCTCTAATAGTGACCAGTTAGTATATGCAGTTGTCTAACACCTGAATGTTTGAAATCATCACACGAGACTGGAAAATCTTTTCTTTGTTTCAGCAACTAGAAAGATCTGTGTAATGTGCATAGCTGTACGATAGTGATAACTTAGAATTCTATCAGAGAACTCACAAGCTTGTCTAATTACCATGCTATAGCTCATCAAAAGATGCTTTAAGATTAATGCAAGAGACAGTAATACATAATGCATCTTACAGGGCTGAGGGCTAGAAAGAATATGGGGATAGTGACCCTTTAAAGACTTTTAAAAAAATTTTAGAGAGTGAGCACGTGATTGGGGATGAAGGGCAGAGGGGGAGAGAGAGAATCTTAAGCAAGCTCCACACTCAATGCAGAGCCCAATGCAGGGCCTGATCTATGGCCCTGGGATGGAGCCTGATGCAGGGCTCGATTCCATGACCCTAGGTCATGACCTGAACCAAAATCAAGAGTCAGATGCTCAACCGACTGAGCCATCAAGGTGCCCCAACCTTTTAAAGACTTTGAATGTCTAAAATATCTTTAGTTCACCACTCTCAAGTTTGATTGGTTTGATTAGGCATTAAATTCTTTTTTGGAAATTATTTACACGTTAGAATTCTGCTGCTAGAAGTCAGATGTTTTCTTTCCTATTCCAGTGAATATGAATTTTCTCTTAGTTTGTCAGTCTCACTCTGCCCTTCTCTCATCGTCATCAGTTTTCTAGCTCTGGTGTTATGAAAATTGATAATGTATCTCAATGTATTTCCCCCCATTTTTAAATTGAGGTATAGTTGGCACACAATGTTGTATTAGTTTCAGGTGTACTAAGTAGTGATTCAGAAACTCTGTACATTATACCATGTACACTCCAAGTATAGCTACCATGTGTCACCATACAATGCTGTTGCAGTACCAAAAAAAAAAAAAAAAACAGGACATGTTTGAATAAAATTGTAGGGTACTGTTGGGCAGCTGACTTGGTTACATCTCACTGAACCAATTAGGTTAATCCTTAAAAACGGAGAGGGAGATGTGAGTGGTTAGCCAGTGGTAGACCAACATTATAGAGGAAGATGTAGGGAGATCTGGGCAGATGTGAGCACACATAATTTTATAAACATAATCAAAATTATGAGAGAGGATAAAATGGCATGGACTGGTAGATGAGAGAATAGTAGGAGGGAGGCACTAAGTGAAATGAGCAGTATTAACAGTTTTGTTTAAGCAATAGGAATAAAGAGAATGAGTCAGTTTTGGGAAAAGTCAAATAAATTTGGCTTTGTTTATCATGTATATAACTGATAGTTCTTTATTTGTTAAATTTTAAAATAGTTTAGGGATCTTGGGTGGCTTAGTTGGTGGAACATGCGACTCTTGATCTCCAAGTTGTGAGTTCAAGCCCCACATTGGGTATAGAGCTTACCTGAAAAAAAAAAAATAGTTGAAAGTTAAACAATCTCATTTTTAAAATGTTTATTTTTCTCCTCTGATAGATTGGGTCTGGCAGCAGTGGAACTTAAACTTCATTATGTCTCCTTTGCTTTGAGGATTTAATAAATTTATCAATTGGTTAATTTCGTTGATCAGCAAAGCCCCTGATGGATGTAGAAGGCCTTTCATTCAGAGGCTAGTATTACACTTGACCTCCCAAAGTTTTTGTTAAGAGTAGAATCAGATTCTGTTTAGCCTCAGAAGCTCGGAATGTCTTTAAAAAGAGATGTGAGGGGTCGCCTGGGTAGCTCAGTCAGGTAAGCGTCCGACTTCGGCTCAGGTCATGATCGCATGGTTCATGAGTTCAAGCCCCGCATCGACAGCCCAGAGCCTGGAGCCTGCTTCAGATTCTGTGTCTCCCTCTTTCTGCCCCTCCCGAGCTCACACTCTGTCTGTCTGTCTGTCTCTCTCACAAAGATAAATAAATATTTAAAAAATAAATAAATAAAAAGATGTGAGACAATAAGGTGCAAAAGACGAAATTTATAAGGAGACTTACCTGTTATTAGGTAATGAGGTTGCTCCACAAATAAGGTAAGGATGCAAAGGAGAACACTACAGTTCTAATTTATTGTTAGAGTTACTTCTGTGGTCATTAATCCTATTTTTAGATCTGTTATATACCTCCTGAATATCACACTGAAGAAGTAATTCTTCTCTCTTTTTTTAATGTTTATTTTTGAGAGAGTGTGTGATTGGGGGAGATGCAGAGAGAAGGGGGACAGAGGCTCCAAAGTGGCCTCTGTACTGACAGTAGCAAGCCCAATGTAGGGCTTGACTTCACAAACCCTGAGAGCATGACCTGAGCTGAAGTCTGACGCTCAACTGACTGAGCTACCCAGGCGCTTCAAGAAGTAATTCTTTTCAATAAAGTCTCAGAAATAAGTATGGAGACACTGGTGGAATCAGTAGCTGTAGGTGTTTGTTGATCCTCTGTCATATTGAGAAAGTTACCTTTTCTGTTCCTATTTTACTGAGAGATTTTATGAACAATGGATGTTGGTGTTTGTCAAATGCTTTTTCTACCTCTATTGAGATAACTGTATATTTTTTCTTCTTTATTTTGTTAATATGGTAAATTACATTGACTCATTTTTGAATGTCAAACCTAACCTCGTATTCCTGGGATAAATCCCACTTGGTCATGACACTATTATTATTATTATTATTATTATTATTAATTATTTTATATATTCCTGATTAGAGTTGCTAAAATTTAGTGGAGGATTTTTGTGTCTTTGTTCATGAGGTATATTGGTCAGCAGTTTTCCTTTTTTGGAATGTAATGATGGTCTCATAGAATGAGTTGAGACTTATGTTCCTCTATTTGATGAAAAGCGCTATAGTTTTATGAGAAGGTTTTTCTTTTTTTTTCTTTTTTCTTTTTTTTTTTTTTTACTAGAAGTTTAATATACTTCATGAGTAAGGTTTGGTAATTTTTGTCTTTCAAGGAATTTGAACATTACCTCTAAAATTGTCAGGTTTATTTGCAAAAGGCATTTGTGATACTCCCTTCTTATTTTTTGATGATTCCAAGATCTGTAACATAGGTTGTCTTTCATTTCAGTTTTGGAAAATTGTATATTATCTTTTTTTCTGATCACTATGAATGAAAGTCAATTTTATTGATCTCTTCAAAGCACTGTTTTGGTTTCCTTTCTTTATTGTTTGCCTTGATTTGTATTTTATTGATTTCTGCTTTTTAAAATTATTATTTTTTATTTCCTTTTCCCTCTTTGGGTTAACTTACTATTTTTTTTAATTTTTCATTTTTAATGTTTATTTATTTTTGAGAGAGATAGACAGAGTGTAAGCCGGGGAGGGGCAGAGAGAGAGGGAGACACAGAATCCAAAGCAGGCTCCAGGCTCTGAGCTGTCAGCACAGAACCTGACATGGGGCTTGAACTCACAAACTGAGAGATCATGACCTGAGCCGAAGTCAGATGCTTAACCCACTGAGCCACCCAGGTGCCCCCCCCTTTTATTTTTTTATTTTTTTGTTTGTTTCTTTTCTTCATTTCTTAAAGTGCAAGCATTTGTCACTGTTAAAAACCTTATTGCTTTATTTGGCTCCCAGCTGCAGTTCTTTACACAGGCAAAGTCCAGAGTCTTGGCTTCATGCCACAGCATCAAATAAGCCAGTGTGCAAGGCTCAGCAGCTACAGAAGGTCAATTCACCTCTCTAAGGTTCTTCTCTCTCTGGAATTGGGTCTTTTACCTCTAGTGTATGTTCTTTCAGCAGCTACTTGCTACTTTAAAACAGATCACTTAGGTATATTATTCAGTATTCCAGTTGTTGAATGTGTGTGCTATTTGGCTTCTAGTTACTCCCTCTTTCCTGGAACTGGACCTTATTTAAATGTATTATTTTTGAGTGTTCAGTAATTTGCTCATCTTCTAGGAGTGCATATTGGTTCACAAAAGCAAGTCATGCTAAATTCACCTAATTTTCTTTTAAAGTTGTTTTTCCTAATTGATTAGGAGAATGACATAGGCAGAAAATTTCAGGAAGACAGTTTTTTAACTTGTCATGCCACGCGAGTGGACAGGAGGAAAAATGTGAGATGGATGGTAACGGGGATTTGTGGCTGATTAAACAACTTCTAACAGAGTATTGACAGATTTGTGGCAACTGAAAGGGAAAATTTTAGTTTATTATTTTTAATAATTATTTTAATGAAGACAAGGCACGGTTTAAATTTTTTTCATGAAGCAATTAAAAAAATTTGTCTCTTTTGACAGAAGACACGTTAAAAAAAAAAGATCTTGATGAGTTAAAAAAAATTTTTTTTATGGGGGTGTGTCATTCAGAACCACCTGGAGATTGTTAAAAATATACAAATGCTTGGATTCCAGTCTGTACACTCTGCATCAGAATCTTTGGGGTAGGAAGGGCTGAAAAATGTATTTTCAAAACAGGATTCTAAAGATTGTGATGGAAACTTCCAGTTAAGAGTGATGAGTTGTAATTAGTGGTGTGCTGGAGCTGCCTCATGTGGCCTTATGATAAATGTCTGCATCTTTTCCCAGTCCCTTGTTTGGTGTTAGTTAGTAGCTTGAAATTGACCGTGATGGGTGTATTTATATTATAGATATTGGTAAAAGCTACAAAATCAGCCTGCCACATTAGAGAACATTTATCAGCACACCACTGTTAGATATATTAGGATGGGATAAATGATAACTTTAAAAAACCTGTAGAATGGGAGAATGATAACATGATTATAGTTAATATAAAAAATATCTAGGGATTTACCTGTTTCTTTGGTCTGAGCCAGTAGTAAGATACAGCTTTCAAAAAAAGGTTAATGCTCTGTATTAAGTTGTATAGAACAAGAAAGGTGATAATACTGTGTGAAGCACTAATCAGATCATCTTTTTCTGGAGTAATGTGAATGGTTATAGGTACCATGTTCTTAAAAGGATATTGAATTTTTCTTCATAGCTCTGATAATGAAGAAGAATAAGAATTTTATATGATTACATAAGGTAAAAATTTGGTAGGTAGGTATGGAGCAGCAAATTTTGCTTGTTAGAACTTTCAAATAATCAAAATTGCCCTAAAATCTGTTTCACAAATTCAAACAAATAAATTTGAGATCTAATTGGCTTCATTAAATTATTTATGAATTGGGCGGTACTCCATCTACTCCATATAGCAAGTAGAGAGTCATTCTAAGGAGTTGTATAAAATGGAAGATTTTTAAAGATGGAGGGTGGGGGGTGAAGAAAGTGATTAGCAAAAGAAAATAATTGTTTCAGGGGAGACTAGGGTAAAAGCAGTATCTTATTCAGATTACCTCATTTTTCTTTGGGGGACAGAGAGTATCCAGGTAACATTGATGAGGATCCATTGGCACTGATGGAAAGAATAATTTCCTGACTGACCTTTTAAGTCCTCTTATCTAGGGAGGTTGAAACTGCAATTAGATGGAGTATTAAGCCCTGGTTTGGGAACTTCTAAGTGACAACACCTTGGGCTTGTGGTTTTCCCCTCTCTCCCTCCCTCCCTTCCTCCCTTCCTTCCTTCTCTCCTTCCTTCCTTCCTTCCTTCCTTCCTTCCTTCCTTCCTTCCTTCCTTCCTTCCTTCCTTCCTTCCTTCCTTCTGAGAGAGTGAGTGTGTGCATGCACAAGTGGGGGAAGCGGAGAGAGAAAGGGAGAGAGAATCCCAAGCAAACCTTGCACTATCATTGGGGAGCCAGATGCAGGGCTCAATCCCAGGAACCCTGAGATCATGACCCGAGCCAAAATCAAGAGTTGGATGCTTAACCAACTGAGCCACCCAGGGCCCCCCTGGTTTTCTTTGTTTAACAAGTTAAATTGATTGAGATATAGTAAATACTGGAATTGGTTGTCAGATGGTTACTACACAGGGATATTGGAGGGAAATTTTGTATTTGATAGGAAGCTGGACTAGATCAGTGATTCCTAACCCTGGTTGTACATTAGAATCATCTGGGGGAACATTCAAAACAAAAACAAAAGCATTTCTTTTTTTTTTTTTTTAATTTTTTTTTTCAACGTTTATTTATTTTTGGGACAGAGAGAGACAGAGCATGAACGGGGGAGGGGCAGAGAGAGAGGGAGACACAGAATCGGAAACAGGCTCCAGGCTCCGAGCCATCAGCCCAGAGCCTGACGCGGGGCTCGAACTCACGGACCGCGAGATCATGACCTGGCTGAAGTCGGACGCTTAACCGACTGCGCCACCCAGGCGCCCCAACAAAAGCATTTCAATGTACAGGATGAATCCTAAACTGACTAAATCAGAATCTTGGAACTTGGGCATCTGTATATTTTAAAGCCCTTTGGCTTACTATACTGTACAGCTAAGTGTGAGAATCACTGGATTATATAAACTATAATATATTTTCCAAATTAATTTTATAAACATAATCCTGATCATTGGATGGTAACACTTTGTTTTCCTGGAACAGATTTTGAATAATCTGCATTTGTAAAATACTTAGAAAACCTGGCATATATAGCTACCAAGGAAATGCATAGACATTACTTTATTGAATCTAAGAACAGAGCTTCTAATTCTGGAAACCCAAATTAAACATTTGTATGATAATTTCATAATAATTAGCAGTATAGTAATTGATTTAAAGTCCCAATATGTTTAAATCAAAATGCATTTAAAAATTTTTAAACAATAAAAAAATTACAAATATATTTATAGTTTTATTTTTTGTGGTTAAAATGTGATGATGATATTGGCAAAGTGTTAATAATTGTTGAAGCTGAACATTGGACATATTGGGGCTTATTCTGTGTACTTTCTGTTTCATTAATTTTGAAATTTCAATAAATTGTTTAAAAAAAAACCCAGCTTATGTTAGTCTTTTAACACATTTAAAAGCAATGTGTTGCTGGTGTGTCCTGAAAACATAATGAATTAGAATGTAATATTTTCCTCTTTTGAAATTGGTTCTTTATTTTAGTGGCTTTAGTCTTTTTAGGAAAAAAGAAATTATTGGTAAATTATATTGGATGCTTGGAGCAGAGACCCTTGGAAGCTCACGAAACTCTACAAAATTCTGTCAATGAGGATATTAGTATCTGAAGTAAGAGTGTAGATCATATTTTCTAATACTGTGCAGAGTGAGACATTTTCCCCTATGGCCAGAAAGACCCCTGGTGTTCAGAGCTGTGCCATTAATACTAATATATCATTAATAATCATTGTGCTGGGGCGCCTGGGTGGCTCAGTCGGTTGAGCGACCGACTTCGGCTCAGGTCATGATCTCATGGTTTGTGAGTTCGAGCCCCCCCCCCCCCCCCCCCCCCGTCAGGCTCTGTGCTGACAGCTCAGAGCCTGGAGCCTGCTTCAGATTCTGTGTCTCCCTCTCTCTCTGCCCCTGCCCCACTCATGCTCTCTCTCAGAAATAAATAAACATTAAAAAAATTTTTTTTTAAATCATTGTGCTAATTCCTGGTTCTTTTTCATGTATTATTCAACTGTAGGGATCATGCCTTTAAGTAATGAGTTGATGATACAATCTTTGTTCCCCTGGGTAGAGGTGGTGTGAGGGGAAGCTTCCTTGTCCTCCCTGAGTTCCTTTCTTTCTTCCTTCCTGCTCTCCTTTCTCCTTTTCTCTTGTGTGCTCACTGCCTGTCTGTCTCTCTTAGTCTTTTCTCCTTTCACTTGTGCCTTCCTGGTCCTGATAGCCATGTCCTTCTTGCCTTTTTCTCACCAACAGTTTCTCCTTGTGTCTCTGATTCACTCTTTCCCCTTTTATCTCTGCCTGCCTTTCTTCTTCTTCTTATTTTAGGGAGAGAGCATATGTGTGTGTATGCATGAGTCGAGTGGGGAGGGGCAGAGAGAGAGAATCTTAAGCAGGCTTCATGCTTAGTGCAGAGCCCTACATGGGGCTTGATCCCATGACCCTGGAATCATGATCTGAGCTGAAATCAAGAGTTGGCCATTCAACCGACTGAGCCACCCAGGTGCTCTCCCTGTCTTTCTAATGGTGTCTCACCCTTGTCTGACCCTCTCTCCTTGTATTTGTTCATCTGTTTCTGTGTGTCTCTCTCTCCCTACTTCACTGTGTCTCTGTTCCTGACCACTAGTCAACCTGTTTCTTCCTCTTTGCCTTTTGTTTTTTTTTCTCTCTCCCTGTCTGTCCATTTGTCTCCTTCATTTTGTCTCTCCTTCTTTGTCTTTCTGTCTCTCCTTCACCATCTGTCTCTGTTTCTTCCTGTCTTTGTCTTTTTCTTGTTCTCTAGGTAATATTCTGTTAAAAACTCTCTTTGCCACTCACTCTTCCTCTCTCATACCTTCTGTCTGTACCCTACTCCCTTTTCTCTCCCTTACTAATTGTCTGTTATGTGTTCAGTCTCTGTTAGTAACCTTTTACTCATTCTTTCACAGAGTTATTGCTGATACCTACTGTACTTGAGATGTCCAAACTGTGCACAAGAGATGTTCGGGAGTGCCATAGGAAACTAACAGGATTTACATTACATTTTTGAGGGAAATGTATCTGTTAGAAAGTGCTTAAATCACCAGTTATAGTTACTTCACAATTTTACTACATTCCTTTTGATGTTATATATTTGTGAAGGTGGATTTTCAGTGGTTTTGAGGTAACATACAAGTACTGTATGAGAATCACTGAAATCAGGAATTGCCCATGGTGGTGTCCAGTGTGATTTCAGTGATTTTAGAATTTACATGGTGCTCAAGAGGACCTAAATACTTAAGTTATTTGGATCTAACTATTTAATAAATGGAAGTATTAGGTATTTCTTCTGGCCTGGAGTCACCATGAAAAAACTACTGGGACAAATTGTGGTGTGATTCAGGTAGATTCTGAAACTGTGTCCCCAAGTGGATGCAAACTGAGGTATATTATGTGACCCATGGTAATGTTAGGGGTGAGATGGAGTCTGTATTGTGTGAATGAAGGTCTTGGTCTTTGGATTCTCCACCACAACATTTTTGTGGGGATCTGTGCTCAAATAAAGATAAACCAGAAGGAAAGCAAGCACAAAGCAGTTTATTACAGCCAAAGTACACTCTTAAGGTGGTAGAGCAGGCAGGTTTCTCAAGGTCAAAGTGGCCCCTAGGTTGTTTTCGAATTGGATGTTATTGGGTCTCTCTGGTCTAGGAGGAGCTGTGGAGTACAGTAGGGTGGTCTCTAATGGAGGCTGCTTCCAATCGTTTGGGCAGCTTCTCCCACAGGTTGGGAGGGGGAAATTTTGAGTACAAAGTTTGTACTGGAACTATCATGGCAGCCTTTCTCAATGTGGGAGTCTGGGGGTGTGGGGTGGGCTGTATCCCATAAAGCAAATGCACTGTAATGACTCTAGTGGTTACCCTGTGGCAAAGGTAGGAGAGGAGAGTGTATGTTCTATACCTGTGTCTCTTGATCTGTCAGACCCAAAGTCTTAGAAGCCATAAGGTCAGGATGTTGAGCTCCTGGGCTTATATCATGTAGCTTTTTATATCATAGTCCTTGCCTGTAGCTCATGTCTCTATCATTCCCCTTCAAGGACTTGGGACTCTGCCTCGGGGCATTCCTTCCACTGCTCTTGTCTAGCTTCTACCTAACAGTTATAATGGGAACTTGGTAAAAGCATAAATTCCTTGTGTGAGGAACACTTCAAGTTAGAGGTGAGTATAATTTCTGAATATAGTTCCTGAGTAGGAAAAATTCATTTCTTCTGTATGTCTTTTCCTTCACTACTCACTTAGAACACTTCATTTCTTTTTTTTTTTTTTTTATGTTTATTATTTGAGAGAGAGAGAGACAGAGAGCAAGCAGGGGAGGGGCAGAGAGAGAGGGAGACACAGAATCAGAAGCAGGCTCCAGGCTCTGAGCTGTCAGCACAGAGCCTGATGTGGGGCTTGAACCCACAGACTGCGAGATCATGACCTGAGCTGAAGTCGGCCGCCCAACTGACTAAGCCACCAAGGCGCCCCAGAACACTTCATTTCTGACTCTTCTTCTGGTTACCAAATGTGTAAGTTTTCTTCCTCCACCAAGCAATTCTCTGTGACACCATCTGGGTGTCCCATAATTTCATTCAATTTTGACACTACTACCTAGAGTTAGTGTTAGATCCCACAAGTTAAGCGCTTAGGCCCCACTTCAGATGCCAGTCACAAGTCCCAGGTTGTCACCTGCACTTTGACTGACTGGCTATAAATCAAGTTTCCCATGACCTGTTTCTTGGGTTCAGTAATTTGTTAGAATGGCTTACAGAACTGAAGGAAATGCTCACTTAATGTTTATTGGTTTATTATAAAAGAATATGATAAAGGATATAGATCGCCATCCAGATGAAAGATACACACAGGACAAAGTATGTGGGAAGGGCTATAGAGCTTCCATGCCCTCTCCAGGCACATTACTCTCCCAGCAACCTGGAAGCTCCCTGAACCTTGTACCTTGGGATTTTTATGGAAGCCTCATTACATAGGTGTGATCAGTCATTAACACAATTTCTGACCCCTCTCTTCTTCCTGGAGGATCGGGGATACAGCCGAAAATTCCAAGCTTCTAGTCATGGCTTGGTCTTTCTGGTGACCAGCCCCCTTCTAGGAGCCCACTAAACATTTTCTCACTAGAACAAAAGATGCTCCTATCACCCAGGAGACTCCATGGGATTTAGGAGCTCTGTATCAGGAACCAGGGTCAAAGACCAAACAATTGAACAAAAGATCTTCCTAGCGTTTTTATTACTCAGGAGATTACAAGGGTTTTAGGAACTCAGAATTTTGTGCTAGGAATTGGGGACAGGGACTGAAATATGTATTTTTTCTATTATTTCACAGTTCCCTAAATGTATCCTTTAAAATTTTTTCTATTAGAACTTTATTATTTTACTTTTATTTTATTTTATTTTATTTTATTTTATTTTATTTTATTTTATTTTATTTTATTTTATTTATATTTTAGAGAGAGAGAGGGAGAGAGAGTGTGAGCAAGGGAAAGGGGCAGAGGGAGAGAGAAAATCTCAGGCAGGCTCTACACTCAGCACAGAGCCTGATCCCACAACCCCAAGACCATGAGCCTAAATCAAGAGTTGGATGTTCAACCAACTGAGCCAGCCAGATGCCCCTTAGAGTAGAACTTTAATAATTCTATGACCTTAAACACTCTTGGTTCTTACAGTATATCTTTTTTGGGTTGTATATGTGATTTATTACATTCTATGTCCACAGATTTACAGCCACTTTTCCCCGGTAAATGTCCTGGTATATAAACCATCAGGTGTAGGTCTCCTTGGATTAGCTCTAATCAGACCCAAATTTAGGGATGCCGAGTGCCTGGGTAAATATGGAATACATATGTTGTAATACCTTCTATCTTCTTGATTATATTGTTAGACTCATTCTTCAGGTGACTCTACCAACTTACATAATTTCCTTTTTATGGCTGTCAGCCTGAGCATATCTGTATTGTATTTATAACAGATTTTTTAGTTTTATACCTGAAATATTTGTATAAGGATAAAAGGTTTCTAGTGGAAATCTACTCTGTCAAGTTTTGTTTAGTTTTTGTAAATTCACATCAATAATCATTTGTTTGGCTTTGCAATGGCTTTATGTGTCTAATTAACTATATAATTTTTATATAATTTGTGCTTTTATAATGGCAGATATTTAATATTTGCATTTTTCTAGAGACTGATAAATATTACACTTTTTAACACTGAAGATTATAAAATGCATTCTTGAATTATTAACTCAAATGCAAATTATTGCTTTTTATCACATCCTCAGCAGAACTTTAGAACCTTTAACTTCATCTTTTGCCCTCCACTTTTTATATATTGTTGCACATTTTAGTACTACATATATTACATGTATTTTAAATTCTGCAAATAATTACAAATATTTTTACAGTTAATAGTCATTAACCCCACATTTATTTACTCCATATTTGCCCTTTCTGGTATTCTTCATCCTTATCTGCATTTCTGTTTTTCCATTTGAGATCATTTTCCTTTCCCTTTTTTTAAATGTTTTTTTTATTTTGAGAGAGAGAGAGAGAATGTGTGAGTAGAACAGGGAAGGGGCAGAGAGAGGGAGAGAGAGTCTGAGTCAGGCTCTGCACTGTCAGCACAGAGCCTTACGTGGGGTTTTGTCCCACATACTGTGAGATCATGACCTGTGCCAAAATCAAGAGTCGATGCTTAACTGAGTGAGTCACTGGCACCCCTGATTTTCTTTTTTGTAAAAGACTGCCTTTAGTATTTCTTTTACTGCAGATCTATCTGCTGGCAGAGAATTCTGCCACAGTTTGTTTGTCAAAAAACTTCATTTCACCATTCTTTTTCAAGGATTTTTTTTCCTGAGAATATACTGCCAGGTTGACAGTTTTTCTTTCAGCACTTAAAAGATTCCATTCCATTGCTTTCTGGCTTCAGTATTTTTTAATGGAAAGGCAGCTGCCTGTCTTACTGTTGCTTTTTGAAGTAATATATTTTGAAGGTAATATTAGCCTCTTTTCCTATGGATGCTTTTAAGTTTTCCACCCTCTGTTGTTGATTTCCAGCAGTTTTACTGGAATGAGCTTAGGTGTGGTTTTCTTTGTGTTTATTCAGCTTGAAGTTTGCTGAACTTATTGAATCTGTGGATTTTTTTTGTTGTTGGTTTGTGAAGCGTCCTCAGCCACTATCTGTTCAAATATTGTTTCTCCCCATTCTCTCCATCTCCAGTCTCTGAAGCAGAGACTCTAACTACATGTGTACATGTATACTAGCCCTTCTGCATCCCTCACACATCTCTAGCACTTTTTTCTGTATTTCCATTTTCTCTTAACATGTTTTGATGCTTTCTATTGAACTATCTTCCAGTATACTTATCTTAGCTTCTGCCTTATCTAATCTGCTATTAAATCCACCTTCTGAATTCTTAATTTCATTTTCATTATTGTATTTTTCAGTTGTGTAATATCGATTTCATTTGTTTCTATATTTTTTCTCATGATTTTTTTATCTTTTCATCTATTATATCCATTTCTTCCAATATTTTCTTAAAATATTAGTCATAGATATTTTTCAAGTCCTTTTTTTTTTTTTTAAATCCAATAATCTGAATGATCTGTGAGTCTCCTCTATTGCCTGGCTTTTTTCCTCTTGGTTACCATGTTTTCTTGCCTATTTTCATTGTATGTAGAACACTATATTAAAAAAGCTCAGAGACTTCAGATGATGTCTTCCTTGACTAGAGATGATTTCCTCTTTTCTCTCTTAGGCTGATAGGTCAGTGGCTGAATATTTCAATCCAGTCAGAGATTGAGCTTGGTTGGGGCTTCAATACAGTTTTAGTAGTTTCATTAAAACTCTTGTTGTCCTTGCTCCTAAATCCTGGCTTTTAGGTGGTTTGATTGAGAGCCTGGCAGATCTCTGTCACTTCAGTACTGAAATGCTACAGGAAATCAGTTCTGTTTTTCAGTGGTTCTCAGCCCATTTTCCAGCCTCTTGCCCTATGTACCTTCAAAACCTAGCAAATGTCTTGAGAAGGAAGCATACTGATCAGTTGTGTACTTGAGGCAGGGCCCCTTTCTGCCAGGTTTTTGTGTATGCTAAAGTTTGTGAGCCCATACAACCGCTAAAAGCTAGTGGGTTCTGTTCCCCACCCCACCTTCAGAGATTCTCTATCTAGGCCAAGCCCAGTCCATAGCCCATGCCCCGAATCAGAAATTGACTCGGTCTGGAAACAAAAAAGCAACTGGTGATGGATGATTAACTCTACTCTGAATAGTTCTCCTCTGTCTCGAAGTCTTTGTGGCTTCCATAGTGCTCTGATACTTCTATAAATAAGATTTTAAAATTTATCCAACCTTTTTTAGTTGTTGCAGTATGTTTGCATTGACTGACTTCATTCTTCTCAAAAGTAGAAGTCTGTAAGCATTTTTTTTAAATTAAAAGGATGCTGTAATAACCATTAAAAAATAAGCTTCTTTCCTGTATATAATTTAGATGAACCATTTCTTCTCACAAGGAATACTTTTTGACCTTCCTCCGACGATATCAGTCACTTTTATTCCTCCAGCTATAGAATACATTTTGAAGGAAATTTCCTTTGTTTACTGATAGCAGAGGTAACGTAGGCAGAAAAAGCAACAGAAGCAACATAAGACATTTTACAAAAGAGCTGTTGGACAGATCTGATGAGAGAAGACAAGTAAGAGGGAGTTGAAGATTGTGGTCACTATAAAGTAAATATTTTTGAAGTCAAAATACTCTACAGGATCAAAAGTTCCTAGTAAGGCACATAGTATCTATCCTTTAGATGTTTATGTTTTAATTGGGAGATATAAGATTAGGACCGTGTACATTTTAAGTGCCATTTAAGAAAAGGATATGCAACAAGGAAGTTTATTGTTAGAGAAGGTGATAGGGAGAAACAATAAACTCGTCTGACTGAAAGGTTAGAAAATTGTATTTTTTAATACTAGTACTTTCTTAGTAGTTAGACCATTTTATTAATCTTTCATTTTTTTCAGCAATATTGATTGAGTACCTGTACTGTGCAAGAGGGTCAAGTTGTAAACAAGATAGATACAGACCCAGTGATTGTAGAGTTTATAGTCTAATAATATAGAGAAGCATCATGCAAGTTCTCAACCTTGTTTTTAACAAGTAATCTGAAGAAGTGCAGGGTTCTTTGTGAGTTTCTAGTAGGAGATTTGATGAGCTGGGGGTGGATAATTTGAGAGGGTTTCCTTGAGGAAGTGATCTTTGAATTGAGGTATGTAGAAGGAATTAACTGGGCAAGGGGTATAATTGAGGAACTTTTTTTTATACATTGTAGGACTGGGTTCAGAGATATATCCCAGTTGTGAGTATACCTGAGAATGCAGTCTAGCTTCCTCCCACAAAAGTCTCTGCTATGAAATATAATAAAAGAATCAATTTACATTATTCTTACACACTACAAAAATGTGTACATTTCTTATGTAGAGTATATTACATTATCTATCAGTGTAGTAGGCAGTCTTGTGAGACATAGAAATTATGACTTTTTTAAGGTGTTCAGGAAATTCCTTAATAGCTGGAAAAACAATGTGAAAATTTGACTTTAGCAATTTATTCATTTATCGGATACATAATGTATATCACAAATTTGATACAGTCTATTACAAAAATTAAAATTTATTGCGATCTACACAAAATGACTTTAATATATACAGCTATCAGTTGATTAGCCATCAAAATAAGCATAGATTTCACTGGAGTTTTAGAAATTTATTTTGGTTTTAGCTCTACCTTGTAGAAACTTTCCTTAATATGTTTAGATAATTAAATTTACTTACATTTTTTGTTTTCTTTGGAATAGCAAGTAAAGCAGTTACGAACTTTTCCCATGATTTTCTACAGAAATCATAAAGTAAATATTTAGAAATCAAGATTAACCTGTTCAGTCAGCATTCTAGTGTAAATTCTGGTTTTTTTTGTTTTTGTTTTTTTTTTTTTTTTTGGTGCAAAAAGGTGATTTTATTAAAGCATGGGGACAGGACCCACGGGCAGGAAGAGCTGCACTGGGGTCCTGACGGGTAACTCATTATATACCCTCAGGTTGGGAGGGGATGAGGGATAGAGTAAGTCTCTAAGGAATTTTGGAGGCAAAGTTTCCAGGACCTTGAGGGGCTAGCTGTTTAATAAAACCTCAGTCATGAGACCCTTCAGATGCAAAGGGGGTGGGGAGCATAAGCTTGGAGCATGATTGCCAGCATATATCCTGGGACAGTTGGGATAAAGGAAATAGATTTATAGGATCCTCAAGGGTGGGACAAGGTTAAGCCAGGGTTCTCTTTTGCCTCTAGCAAAGTGTCATTCTTGAGGCAGCTGAGCTCCTAGAGGGAGGTCACTCTGCTGGTCCATCGGTCACAAGGCCTTGTCAATGGGCTATAGGCAGTAAGGGAATTTAATTTTTCATTTGCCTTAGTTTCCCATATTACCATGGCAAGCACCTAAACCCCTTTCCTTTGTTCTTGGGTAGCCAGGACTGTCCAGGGAATATCACACAGATCCCACCTTGGGGCAGGGGGTGGAGTGCTAGCTTGTGCTTTTGCCCCTCAGCCTGCCTCAAGCTTCCTCATCATATCCCCTCTGAACAATTTTGACCCTTAAATCTTTAAGGTTGTTGAAGGTAGAAAGTGTCATCTTTTGTAGCTTCTTCCTGCTGAGTAGGGGCGTAGAGCTGTCTCTACCTATATGGGTCAATATTCGTCAGTCAGGGAAGGTATGGAGGAGTTACGACAAGTAGAGGCAGCTGAATCCGACAGTGGACAGTAAGGTGGTATCTCTGTGGGTTAAGGATTTTGTGTCGTCAAGAAGTCATTGTAGTGATGGAATCTCAGCACCAAGCAAAAAGACATGGGAGAAAACAGCAAAACCTATTGATTAATAACCAATCACTAAGGGAAAGAGAGCAATTGTTTAAAGTGCTAATTTGAGTATTCATGTCAGTTAGAAATCCAGAAATATTTTTGTGGTGATCTGGATACACAGCATTTGTATACACAGCTTTTTGCTAGAGCACATTACAAACCCAGTGTCCACCAGTGCTGCCAGTGAGATTTTTAGATGTCAGGCTTGAAGCATCCTCAGATGGGACTGGGAACGGGCAGCAGGAATCAGATTGGTCTTTTTGGTTTGTAACTCAAATATCTGTGATGATCCTTTTGAATGGCTCATTGTGAGAAGGAATTGTTGGTAGAAATTGGGAAAGGAGAATGAAAAAGAAAGTTTGCAGCCATCATAAGAGAAGTTTGAGGTCTTACACAGATTCACAGGAATAAGAAGGCACATTAGTTTGCTCGCTGATTTCCTGTAAAGGGGGTACGGGTTTTATTTAGATACAGGAGTGCATGAAGAGTGCCTCTCTAACTTTATTGCAGTGGGAGTAATATGACCCAGTAGGGGCCTTTTCATTTTGGAGTTAGTCCCCTGCTGTAAAGTACTTTTAATCCTTTAAATAAACCAGGTCTTTTGGGTTTATATAGGGTGTGTTTCTAGTAAGTGTCAGATCAGATTTAGGAAGGATATGATGTACATATTTAGAGATTTATGAATTAACCCGACCTCAAGTGAATAATAAAGTACTATAGTCTTTATCTATTGAAAGGTCTACAGTGAAAAAGTCTTTGCATATAATTGTTGGAGAAATCTATCCCATTTTCCAGTTGTTTAAATAATATACCCATGGGGTCCTGTTACTATCCCCATAAAATGACAAGCAAGAAGATTGTCCATACCTATGCTATTGTGACAGTTTTTCTGAGGTTTACCTCAAGTTGTCTAATTTAGGCAAACATTTAAAGACAACTAGAATTTAACATCCATAAATGTGCATTATTGCAACATAGTTTTTCTCTCTAAAGACCCTCATTTCCAGAGATAGCCAAATCAAGATTAATTTGCATGTAAAACAAATCTAGTTTTAACAAACTTGACCTTATTCTTTATGTAAGTTCAGCAAGAATAGTGATTGATCATATAGATCTTTTTAAAAATTTGCTTTGCTGGAACTTTTTGTAAGAAATTAGGTTGAACTTTGAGTAGCCTCTCCAGGCCAGAAGCCAAGCCAAGTACTTCCGTCACACATGCTGGAATTGGGCAAATTCCTCTTCCCAAGATCCTCCAAGTAGTACATTTAATAAATATTTTCTCTTTTAATACTTCTGTTAATGTACAGCAGAAAAAAAAATAATACAAGCACATCATGATTTCACCAAGAGTTGTGTATTTTTTTTTCTTTACAGATATGTTCCAGACATTATTAATAGCTTTAATCTGGCTTATCCTCTTTTGACATAATAAAGCTAAAATTATGACACAGAAATAAGAATTTCATGATTATTGTATTTCCTTAGCTAAGCATATGAGACACTTTAAAAGACTTAATATATTGATATGAAATAACACAAACAAGAAAAATATTACCCTTTGTTTTCAAATGCTTGTTTATAATTATTATCCCTTTTGAAACAGGAGGGATATTATATGTAAGAAGGAAAAAAACGGTGTAATTCTGTAATTCTTACAGAGTTTTAACTCTTTTTCATATTAAGTATTTTGCTAAGACACATTGCAATTTTACTAAGAATTGGACACTTTTTTATTCCCCTAGCTCAGTGACTGCAACACTTTCCTCATGGTGCGACGTATATCAGTGACATACCAGAAATTGTTTCTTAGATTTCTTTAATTCTTTACTAATGTGACTTAGTTATCATTTTTTCCTCTTTGAATTACACATAGTGTTCATATATGGACTACAGAGAACAGCTTAATGCTGTATCAGAAATGAATGTATCAACATAAGAAAGCTGCTTCTTACGTTGTAGTTAGCCAAAGGATGGTAGGACTTAAAAAGTTTCCTAAGTACATTCTGGATTTCTTCACCAACACTAATGTCATGATTTTCATTAAAATCTTTAACTGTACTAAGTCTAACAACTAGTATGTGATAGATTAGGGAGGGAAAAGTTTTTGGGGGATGAGGCCTATTTTGAGACATGGTCTACATATTTCACAGAGGTTTACAGTTTCCTCTAGCAGTGGGGGATCATCTGTTCTTGATTTC
The DNA here is from genome assembly GCF_018350175.1 of Felis catus. Classification (NCBI taxonomy): domain Eukaryota; kingdom Metazoa; phylum Chordata; class Mammalia; order Carnivora; family Felidae; genus Felis; species Felis catus. The sequence continues at coordinate 27,262,648 of NC_058384.1, read as the reverse complement.
TTTACCTTTAGAAAGGCACATTTTTGTTAGCAACATTTTATCTTGGCGATAGAAGTTATAACGCCAGGAAGCCAATAAAATGAGGGCTGTCAGAAGACTAGGGGAAACATTTTTTTTTTTTTTAAATTAAAGACTTGGTACACTGAATAGAAAGTAACACTGGTCAAAATAATTTGGTCTTTACGTGAGATCCTCTGTTAGGAAATCTTAACTGGTGTCCTTGCTGATACTTAAAATCTTAAATTGTATTTTAACTTTTTAACTCCATGTGCTTTGTACACCTAAAATTATTTTCTCTTTGAGGGAAGATTTTTTTTTAAGCCAAGAAATCAAATGATTTTGATTATTTGAATAAGGATACACAGTTTAAATTGTTCCTGCTTCATTTTTTCTGTTGTCTATAGCAAATGGTTTGTGTGTATGTATGTGTGCACAATGTACTTTTCAAAACAGTGGTTCTCAGGTGACTATTAAAAAAGTTTTGACTCTTGCTTTATTTTGGATCAGGGTAGTATGATGGGATATGATGACACAGGTACTGTGGCTTAAAAATTAACACTTGTTCCATACTAAATGGAAGAAACCTATTCTGGCCACAATATTAGTTGTTTTTCTCCCTTTTTATTTGAAAAACTTACTTTTCATAGATATTAGAAATAAAGAGCCCTTGTGAAGAGTTCAGGTGTAGTGTAATTCTATTTCCAAATGAATAAAATAATGTAAGTGTTCTAAGAAATCATTTTCAAATACTTTTAGGTGTCAGACTGTATCATCTACTTCATTATACTATATAGTCTATTGTAATAGTTTAATATAGTATAGGAATGTTGATTGATGAATGAAAAAGTCTATTAATACTCTAAGACTGCACTTAGAACAATGTATAGTTAAATCTCTGGGAAATTGCAAAAAACCCAATTTCTTTAATTTTCTGAACATTATTGGCTATATTAGTATTAGTAGTGCCAGTTTTGTAACAGATCAATGCAAGTTTCTGTGGCTTAACTTAATGAAGGTTTAATTCTCATTCACACAAAATCCAATGTGGATATGCCTGATCAGGCTATTCTCCTAGATAAGTTTCTTCTAAAAAGGGATTTAAGGATTCAGGCTTCTTCTATCATGTATTTCTGTCATGTTCAACCTGTGACCTCTAAGGTCACCACAGAAACGGAAGGAGTGTAGGATATTGTGTGGGAGATTTTAATTGCCCAGACCTAGAAGTAGAATATTATCACTCCCATCTGCATTCTGTTGGCCACAACTCTGTTATGTGGCCCCACCTAATTGCACAGGAACTGGAAAGTATTGTTTATTTGTGTGCCAAGCAGAAGAGGAGTTACAATTATATTGGTAAGCACTAACATTCTTTTCCACACTGATATTTACTAAACTTGTTTATTTGTCAGAGTTGTGGTATTCAGTAAGCATTTATTGCATGCTGTCTTATATGGAATATAGCTTTCTTTAAATGGAGATATGAAAAAATTAAAGAACCTCACATTTTTTTGAATATTAAAATATACAGTGAATGAAAAACACAGTTTTGAAAGGTACAAAATAATACAGTTCAGATGTAATATATGTTAGCAGATTAAAAATTGTTATAATGAATTGAATGCAGTCAGGGAAAAGTGTGTTAATACCTGTCTTAAACTGATTTTAAGGGTGATATTAATTGAAAGAGGAGAGCATAGAATTTTTCATTGAAGAAGGATGAAATCTAATGGGAAGTTAGCAGATAGACTTGCAAGAACAGGGATTATATAAGAGAATCTGAAAGATAAGATTGGAAGGTAGGTTAGGGTTCTGTTTAGTGGATCAAATGTTTGAATTTGATAATTAATATTGATTTGTTTATTTCTTGGAGATTAGAGCCAAAATGTGATTTATGAAAAATAAGTGGTTCTGACAGAAGAAAAGAGAGCAGAGAATGCTAAGAGATAGGAGAAGAGCTGCTTTTTTAAATATGATAATAATGTTTATTAGATTATCTTTCAAGAAATATTAAGAGGAAAACAAACTTAGTTATCTAAACCAAACCAAAGCATAGTGTCTTAGAGAATAAATTTCATTGATGAGGAATGACAAATATAATCATATAATGATATAGGATAGAACTGCTGAAGACTTTCAACTTGCATTGTGGAAACTTTTCTTTTCTTTTTTATTTGAGAGAGAGTGAGAAAGAGAGAGAGTGTGTGTGTGTGTGTGAGCAGGGGAAAGGAGCAGAGGGAGAGAGAGAATCTCAAGCAGGCTCCATGCTCTACATTCACCCCGGCATGGAGCTCGGTCCCATAACCCTGGGATCATGACCCAAGCCAAAAATCAAGCATTGGACACTCAACTGATTGAGTCACTTAGGCGCCCTAAAACTTTTTATTTTTCTTTCTTTTTTTTTTTTTTTGGTAGAGGTATAACATAAAAGACTGGAGGAAATAAGTTATAGTAATTATCTATTATCCAATAAGAGAAATTTGAACTGTTAGCATAAAGTAACATTTATAAATTGAGAGAGCAATTTGAGGTACAATTTTGTGTGTAGGACATGAAAATGAATATTATAATTTAACATTATTAGACCAGTGATTTTCAGAATGAACTCCCTTGAACCAATAGCATCAGTATCACCTAGGCTTGGACCTTACCTCACACCTACTGAATTCAAGGGATGGATCTGGACATCTATGTTCTTAACAAACTCTTCAAGGGATTCTGATACATGCTAAAGTTTGAAAAAACACAGACTTAGAATGTTATAGTCTTTTTTTGTACCAGCCAGTAAATAAAATTCTATATGTGTTCTTCCATTCAGGAGTTATGCCCTTAGAATGTCTTAATCAGTTAAACTATCCATATCAGAATGTTTAAAAGGTAGAATTGATCAGAGAGTAAAATCAGAGCATGTGGTTGTTAGATGTCATTAGAATTTACAGGGTGATTTCTGTATTTTGTACTGACACTGGAGGAAATCCAGGTTATAAGATTTCAGCATTTAGATAAATTTATCTTCCTATTTTTTCTTTTTGATACCATTTGTTGACATTTAGCCAGAGTGTTGAATTTGACAGACTGAGGGTAGACTTAGTTAGTTGTTAGTAATTGGTTTGGAATACCACTTGATATAGTATCAAAGTAGGTCTTTGAGAGAGGGGAGGAAAGAAGTTCTGCCTAGCTTGGGTTTCAGCAGGGACTGAAAGTATCATTTTGCCACTGGTTATGTGGGTCATAGTTTGAAAGTCATTGTCCCAATATAGGTAAAATATGTCCTAAGACACAGTAGTGGGTTTAGATTTTTTTTATATACAATGAGCATTTAAACAAATGTTTGAAGGAGAGAGTTAGACTTAAATTAAATTGTTACTTTATTTTATATATTCAGTTATACATTTTAACTTTATTTAGAACTCTCATTTTCAGACTGGACTAAATGAAACTAGAAATTAGTTGACAGGCGCCTGGGTGGCTCAGTCGGTTAAGTGTCTGACTTTGGCTCAGGTCATGATCTTGCAATTCGTGGGTTCAAACCCCGTATTGGGCTCTGTGCTGACAGCTCAGAGCCTGGAGCCTGCTTTGGATTCTGTGTCTCCCTCTCTCTCTGCCCTTCCCCCACTCATGCTCTCCCTCTCTCTAAAAAATAAATAAAACATTAAAAAAAAATCTTTAAAAAGAAATTACTTGACAAATTGGCCTATGGAATAAAATGATCTGATGTGTAATGTAACTTAGTTGAACAAAAGTGTAATTTTATTTTGTTTTTAACTGATAAGTTAATTTGTGATTATTAACCTGTGATTTGACTGTTCTTTTGAAAAATACTACCTAAGAAAGTAAAATGTTTCACCATCAGAACAGTGGTCCCAAAATAGAGTTCAGACTGTTTTTCAACCTGACACAGTTGTTTCTCTTGCTTTGCTCTCCTCCTAAAACGATGTTTCCATTTTGGGGATGCTAAGAGCTATGATTATTTATAGACTAGTGTGTTTTGGACAGGTGGTGTGTTTACACAGGTCAGTGGAATTATCAAATATCCCCCAAGACCTCTACATTTTGATTTATCATCACTCTTTGTATTTAAAATTACAAAATACTTGTGTTGGGTAGATGGAGAACATTCTCTTTAATTTTATATTTTAATGCAGCAGATGTCCTCTATTTTTTAGGGTTTTTCCCACAGTTTTGGAATGATAGAGTTACTGGTAAGCTCTATAGCTTTGTTACTGAAAAATTTTAGAGTTTTTTGTATCTTCTTAAAGACCATGCAATTTATACGTATCTCCCCCTTTTTTAGTTTCTGCTTTATATTTGACAGGAGATTTTAGGGAGTCAGATTCTGTAAGAGCCTAAAGCATTCATAAGTTATTGAAGCTATTTATATTATATAATTCCAAAATTATAGTAAAGTCATAGAGTAACTGTTGGCAATACTACATAACAAAAACTTCACAAGTTAAAACAACTGAAGTTTAGCATGTGCACATATTTTTAGCTCTAAAACCATTGCTTTATTAATTCTGTAAGTAACCGGAGAGTAAATACTCTAACTATTGTACTAGGGCCAATTTGCCACAAAAGGCACCAAATTCTTTCAGTCAACCTATATGTGATAGTTGTCTTCTCTAGTATGAGTTCACAAAAGGAACTGCTTTTACTTCCTTGTAGTAGGCTGGAACTACTTTCATTTTATTCCTTTTTAAGAGCCCCTGCCTCTTAAGAACCTACTCCTCCCATCTGCTTAGAGATTAAAGGATATAATATAGTCCTTTTCAGAAAGATGTTAAGTAAAATGATCTCCTCCTTTTTTCCTCTTACCTGTCTTCAATTCCTCTGGAATCTCCTCTTTGTTCTATATTCATTAAGCCTTGGCCGTCTAATGTCATCTTCAGTTTTCTATATTACACTGAATTAACAACTTCTCATAAGATCATCCTGATAGTTTATCAACTAGGAGTAGTAGTTAGCTTGCCTTGAGACATTTGGCTATTTCATGATCTTATATCACGTGGTTAAAAACCTCTTTCTATCTGGATATTGTGTGTGACAGTTTGTATTCATCAGTCTTTTCTGTTCTAACAGTTCTGATTTTACTCTTCCTTCTACAAACAAAGATGGAAAGAAGAAAAGTGGGTTCTCTCCTGAATACATTAACACATAGTTTAATAAAAAACCAGGATCATGTGCCAAATCCTGGAGGTGAGAGGTGGTCAAAAAAATAAGCCATGATCCATAGGAGGAGGAAGAAGATTCTTACCTAATGCAGTGAGATAAATGTTACAAGGAAAAAGAGAACCAAGTGCTGTGAGAGTAAGAAGGTGACATTTGGCCTTGAGGAAGTTTGGGAAGAGATGAGTGAATATCTAGGAGAGTGGGCATTTTAGCAGGATCTTGAAGCAGGGCTAATTTATCCTCTAGGCACTGTGAGCACAGTACCTAGGGCCCACAGTTCTCTTAGGAGCCTGCAGAAAAGTTTCAATTTTAATTTATTTTAAAATCAAAAGAAGAATGAATATAGGAATAATGAATATGTAATAATGAACCCAACCCGCATTATATTCATCTTTATACTAATGCAGATATAAAATGTAATTTTCAATATTTTTAAAAATAGAGGTAGTGGCTTACCAAGGTGAAAGTACCTGGGATTTGCAAAAACCATAATGCAGCATACTTTGAAGGGGAAAGTAAGCGTTTGTGGGTGCTAGGGACTGGGATTGGCAAAATTTTGAGTAAGAAGCTTGTGATTAAATCACAGATTCACTTTAAAGAGCTTAAATAAATGTGGTTTCTTTTACACATGCTGCTGCTGCTAGTTGAAGTATTATGATAATGAGACAAATAAACAGTACTTATCTAAACTAAATACCACTTGATTTGCTAAGCCCCAAATAAAGACTAAATAGTGAATGAAATAATCATTATGTTGAGAGGCAGTATCTACTTTAATATTCCTTAGTTATTATAAATTTAATATCAACTTTTCAAAAAAATGCTAAGATGTATACTTCACTGATAACAGAATTCACTGGTAACAGAAATGTCGCTAAAATGTGGTGGTGTGAAAATTACATCTTTGATTCTTAGAAGTGCTGTAATTTTTTGGTTTTGCAAATCCATTGCCATACAGGGTCATATTTCAACATAAAATAAATCTCCACGGTGAGATAAGGATTGACCATTTCAGACATTGATTTTATTCACCATTATAAAATGTAACCTATAGGTGTAGGTTAGTTATAATTACTCCTATTTTATAGATGAGAGAAACAGTCAAAGAAAGATTTGGAGTATTTTTTCCATGGTCAGACATTTAATAAGAAAGTGGTGGGGCCAGGATTTCAAGTTGGGTAATCTTGATTCCAGTACACTTCCAAGTTGCCAAATTCAGTTTCGGGTAAATTAAATCCAAGGTCTTTGGGGACAGGTAATGGGCAGATGTTCAGCATGGTGTATAAGTCTAGATCTCAATATAGGCCAGAGATAAAGATTTTGATGTTTTCCTCATATAGGTGGTAGATTTTAGTAGGAAGAACCAACCCTGAAGATTAGTATTTTGGAAACCAAAATGAGAGATATGGTGTCAAGAAATATGAATGGTCAGAATTGTGAAATGCAGCAGAGGATTCTTAGAAGATATGGACTGAAAAGGGTCTGTCTTAGCAACAATAAGGATGTCATTGGTGAATTGCAAAAAGAAGTATTTAATCAGGGGTGCCTGAGTGGCTCAATGGGTTAAGCATCAACTCTTAATGTCAGTTCAGGTCATAATCTTATGGTTCAAGATTTTGACTCCTGCTTTGGGCTGTGTACTAACAGTGCAGAGCCTGCTTGGGATTCTCTCTCCCTCTCCTTCTCCACCCTCCCCTGTTCTTGCTCTCTCAAAATAAATAAATAAATAAACAAAAAATTATTTAATCAGCAGTGCCCCTCTCTGTTAGAAGGGAAGTTGAAGCACAAAGAAGGTAAACCTTAGAATGTGACCTTTACTGGAAACTTATAACTTTTATTTATTTGGTTTTTGTAGATGTTACTAGTTAAGGATCTTGAGATCCTTGTTGGTAATGAGCCAGTGAGGAATGACAGAGATGCAATTTAGGTCCCTTGATTACTCATAAGGGAGATTTGATCTCAATATGTTTTTAGTGTGACTTTATTGAATAATGTCTGTTGAATTGCAAAAACCCACTTGAATTCAGAAATACATATTGTCAGACAGAATGTATCTGTTCTGTATTTAATAGTCCAAGTCTATTTGAAAAGTGATCAAATAGTGTCTTTTTAAATAATTTGAAACAGATTTGGGTATTACATTGTGGCTCTCTAGACATTTAACTTGTTTAAACTTAAGAAAAATTGATTTCCAATTAACACCAGATTTCATAAGAAAGAAAATATTAGCTAAATAATTAATTTTTTTGAAATGGTATGTATTGCAAACAAAAACAGGCAGCATCTGTTAATTCAGTTGGGTAGACAAGATTGAGCTTGGGCCTTTAAATTTTTAAATATTGTTCAGAATTTTTATTTCAAACATCTTTTAGGTATATTTAGTGCTAATACTATGTCTAACCAAAGCTTGAAGTCTTTGATTTATCTATAGTTATTAAATATTTTATTGACTGATCAAGTGGTGAGAGCTGGTCAGCTGACATTCTCTTCACTTGAACTCCCTCTTAATGATTACCTTCATCTACAATATAATGATATTAATTACATTAATTTATATTAGTTATCTTAACTGTTAATAACTCTGAGGCATTGCAGTTTTAAAAATTGATTTATAAATAAGGTAGTAAAGAATAAATTATGGTCAGAATAGTTTAATTTTAATTTTAATTTTTTTTTTTTTTAATTTTAGGGAGAGAGAGCCCAAGTTAGGGAGAGGGGCAGGAGAGAAAGAATCCTAAGTAGGCTCAGCATAGAGCCTAATGCGAGGCTTGATCCCACGACCCTGGGATCATGATTTGAACCAAAATCAAGAACTGGATGCTCAACTGACTGAGCCACCCAGGCGCCCCTGGGGTTCAGAATAGTTTTAGTGTATGTTCCATTGTATTCTTATTAGGTGAAATTTTGTAATTCACACTATTGTAAGATGTTTCAGAGGATTTTGAAGGTCTTCTAGTTTCACCTCCCATCCCTTGCATGAATCCCTTTTGCATTATGACTGAGATGGTCATGCAGTCTTGACACTTCCAGGGATAGATCATTACCTCTCAAGATATACAGGAACCAGTCAGTCATGTGTGCCTACCATATACTAGACATAGCAATGAACAAAATAGATACTTGCCCTATCCTCATAGAGTCTATAACTCAACAGTGAGTTTGAATAAGTAATTAAAAGTATGTAAGCATTGTGAAGAAGAAATACAGAGTGCTATAGACTAATATCACAAGGGAATTTAACAAAATCTGAGAGGATCAGAGAATGTTGTCTAAGGTATTAAAGTTTTAACGCTAACATTTGGAGGATAAATTAGCTAGGATAAAGGTGGGGAAGTTTTTCAAGTCGAGGGAAGAACCTTTATCAGGATCTAGAGTTGAGAGCATGGCACATTCAAGGAACCTGAAGTAACTATAGTGACAGGGCATTCTCCTCACCTCTGCAAGAACCTAGCATGTCTCTTATGTATTGAGGACTAAAGAAACATATTTTTATTTTAAGGATTTTCAGATTTGGAAAGTCAGCATTAGCAATAGTGAAGTACTTCCCTTAAGTGACTATAAGAATCAGACATTAACGAAATAAGAACAGGATGTTAAGAAAACCTCTCACAAATAACTGGGGTCCAGGGGGAGTGGAGACTGAAAGGAGATGTGAGATATTATACAAGTAAGGGCAACCGGTTGTAAACATGGGTGTTATCACTAATACACTTACAGGCTGGTAAGACTGGAGGAAATTCAGCTTATAACCTAAAATGGCATTTTATAAAACAAATGATTTGTTAAAAATTATATTCTTCCTTTTTGTTTCATGTCTCTCCTTGCTGGGAAATGGCCTCTTGCAATCATGATAATATGACTTGATACTGTTATTTGATTGTTGACATTTTAAATTTTATTTTTTAAGTTAACATACAGTAAGGATGGGGCACCTGGGTGGCTCAGTCAGTTAAGCATCCGACTTCGGCTCAGGTCATGATCTCCTAGTTCGTGGGTTCAAGCCCTACCTCAGGCTCTGTGATGACAGCTGGGAGCCTGGAGCCTGCTTGGGATTCTGTGTCTCCCTCTCTCTCTGTCCCTTCCCCTCCCTGTTTGTGCTCTCCTTCCCTCTTTCAAAAATAAGTAAACATTAAAACATACAGTAAGGTTTACTTTTTGGGGGTGTATAGTTCTATGAATTTTAACATATGTATCAATCTGTGTAGTCACCACCACAATCAGGGTACAGTGTAGTTCTGTCACCCCAGAATCCTTGAGCTGTCTCTTTGCAGTCCCACTCTCTTCCTACACATAACCCCTGTTTCCCATCTCTATAGTTTTGTTTTTTGTCTTTTTCCCATCTATATAGTTTATTCTACATAAATAGAATAATATGTATGTAACTTTTTGATACTGGCTTCTTTCATACAGTGTAAGTCCTGTGAGATTCATGCAAGTTGTTACTTTAACAATAACTCATTCCTTTTATTATAGGTTTTTGAGTGAATATAAGTTTTTTATTTCTCTAGATACTCAGGAGTGGGATTGCGGGGTCATTTGTTAAATCTGGTTTAGCTTTGTAAGAAACTGCCCAACTGTTTTCCAGAGCGGCTCTTTTGTATTTCCATTGGCAACGTAGGAGTTCCGTTTGTTCTTCATCCTCACCAACACTTGATATGGTATTTTTTTTATTTTAGCCATTCTAATATGTGTATAAATAAATGGTATCTCGTTGTAGTTCTTTTTTAGAGTCTTCATTATAATTTACAGAACACAAAATTACGCAAAGTGAACAATTTTGATGTTTTTAGGTATTCAGAGTTGTGCAAGCATCACCACAATCTTAAGTTCAGAACATTTTCATCACTGTGGTTTTTATTTTGCATTTCTCTCGTGGCTAATGGTATTGAGCATCTTTTCATTTGCCATCTCTGTTTCCTAGTCTTCTGTCCATTTTTTATTTGTGCTGTCTGTATCCTTCCTGTTGAGTGCTGAAAGTTCCTTATGTATTCTGAATATAAGGCCTTTGTTGATTATGTGCACTGCAGATACTTCTCTCAGTCTGTAGCTTGTCTTGTCATTCTTTTAACAGTGTTCTTTTGCATAGCAAAAGTTTTTAATTTTGGTGAAGTCCAATTTTTCAGTGTTTTCACTTTGGTGTCTTCTCTAGGAACTCTGCCTAACTTCTGGTCACAAAGATTTTCTCCTTTATTTTCTTCTAAAAGTTTTGCCGTTTTACATTTAGTTCTGTCATCTCATTTGAGTTAATTTTTATAGAAGGTGTGAGCTTTAGACCAGTTCATTTTCTTACATATGGATGTTCACTTGTTCTAATATAATTTGCTGGAAGACTCTACTTTCTCTTTTGAATTGTCTTTGCACCTTTGTCAAGAATCAATGGGCCATATTTTTGAGGGTCTATTTCTGGACTCTGTCCTGTTTTATTGCATTATGTTGCTGTTTGTCCTTTTACCAATACTGTACTATGGACAATGTCTTACAATCAGATACTGTGCTTTCTCTGACTTTATTGTTCTTCTTCAGAAATTTAATGGTTTTTCTAGTTCTTTTGCTTTTCCATATAAAGTTTAGACTCAGTTTATCTGTATGTACAAAAAAATCCCCCTGGCATATTGATTTGGAAGTATGTTAAGTCTATGGATCAATTTAGGGAAAGTTGACCCCTTTACTGTTTAGTGTTCCGATCTGTGACCTGTGGTAAGTCTCTCTATTTAGGTCTTTTTTTATATATTTCATCAATGGTTTATAGTTTTAAAGCTACAGATCTATGTATATTTTGTTATATTTATACTTGATTGTTTCTTTTTGGGTTTTGTTGTTGTTTATTTTGGGAGAGTGAGAGAATGAGCTCGAGTGGGGGGAGGGACAGAGAGAGAATCCCAAGAAGGCTCTGTGCTGTCAGCATGGAGCTTGATCTCATGAACTGTGAGATCATGACCTGAGCTGAGATCATGACCTGAGCTGAAATCCTTCCCTACCTTAGTGTTTTAGCCTCTGCAAGTCCCTGTTCTTACCATTGTCATTGCCACCACTACCACAGAATTTCTTAGGGTCTAGGGTGTAAGAAAATGGATAAAAGAAAAAAAGAGAGATTCTCTCCACTGAGTGTTAAGAGATCCATTTTCTTTTCCTCAAGTTGGATTTACAGGCTGTTTGGAGCTCAGTCTGTCTGCGCTGATGGCCACTTTTGGGTTTGGGGGTGTCATTGAGTCTAGGCCAATGGTTATCAATAAGGAAAAAATTGCCAAACTGATGGCTGTTTTGCTGCTACTTCAAATTCTGGTTTTTTCCGGCAAACTGTCTGATCCTATTTACTTTTCAGAGCCTTCAAATAACTGCTGCATGTGTTCTGTTTAGGTTTTACAGATGAATTCAGTGGGAGAGACAGATGGCATATGCTTACATCTTACTCAAAACCAAAACCTTGATTGCTTGTTTTTTTTAATAGGACACTTAAAAAACTATTTTCTTCCCCTCTAAACAAACAAAAACTAGATCTTGCTAGAACCGAGCTATTCTTTAATACATTTCTTTGGGTAAGCTTCATTAACCCCTGAAAGGGGAATTTTTTTGGGAGGGGTGGTGAGGGACATGAGTACAGGAATTACTTAAAAATTTGTTGCCTTATGGGGAGCCTGGGTGGCTTAGTTGGTTGAGTGTCCGACTTCGACTCAGGTCATGATCTCATGGTTTGGGAGTTCGAGTGCCACATCAGGCTCTGTGCTGACAGCTCAGAGCCTGCAGCCTGCTTCAGATTCTGTGTCACCCTCTCTCTCTACCCCTCCCCTGCTCACACTCTGTGTTTCTCTCTCAAAAATAAATAAACATTAAAAAAAATTTTTAAAAATTTGTTGCCTTGTATATAACATGCCCATCTTTCGAACTGACTTTAAATTACATTTATTTTATGTAGCATGATTGAAATCAGCTTCATGATTTTTATAGTTCACTTAAATTGAAATCTAATTGTATTATTTTTATGACAAGTGACCCTTTGTTCTTAATTATGAATAATCAGTACATGCTTATTTAATATTTGCAACAACTCTGTCTTCACTTACAACCTATTTAGTAGATAGATCTGATCAAGGAATCTAAATATTATATAATTACATTGCCTGAATCCAAAACTTAGAAATTGGTATACTTTTTTTTTTTTTTTTTAAAGAATACTAGTAATTGTAACATTTTTGCCTCAGTGGATTATTGTAGCTGCCTATGAACAACTTTTATCTTCACTGGCTATCAGGATAAGCACTGGTTTTCAGAAAATGTTAAAAATTATCCCATAAAAAGAAAGTAAGAGCTATTGTTGAAAGCTCTTATCCATTCATTTGGTAGTGGATTGTTTCTTTTTACTTTTTAGCCCATACAGATCAACCCATTATTTAATAATGAAGTTTGTCTTCATTGTTAGAATTTTAGGGTTCTTAAGTATAGGGATTATTTATTGTTTCTTTAGCACTTACTGTCATTCAGTAGATAATGAATAAGTTATCTTAAATTTGGATAGTGAAGTTTTTTAAATAAGTTAATAGGGAAGACTTTATTGCTAATTAAATATGAGACATTACAGAAATATTATTCCGACTTTGAAATCTGCAGGGCAGAAACAGTGAGATAACGTGTGTATGGAGTAAACACATGTACACGGAAAAATAGAGATTTTATAGCCATTAAGAGACAAGACTGGCCAATCCCACGGTTGCTGTGGCTTTCTACTTCCCAAGGAGTACATCTCTGTTAAGATTTCTGTGGGTGGGTCCCTGGCTTTTTGACCAAAACCCTGTGTCCATGCAGCAAACTCTCCCTTATGTAAAGTGATTAGAGTATCTGTTTTTGAAATCAAAAGTACAACAGAAACAGGTTTCCGCTTAAACATTTGCAAAGAAAAACATCCTTATATGAATTTTAATGAGGTTTGGTATAAATTATATCTTTGATAACCTAGTATGATACAGCACAAATTTAGAGTCAGTCATATATCACCTTGAATCGGAGAGTTACTGTTTACCTACTATGTGATCCTAAACAAATCACTGCTAAGTTTTAGTTCCCTTGTTTGTGAAGCATTTACATGAGATCCAGTCAGTAGTGTACTGGAACTGGCTTGCACCCCTTCATAAGAGCCAGTTGTTAAAACTTTAGAGATCTTATGAGCTGATTGTTAAACACAGCCATCATTAAAAATTAAATGATACAAACTTTAAATTATGTTAAAAGCAAAAATAATGCTGAACCGGTCACGTCCTAATTATTTGGCTACATCGTACAATATGTCTATTATGTCTGTGTGGTGAAATACCATATAATGATGTGCTGTTGCATACCTCTTCCCAACTCTGTGTTCAGTGCATTTACATTGGTACCTTGAAATCTGCATGATAGTATTTATACCACAGAAATTGGTATTATTTTATTTTTTTGATTTATTTATGAAAAATACTGATTTATTGTTTTGATGGTTGTCTAGATGTAACAAAGTGATAGAAAAATACCAATAAAGCAGATTAAACTTAAAAGTTTGTTGGGTCTGTTGCTTGTTATTGTTAGTAACTCAGAAGTTGATGAAATATTGTAAAATACAGGCATACCTCGTTTTATTGCACTTCATTTTATTGAGCTTCACAGATACTGTGTTTTTTACAAATTGAAGCTTTGTGGTGACCCTGAATCCAGTAATTTTATTGGCACTATTTTTTTCCAGTAGCATTTGCTCACTTCATGTCTCTGTGTCACATCTTGATAATTTTTGTGATATTTTGAACTTTTTCATTATTGTGTTTGAATTACTGCAATTTCATGATAAAACTTTAATGGATGAAGAGTTACTTCTCATGGATGAGCAAAGACAGTGGTTTCTTGAGATGGAATCTACTCCTGGTGAAGATGCTATGAATTTTGTTGAAATGACAGAAAAAAAGGGGGGGTTTAGAATATTACATAAACATAGTTGATAAAAAACAGTGGCAAGGTTTGGGAAGATTGACTCCAATTTTGAAAGTCCTCCTGTGGGTAAAATGCATCATATGCTACAGAAGAATCATTTGTTAAAGGAAGGGTCAATTAATGCAGCAAACTTCATTGTTGTCTTCTTATTTTAAGGATTGTCTGAGCCTGGGTGGCTCAGTCGGTTAAGCATTGGACTTTACCTCAGGTCATGATCTCAGGGTTGGTGGGTTTGAGCCCTGTGTCAGGTTCTGTGCTGACAACTCAGAGCCTGGAGCCTGCTTCTGATTCTGTGTCTCCCTCTCTCTCTCTGTCCCTCCCCCACTCACGCTCTGTCTCTCAAAAATAAACAAACATTAAAAAAAAAAAGAATTGTCTAAGCTGGCTGGGAGGTGGTGGTTGGGCAGCCAGCAGGGTGTGGTGGAAGCCACTGCTTCCTGGCTGCATTCCTGGCCAATGATACCCCCAGAGAGGGCAACCTCTTGGCACTCATTGGGCACACCAACAGCCTCACCAAGCCTGCATTCCTCGCCATGGCCATCACCTCCAACCTAGGGGTGGTGGCCCCTCCAAGAAACTAGTGATCAAAAATTTCTGAGACAGACCAAAATTGCCTGATAGCTGCGCTCAGAATACCTGGCAGAAGCATCATGAGGTAGTGAAAGCCATACAGCGTGATACCTCCATCAGATGCAACCTGGAAGAGCTCTACCAGGATGTTGAAAATACCTGTTCTCAGAAAGTTTCTTCAACACTTTACAAACAGCTGCGCCAGGTCTGTGAAGATCACGTCCAAGCACAGATCCTTCAGTTTAGAGAAGCCTAGATAGTGTTTTATTTTTAAAGAAGATTAACGTGTGCTGGCAAGATCATTGCAGACAAATGATCATTATCAGAAGTATTTTCCTGTTTTTGGATTGCATTTTTGTATTTCTGAGTTCCCCACTTCCTTCTGTCTGGAATATGGGGTTGGAACTTTTTAGAAAGCAGATCAGTAGTGATAAAAATGCATCTGAGTAAAAGTATTGATGGAAATTTGCTATTAATTTAATGAGAAAGGAACATTGAAGCAGTGGATTGAAATTTACTGAGAACTCAGCTGAGTATGCTCTCTGACCTTCAGGTATATTAAGATCCACTTGAAATTTTTGGCTTGGCAGAAACTAACTGTTTATATGATGCAGAAAGCCACAGATTAATGCAAGAAAGAGAGGTTCCAGAATATCTTAACCATGTCAGTAAGTGTTTAGAGGAAGAAGGAGACCAAGTAATCATGTATTTAGACCACAGCACACAGAAACCACTGATTGCTTATGTGGAGAAACAGCTATTAGGAGTACATTTAACAGCAATTCTGCAGAAAGGGCTTGACCACCTGCTTGATGAGAACAGAGTGCCTGACCTCATTCAGATGTACCAGCTGTTCAGCCACATGAAGGGCGGGCAGCAAATCCTGCCGCCGCACTGGAGCAAGTACATCCAGACTTTTGGGACAACAGTTGTCATCAGTCCCGAAAAAGACATAGACCTAGACATAGACAGGAACTGATGGATTTTACGGATCTGATGGGCAATGTGATAGAAGTGTGTTTTCAGAGAAATGAGAAGTTCTTCAACTTGATGAAGGACTCCTTTGAAACATTTATCAATAAGAGGCCAAATAAGCCTGCAGAATTGATAGCAAAGCTTGTTGGTTCAAAATTAAGAGTGAGTGTTAAAGAAGCAATAGATGAAGAGCTGGAGAGGATTCTTAACAAGGTCATGATAATATTCAGGTTCATTCAAATGCGTTGAAGCATTTTATGAAAAAGATTCAGCAAAAAAGACTCCTTGTGGGGAAGAGTGCCTCAGTAGATGCTGAAAAATCTATGTTGTCAAAACTAAAGCATGAGCGTGATGCTGCTTTCACCAGCAAGCTAGAAGGCATATTCAAGGACATGGAGGTCTCCAAGGACCTCATGGTTCCTTTCAAGCAGTATGTGCACAATAAAAATGACCCATGCTCTATAGGTCTAACAGTTAATGTACTTGTGATAGGATCCTGGGCAATACACTCATCTATGGAAGTGCATTTAACTCCAGAAATGGTTAAACTTCAGGAAATATTTAAGACATTTTATCTCGGAAAGCACAATGGTTGAAAACTTCAGTGACAAACTAAATTGGGGCGCTTTTTTTTTAAGTTTATTTATTTATTTTGAGAGAGAAAACATGAGTGGAGGAGGAGCAGAAAGAGAATCCCGAGCAGGCTCCCCATTGTCAGCACAGAACCCAATGTGGGGTTTGATCTCACAACCTGAGTCAAAACCAAGAGTCGGACGCATAACCAGCTGAGCCACCTAGACACCCCAGGTCATGCTGTTTTAAAAGCAGAGTTTAAGGAAGAAAAGGAGTTCCATGTGTCCCTCTTCCACATGCTGGTGGTCCTCATGTTCCATGAAGGGGATCCATTCACCCTTGAAGAAATAAAAAAAATGTCCACAGGGTTAGAAGACAGTGAACTGAGAAGAGCTTTAGAGTCCTTGGCCTGTGGCAAAGCACAAGTTCTGGTTAAAAGTCGCAAAAGGAAGGAGGTGAAAGATGGGGACGCATTCATGTTCACTGGGGAGTTCAGGGTTTTTCTAATAAAGATCAACCAGATCCAGATGAAGGAGACCATTGAAGGACAAGTCAGCACCACTTGAGAGAGTGTTTCAGGACAGACAGTATCAGGGTGATGCTGCTATTGTCAGAATAATGAAGATGAGAAAGACTTTTTTAAAACATTTTTTTAATGTTTATTTATATTTGAGAGACAGAGAGAGAGAGAGAGCACAAGTGCGGGGGGGGGGGGGGGGCAGAGAGAGAAGGAGACACAGAATCCAAAGCAGGCTCCAGGCTCTGAGCTGTCCACACAGAGCCTGACACGGAGCTTGAACCCACGAACTGCAAGATCATGACTTGAGCTGAAGTCAGATGCTCAACTGACTGAGCCAACCAGGCACCTCAAGAAAGACTCTTAGTCATAATCTTCTGGGTTCTGAATTGTATAATCAGCTGAAATTTCCAGTAAAGCCTGGAGATAGGAAAAAGAATTGAATCTCTTACAGAGGCTGTATGGAGAGAGACAAAGACAATTCTAATCAGGACCACTACATGGCCTGATGTGTTGGCCAGCTGTTTTCTCTCAGTGAGACTCTAGAATATAACTTCAGAGCAGTGAAGCACTTTTGTGCTTTTTCCAGGACTTCTGATATTGAACGAGCATGGAGACTTTTGGATTAGAAAGAAGAGATGATTCTTGGATCACTCTTCACAAAGCTTAAGGGTTTGCAAATGGCACATGTGCCTTTCCCTCCAGTTCTTACTCTTACTCTTTTTGGCGTTTAAATAGTTTCTTTTGCTCTGTGCAGAATGAATTTGAGATTGGACAAGAAAATATTAGTTAAAAGAGGTTCCTTTGTAAGGTGTCGCTCTTGTGGCAGAACACTGAAGGTTTGGTTTGGCATGTGTGTGTGATTATGAATGTATAGTTAAAAGACCCTCCATGGGCTGCAGAGATGACTGGATAATTAAAGTCTTGATATTGTGAAGCAGAGGTTATTTTGTCAAAAGATGAAGAGAATTTTGTTGGCATCTGATTTCACATTGTGTGTGTATGGGTGAGGTTGAACACAGGATAATGATGATGTCTTGATTTCAGCTCAGGTCATGATCTCGTGGTTTATGGTATTGAGCCCCATGGTGGGCTCTGCACGGGCAGCAGGGAGCCTACTTGGGATTCTCTCTCTCCCTCTCTGCCCCTGCCCCTCCCCCTGATCATGTGTGCGTGCTCTCTCTCTCTCTCTCTCTCTCAAAATAAATAAGCATTTAAAAAAAAAACTTTAAATCTCCTATAAAACTTTTTACAATGGTTATAGAACAGTTAACAATAGCCATCCCTGTTCATGGCTGTTAAAACAAACTAAACTTTATTAGAGCAACAGTACAAATGCTGCAGTTAAAAAATTCAAATAGCAGTTACCCCAGTGCAAAAAACAGGGGCTGCTAGATGCAATCTTAGAAGACTGAACACAGATACACTCTTCCCAAACCCCTTAACAGAAAATTCGCAAACAGCTCAGAGAAAGTCAAACAGAGATGCTCATGGGTTCACCGCAGCAAGTACAACACAACCCAGGGCTCTCTCAGTAGACATGAGAAATCTCACCATGAAACCTCACTCGAAACAGTCAGTCATAAGAGTTTAAAGCATATGGAAGATAAAGGAAATAAAGGGATGTCAGTATTTAGTTTTCATAAGTGATTAGCCAGGTTTTGACACTATTTCTTCTTAATGCTTGCCAACGAAGGGCTCTTGTTTCCAACCTAAGTGTCCATCAACTAAGAGAACCTGCCTTCAGGATTTTGTTGGCACCTGATTTCATGTTGTGTGTGTATAGGTGAGGCTGAGCACAGGTGATGAAGTTAGTACTTTAACTGTAACAAAGAGACTTTTCTAGAAACGTTTAAAAGTACTTTATATTTTACATAAAAGCATGTTTCATTTTTGATTAAAAGCTACCAAACGAATTTTGATCCAGGTATCCATGTTTAAAGTAGTGTTTTCTGGGATGTACCACCTATGTAATTTGATTTTGTGCTAAATTATTAAAAGTTTCTCCCTTTTTTGATTTTACCTTCCCCAGCTCCCAAATTTATTACCAGCCTCTGCCTATGGGTCCTGTCCCCATGCTTTAATAAAATCACCTTTTTTGCACCAGAAAAAAAAAAAGTTTCTCCCTTTTTGAAACATGTGTGTTTAAAATATGACATCTTATGGGTTTCAGTATGGAAATCCTCACCCTTTAAGTATTGTCATCATTTCTATATGTGTAAATTTTCATTTGCAAGTTCTGTAATATGTGGTCTATAAAAGACTAAATAGATTTCTACCTCTTAAATTTTACATTTATTGTCTCTAGAAAATCTCTCTAGAGAGTGTTAATATTGTAATTGAATATATAAACTTACTCTGAATAAAATTAGTTTAATTGGCCTAAAAAAAAAATTTGCCTGAGCATCCCAACCTTCAGCAACTACCATCCTGATCAGTCAGCAACCGTCAACACTGAGGCAAGATCCTGTATCGGCAAAAAGATACCATTTGCTGAAAGCTCAACTTATGTTTAACATTTTTTAGCATATATTTTTTAATTAATTAATTTATCTTTGAGAGAGAGAGAGAGAGCGCACAAGTGGGGGAGGGGCAGAGAGAGAGAGAGAGAGAGAGAGAGAGAGTCACAGAATCCGAAGCAGGCTCCAGGCTCTAGGCTCTGAGCTGAGCCAAAGTTGGACGCTTAACTGACTAAGCCACCCAGGTTCCCCAGCATATAAAGTACTTTAAAAAATGTTTATTTATTTTAAGAGAGACAGAAGGAGCGTGAGCAGGGGCGGGGTGGGGAGAGAGAGAAGGAGAATGAAAATCTCAAGCAGGCTCCATGCTCAGCTCAGAGCCCAACGCATGGCTCGACCTCAACAACCATGAGATCATGACCTGAGCCAAAATCGAGAGTCAGACGCTTAACTAATTGAGCCACCTAGGTGCCCCATAAAGTATTTTTTAATTAAGATGTATGTATATTGGGTTTTTTAAAGACATTATGCTATTGCACATTTAGTGGACTACAGTGTAGTATAAACATAACTTTTTAAATTTTTTAATGTTTATTTTAGAGAAAGCGCATTTGAGAGAGTGGGGGAGGGGCAGAGAGGGAGACACAGAATCCAAAGCAGGCTCTAGGCTCTGTGCAGACATCTGAACTTGAACTCATGAGCAGAAAGATCATGACCTGAGCCGAAGTCAGACACTTATTTGAGCCACCCAGGTACCCCTAAACATAACTTTTATATGCACTGGGAAAGCAAAACATTCATTTGACTCACTTTTTTGCAGTATTTGTTTTATTGCAGTGGTCTGGATCCAAACCATCAATATCTCCAAGGTATGCATGTATTATCTAATTCAGCAAAGAAGTTGCTGATATCGTTGATGAACGAATGAGGTTATGACATACATCATTGTTGTTTCACTTTCCTTTATTCTTTAAATGAAAATGTCAAATAACATTTAGATTGGAATTACACTCCATCAGTTGCAACCCTCGGTTGGCTTCTCATGAGTTTGGCGAAATCAGAAGAGCATTCTGTGAGAGTAAGCTGGCTTTATGAAATTTACAATAAAGACTATTGTATATTTTATTATAATTTTTAAATTATCTCCTATAGCCTTCAATATTTATAACAAACACACATTTCATACACACACACACACACACACACACACACACACACACACACACACACACACACACACACACACCCAAGGGCTGATTGTTAAACATTCAGCAGAACACCTCTGTGTTGCACAGAACGGCATTCATTAAATACTCCTTTCTCCTCTCCTTTTCTCCCCTTTGGCCTTTTTAAAGAAAATAAAAATATCTACCCTACTTAATGTAATCAGGGTTGGTGAAAGAAAAAACTCTTAACACTGGCTTCAACTTCAAGGCTGTTATATTCTTTAGTATTGTCACTTTCATCCTTATATTAAAAACAGATCTTAGTTAAAAAGGACAAATGAAGATTTGAGGGAATAGTATATTCTTTTGAATTCCATTGCTGGGAGCTCTCATGTATAAAAATACCAATACTCAATTCTGTTTCAAAGAGGGACATTATAGGCATAACAAATATAATGTTTATTAAATATTGGAAAGCTCCTGTGAATCATAATACTTGTCAAATTTTTCTTGAAAATGTTTTTCCAAGAAATAGGAGTAATTTAAATTTGTCCTTTTATTTTGAAACTTTTTGTTCTTTTTCCCCTTTGTCCCCAATCCAGTTTAATAAGGAAATGATCTTATTTTTAAAAAACAACAACACATTTTGACACTGGTTACAGTCACAAGCTGATTTTCTTTCATTCCAAAGATATATTATGGATTCTTTAACAGCATTATATTTTCTGTCATTTTGATTTTTCTCCTCATTTTTAATCTAGAATAAAACATTTTTTAAAGCTCCTGTTTGACAGGGTTTTTTTTCTTACGCATTCAGAGTATACTCACTTCCCCTACCTTCATCTATATTAAATAAAAGAAAAGCCAGCTATATTTCTGTGGTGCATAGCTGATTGCTTTCCAGCTCCCAAAGGAGAGGAACTAATTGCGAAACATAGAGAAAATGAAACAGTGAGATACCTTTCTATGTGGATTTAATAGTTACTAATCAGGGAAAAGTAAGCCTTTACACGTTCTAATCCTATTACTTCCAGAAGAATAACATAGAGTAATAGTGTTTCCTTCTCACGTATGTTTGCAAATATATACAGGAAGGATTGAATTATGTTGGCATCTTTATAGAAAACCAAGTGACCATACATATGCCGACACCTCTTTCTGTGCTCTGTGTTATACTCCACAGGGTTTATCCTTATGCCCGTGTAACGCTTGTTTTCATTACTATTGCTTCATAGTAAGTCTTGAAATTGGACAGTGTAAATCTTCAGTTTTTTTCTTCATTTTCAAAATTGTTTGGCTATTCTAGGTTTATTGCATTTCCAAATAAATTTTAAAATCCTGTCAAATTTTGTAAAAACAAACAAAACCCCAAAGAGACCCTGCTGGGATTTTGGGATTTGGGGATATATATATATATATCCATATATTTGGGACTGCATTAAATCCACAGATCATTTTGGTGAGAATTGACACATTAACAATGTTGAACATTGTAGTTCATGAACATGTAGTATTTCTCCACTTATTTAAGTCTTGTTTACTTTGTCTTTTTTAACATTTTTAGTTTTCCAAATAGTTTCTGTTTTCCACACTTTTATGTACAGATCTTGCACATATTTTGCTCAGTCTGTCCCTAAGCATTTCATACTTTCGATGCTATCATAGATGATACTATTCTAGAATAATTATTGCTAGAATGTTGAAATACAATTGAATTTTGTATATTGTCCTTATAATCCAAAACCTCGTTAACTTATTAGTAATAGCACTGCTTTTGTAGATTTCTGAGGATATAGTACATACACATTATGTTGTCTGTGATTAAAAACTATTATTTTTTTTATTTCTGATCCGTATGCCTATATTTTTTATAATTGTTAACCTACAAGTTACAGGCATACCTTATTCATTTATGTATTTTTTGTCTGATCATTAGTAACTTCCTTAATTTGAGATCATTATGACCAAATTTTCATGCTGTTAGTAAATAGAGGAATTCTTTGGTATAGCTTTTCTAATAAGGCCTGTCATTCAAAAGATGCCTTTCATATCAGTACCTAATAAATAATACTTGGAAGGGAATGTATTAGAAAATGTAAGTTTCTAATTTTTACAGAAAACTGAAGCTATTTCTTTGAAGCTTCTTTTAATCCATATCTTTTATCTGCCACTGTTTAAAAATTTAAGACATATTTTATATTCGTAGATTTACTTTGTAAGGAAAGCAAGTTTACTTATAAAACAGCCAAACCTGCTGATAGCATTTTGAAATTTTGTGTATTCTTCCATAATATTATAGTTATTGTATTGATGTACAATAACATTGTACAACAATGTATTGATGTTTTATACATTTCCTAGAAAATTAAATATAGGTTACTTTCAGAGGTAGAATAATTTAAATGAACCAATAGTTCAATTTGCAGTGGCAGACCCTCTTTCCTGTAAAATAGAAAAAGCAGATGGCAGTAATCACTGAAATAAATTTCATCAGCATGTCTGTAATTTTAAATGTATAAGGGTTGTTGAGCTCATCTTTCATATAGACTGTTGAAATTTGTTTCCATCATGGAGGAAGGAGAAAGGAAGAGTTAATGTCTAAGGGGAATAAATGTGTCGCCCATAAGTCTGGGGATATGAGCTGGGATCCTTATAAATATAGAAACCAATGTAATGATAGTATCGTCTGTGACACTTAGTAATGGAAAAAGAGGAAGGAGATAGTATGAGTATGAGAGAAAATAAGATTGAACCTTCAAGTGAAAGTTGAATGTTTATTGTATTAATTAATACTTACTTGCAGACTTGAATGCTAACCTTGGCTGGCAGAAGATGCAGTGGATGGAAAAGGAACTTTGGTTATAAATAAGATCAGAAGAAACGTGACAAAATAAAGGATAGTAGTTAGGTTAGATGACTGAATTTTTTAAAGGATTATTTAGTCTCACTCTCTCATGTAAATTATATGGCTAAATTTGGTGGTTCATTTGGCATGGTTTCATTGTAGATGTTAAAATTATTTGGATAGGAAGTTTGCCATAAAGCATTAGATAATATTGGTATCTCCCTATTCTTACCTTTATCTTTTCTGAGAGCTTACCCTTGAACACACATGTGCTCGCGCTCTCTCTCAAAATAAATAAATAAACATTAAAAAAATAAGAAAGAAAAAATGCCCAGGATAATTATGTAGAAAGGACACTGTGTTAGTAGTGGAATCTGAATTTGAATCGTAACTCAGCCACTTGGTTGACTTTCGGCAAATCACTTTGAGCCTAACTTTGCTCTGTACAAAATGGTAATGGCATTCTGGCAATTCAGGACTCTAGCATAATGTAGATACTCAACAAATCATAGTTACAACTCTTTTGGAAAAAAGAAAAAAAGAATAATTAGAAAGTACTTGTTAAGGTAATCATCTTTATAAAGTCAGTGCTGAAAATATTAGAATTGTCACTTCAGTGGCATTGCTAATGAATAATCCAAGAGGAACTAACTTTCCTCTTTTTTGGTAGTAATGTAATATTTTATCACTTAATTATATATCATCTTGTACTGTTATCAGTGTGATGTAGGT
Organism: Felis catus; assembly: GCF_018350175.1. Classification (NCBI taxonomy): domain Eukaryota; kingdom Metazoa; phylum Chordata; class Mammalia; order Carnivora; family Felidae; genus Felis; species Felis catus. The sequence continues at coordinate 27,238,696 of NC_058384.1, read as the reverse complement.
CTATAAAATCAACATACTGTATTTTGGCTGAGAGTAGGAAATGTCTTCCACTTTTAGTGTAGTCTTAGCACAGTGCTAAATATACGTTCCTATAAATGTTTGACACATGGGTGAATATGTATTTTAAGTTGCACTTTATTTCTTCAGCTTTCACAACTATTGTTCTTATAGTTCTCTTACAGTACTGTTTCCCACCACTAAAACCTGTATGTCCTCAAACATGTCTAACTTTCGTTAGAGCCTTTGCATTTTCTATTACACTTGTCCTCACGTTTTTGCCAGGCTAGCTCCTCCTTGTCATTCAGATTTCAACTCAAATGCCACCTCTTCACAGACATGTTCTCAAACCACTCATTCTAATGTCACCTTCCCTGCACTTTTTACAGTGTCGTATTACCTGGTTTCATTTTCTTCATAGCCATTAAAACAATCTGAAAGTACCTTAGTTTATTTAATGTCTTGTTTATCCTTCCTATAGAATGTGAGTTCCATAAGGAGAGTAGAGCCCTGGGTCCTACTGTGTCTTATACTGTATAAATGGCCCCTTGTGGAAAAGTTAGCATCATTTACTTTGATTAATAGTTTCTTTGCCTGTGTCCAATATGTTTGTTTCATTTCTGCTAATTGACATGTCTATGAGAGCTCATTTCTTTTCTCTCTAGTTTTGTGTATGTTTGAAATTTTCCACAGTATCATGTTTTATAAAGGATGAAACTGCTTTATATTGCAGAAAAGTACTTACTGATGTGGAACCAAAGTCTGCCTGTATTCTTCTCTTTTCTTATATTTTAAAATAACTTTGTAACAGTGGGTTCTTCTCCTTCAAAATTTTTCGTGTCTCCTTTTTTAAAAAACAAGCAAACATTTTTTGTTTTCTCTTCCTCTCTCTTCCCCTTCTCTCTCCCCATTACTCTCCTGCACCTAGTAATTTACTCCAAAAGCCCAGTGTACAGTATTGGAACCCGAATGGGATGAGGAAGGCACCTGCATGGGTGGGAGTGGGTCACTGCAGTCATGTTGGTTACACACAGAGGCTTGATCAAATAACTAAATATGTTGAAGGTAATAGGAGCCAGACTTCTTTTAGGGGAGGAAATTACAGATATGGAGAAGGATGAAGCTAGAATAAACTGTATGGTGTTGGGCTGGCATTGGAGATATTACGATGAGCTCATAGTTTTCAACATACATAGGCTGATGTCGTACATGGGTATGTATGCATACATGCATTAGTTTTGTGTACTAAGAGGGAATGGGAATCAAAACTCCAATAACAATGAGCACACTGAGTATCCAGATGTTAGTTTCTAAATATAATTAGTTCACATGATTTGAAACATGTAACACATGATTTGAAAACATGAGTTTGTTCCAATACAATTACTGTATTAGGGAACAGATAGACCCCAACATGAATTTTGTGTTTATTTATGTGTAGTTTCACCCTTAAGAAACAGTAGGTAAACTCAGAATATTATACCCAACTAAACCAAGCTCTGTGGAAAGACACAAAAAACACACATGTGCACACCTCAAACATTTACCATTTACTTTATTTTACCACTTGTGTTATGTGCCATACCCATTCACATCTGGTATAAACTTTCCCTGATTTTATATGGCTAGCCCTCTTCACAATAATTCATAAACGCCTTTCAGACAACCATTTCTACAAGCAAACTTAAGATCTTTTTAAGGTACAGTGCCATGTTTACTGTGGTATATGTGTATTTCTTAGTTAACATATGTAAAACTATGTTACTGTTTTTATTAGGTTTTTTTTCAGAAATGTTTATTTATTTCCTTAGCATGAGAGGGACAGAGAGAGAGGAAAGAGAGAATCCCAAGCAGGCTTCACGCGGTCAGTGCAGAGCCAGACTGGGCTCAATCTCACAAACTGTGAGATCATGACCTGAGCCAAAATCAAGAGTTGGACGCTCAACTGACTGAGCCACCTAGCGCCCCTAAAAAGTATTTTTTTAAATAAAAGTATTCTGTATCCCAGAATTTAAGAATGAAATCAACAAATTCTAGGCAAAAGAGGGAATTCCAAAATTCTTATTCCAAATGAGCTTAGTCTTAGGATTGGAAATTAAGATGTAAACATCTGGATAGTTAAATAACTACATCAGTTTAAATAAAGGGTTTGAATAACATGATACACAAAATCAAAAGAGTTGTGCTAAGGTAGTAAACGAACAACTACTGAAATATTATTTATATTTATATTATACTTAATTATATTATCTGTATTGCTAAGCTTTTTATTTATTTACATAGAGAGCAAGTGGGGGGAAGGGCAGAGAGAGAGAGGAAGAGAGAGAGAATCCCAAGCAGGCTCTGCACTGCTAGCGTGGAGCCTGACACAGGCCTGGATTTCATGAACCGTGAGATCATGACCTGAACTGAAATCCAGAGTCAAGACGATTAACCACCTGAGCCACCCAGGTGCCCCTATTTTGCTGAATTTTAATAGCCAGTTCTGAACTTACTAAATTATATGTTTCATTTTAATGTTTTAAAACTAATGCACTAACCAAAAATATTGCATCAGGGCATGATTTAATAGTTGCCTAAATTATACCTTTTGCAGAATCTTAATAAAGAAATATTATGTTTATAGAAACTTAAAGAATATATCTTCTCCAGTACATGTTTTTAGTGTATCACCAAAAATTGTTCTTGTATTTCCCCATTAAAATAAAATATGGCAATTTCATAAGCTGAGACATATTAGAAAATCTGTTTTTTATTCAAGCAAATAGCCAACATTGTATAATTTCTTCTTTTTATTTCTTCAAGCCATCAGCAATGTTTTTTACGTGTTTTCCAGTAGTATATGATGAAAAGTAATTGTGTTTTTGTTTCCATATATTTTCTGTGCATCATTCTAGCATTTTTCTTTCCATGGCAGAAGGAATCCATTTCCTCAGTGGTATGTGGCTCTTTGTAGCTATGAAGAAGTTACAAAAGCAGTTTCTAAACATTTTTCATTATGCTTTCTAAAATTTTATCAAATACTTGGAATATCTTTGGACTTTAAGTCATTGCTGACAAATTCATAAAGGTTTATCTCCATGTTTTAGATACTTAGTTGTTAAATGCCCTGTTAATCTTGATAGCTTCATACTGTCATTAGCTAGAAAGTACACATCACAATAAATACGTAAGGCAGATTTTGTTGTTGATGATAATGGATGTATTTCAGATAGCCTTATTACTATTTTTTGAATTTCATTAGTCAAATTTGTCAGATCTGGATTAGATCATTTCTAATTTTGTTTCAAAGTGTGACTGATTGTGACCTTATATTAGGAATGTAAATGCTTGCTCCACTTTTTTCATGTTGTTTGCTTATGATTATGTTGTTAAGATATTCTGTTGATGGCTTTGCTTTTTTTTTTTTTTTTTTTTTTGCAGTGCTGTTTTTTGATATATCGATTAGGTTTTTCAGTAGAAAATATATATAGATTGTGTAAAAATGCAAAATATACAAAAGTGTATAGTGAAAGTCTTCCTTCCATCTGTTTTCCCTCGCTATGTGGCTGGGTGTCCCTAAGGCATTACTGCACAAGTTTCTTAGAATTTTTTTCATTTGTTTTACACAATATTTTGCAACTTATTTTCTTTTTTTATTAAAAAATTTTTTTTACATTTATTTTTGAGAGAAAGAATGTGAGCAGGGGAGGGACAGAGAGATTGGGGGACACAGAATCTGAAGCAGGCTCCAGGGTCTGAGCTGCAGCACAGAGCCAACGTGGGGCTCAAACTCACAGACTGTGAGATCATGGCCTGAACTGTGAGATCATGACCTGAGCTGAAGTCGGACACTTATCCGACTGAGCTACCCAGGGGCCCATATTTTGGAGATTATTCTGTAAGTATTCCAACCGCTCCTTTGTTTAAAAAAATGCTTCGTGGTATTACATTATACAAGTTTCCTGTTATTTATTTAGTCTTACTATAATGGGCATTTAGGCTCTTTTCAGTCTTTTGATATTACAAACAATGCTGTAATGACTATTTTACATATGTTGTTTTATACTTGTGTAGGTATCTCTAGGATAATTTGCTAGAAATGAAAATTGCTAAATTGCCATCCATAGAGTTGTTTTTTAATGCTCTTAACAGGAATGTATGGGTGCTGCTTTCCTTCACTCCTTCATTAACACATACTGGCAGAGTTTGTCTTTGCTCACTAGGTATATAAAGAATGGGTTAATTATCAGAGGGACACCTGGATGGCTCTGTTGGTTAAGCATTCAACTCTTGATTTTGGCTCAGGTCACGATCGCATGTCATGGGTTTGAGCCCTGCATTGGGCTCTACGCTGACAGCCTGGGGTCTACTTGGGCTTCTCACTCCCTCTCTCTCTGCCCCTCTTCAGCTCTTCTCTCTCTCTTCCTCTCTCTCTCTCTCTCTCTCTCTCTCTCTCTCTCAAATAAATAAGCTTAAAAAAATTATTAGAGAAGCTCTTCATATGTTAAGGGAATTAGGTCTTTGTTATATGAGTTATGTATACTTTTGTCCAATTTGTGGTTTAGGTTTTGACTTGTGATGATGTTTGTATCATTTAGAAAATGATTCTGTTTTTAGGTAGTTGCATTTATAGAACTTTTATGATTTGAGACACTTAAAACTTCTGTATTTTCTTCTAGCATTTCTGTAGTTTCACTTTTTATGGTTACTCTTTGATCTGTTTAGAATTTATTTTGGTATAAGGTGTGAAGGAGAGATCCAACTTCTTTCTTTCTTTCCCAGTTGGTAATTCACTTTATTTGATTGAATGCTAGCAGGAATATTTTCAGTCTGCTTATGCATTTTGTGAGGGTAATTTGACATTTTATAACATAGTCCACAAACTTTTTTACTAAGGTACTTACTAAACCTCAGCATGGACTTGAATGAATGAACCAGGATTTTCTTGTTTGTTTGTTTTTGTTTTTATTTTTGTTGTTGTTGAATTCTCTGTGTTGTAGAATTCCCACTTTCTCTTAGAATACCTCACATACTGAAAGTAAACATGACTGTCAGACAGACAGACCAAGTAAGGGTACTAACTATTTATTTGCAGTTTACATATTAGTAAAGCTTAATTTTTGTTTGAATAAAATGTACAAATAGATAATCTAATATTTTCTTGCCCACCCCATGTGATTACTTTGCACAATTTCAGTCATCCCACTTTAGAGACCAGTGATCTAAGCTATGATTATTGTAAGTTCTAAAAAGGGGTATTTAGCATAAATGTGCTTTTAAAAAAATACATTTTTGTGAGTGACTGAGTATTTTTTTCTGTTAAATGTTGTAATGGGAATCCGTGGCATTAACATGACATTGGTCATGCTTCTATTCTAGGTTTTTAACATAGGCATCTCTAAGATGAGCTTTATACCTGGGAATATCTTAGGTATTTTGAACTCTAAAATTATTTCAGTGATAACAGAATGCATTGTAGAGAAAACAGCTTTCAGGGAGATTTTTAACTAGCCAAAGAATGTGCAGTCTATGGAGAGATAGGCAAACAACTGGACACCACAGTATACTCAAGATAATAGATAAATAGATCACTGCATTGGTATAGTCCTTTCTCTTTCCATTGCTTTATTGCTTCTGTCTAGGAATAGTGGAAAGAATTAGACCTTGTACAAGCACTCAGCTGGTAAGTAGCAGAGCTAGGATTTGAACCTAGGCAGTCTGGCCTCAAAACCATTTTTTTTGCAGCCACAATGTATATAATCCATCAAATTCTAAATGATCTTTACATTTGCATCAGCTCCAGCTAGTCTAATCTCCTAACATATACTGTGCTGATTTCATTGTTCAGTTCCAGGTCCTTTTGCAAAGTGTGTCTCTTATTTTTTAATCTCTCTCTCTCTCTCTTTTTAGTGTTTATTCATCTATTTTGAGAGAGAGAGAGAGTACACAAGAGCGAGAGGGGAAGGGGCAGAGAGAGAGAGAATCCTGAGCAGGCCCGCTGTCAGCGCAGAGCCCAGTGTGGGGCTCGAACTCACAAAAACCGTGAGATAGTGACCTGAGCCGAAATCCAGAGCTGGATTAGCCTAACCAGCTGAGCCACCCAGGCATCCCTATATCTCTTCTATTCTCTGTAACTTCTAGATTTTTCCTCAACTTCAAAAATTCGGATCAAGTGCCACCTGATACTGCTTTCAAATGTATGCCCCCTTTTCCGAACTTTTAATGTAAAATAGTACTGCGGGTTTTACCATTTCATCATTTTTTTAATGGTGTTATCATATAATCTTCAAGGAGATAATAAACCCTTGAAATCTAAAAGAAAATAGAAAAAAATGAGAAAACAAAATATCCCTGAGGTACAGAGAGTTTAACTCACTGTGGTTGTATAGCTTTACTATTTATGGAAATGAGAGAACTTAAATTTTCTGTCTCCACGTTCACAGTCCTTGTCATCATGCCCTTCTGCCTGTATTTAGTAGGTTGCAATTTAATATTTTTATCTTAATATCTGGGAAGATTGCATTTGTTGGTACTGTAGACATATCCTAATGCTATGAGATCAATAAGGCAAAAATTTGAATTTCGAGAAAACGTTATATAGGTATATAACAGATGTTTTCTGTACAACTTGGTGCTAATGGAAAGGAATGAAATTAAAATTTGGAGGAATGAGGATAGTTTCGGTAAATTGTATTACTTTTCTGATGTCGTTAAGGAAAGGAACACTGGCATGTGTTGGGTATGTTTAATTGTCAAATATAATTCTAAGTAAGAGGTAAACTTTTACGTTTGTGGCTCAGGCTTGAGATGTAAACTTAAAGGAATGGGATATAATTTCAAAAAAATTTTAAAGAAGTTGTCATTGTAGTTATAAGTGAATTACGTTAAATATTTCTAGCAGTTTTTTAAAACCTTTCAGTGAAATTGTAATTCAAAAATAAATTGTGGTAAATAAGGCTTACATGGGTTAAAACTACAAAAACATTTGTTCCAGAGGGAGGAAGTGCTTTCAGGGGGAAAAAAATCATCAATAAGTAAGGTTTTATTTTGTGTTCTTACATTACATGTTTATATTCTTTTGCCCTTTATTTCTTATTTTGGAGTGAAAAAAAATTGAAACAGTGAGCAGTGAACTACAAATTTAGTATTTCATAATTCCCTTTAACAGAAGTTTTATTCATAACCCTGTTTAATACAGGTTTTATTTGTTATCAAATAAATTTGCCTCCAAAAATGGTGACCAAAGAGTCATAGTTTTTGACGCTGAAGCTACAATTGCTCAACTCAAAAGGGAAAAAAAGCAAATTTTATTTTTTTATTTTTTGGTATTTATTTATCTATTTATCTATGTATCTTTCTATCTGTCTGTTTATTTTGAGAGAGAGAAAGCACCAGCAGGGGCAGAGAGAGAGGAGAGAGCAAGAATTCTAAGCAGTCTCCTTCCTTACTGTCAGTGCAGAGCCTGATGTGGGGCTCGAACTCACCAATTGTGAGATCATGACCTGAGCCAAAGTCGGACGCTTAACTGACAGAGCCACCCAGGCGCCCCAAAAAAGCAAATTTTAAGGAATTTCTCTTGTTCCTTCTCTTGGTCCTTCCATTCCTCATTTAACCAAATTCTTGTTAGAAACTACAAATCAGGAGCGCCTGGGTGGCCCAGTGGGTTGGGCAAGCAACTTCAGCTCAGGTCATGATCTCACAGCTTAGGTTCCAGCCCCACCTTGGGCTCTGTGCTGACAGCTCGGAGCCTGGAGCCTGCTTCAGATTCTGTCTCCCTCTCTCTGCCCCTCCCCTGCTCACATACTGTCTCTCTCTGTCTCTCTCAAAAATAAATATTTTTTTAAAAATTAAAAAAAAAGAAACTGTGAATCAGTTTTTGGGTTTAAGAGAAAGAAGGGAATCTTACTAATTGAGTTCCAAACAGATAATTTCTCTTTGTTATTTTTCAAAAAAGAAAGAAATTTTTGTATCTTTGTATTAAACTTTGAAATACAGCATTAAAAAAATTGAATTGCTGACAGTTTTAAAGCAGTATAAGTAGAAGAGCTTTAATAATTATAAAAGGCTCCCACCCACTCACTTCACTCATTCAAATTCAATAGGAAATTGAATTTAGATATCATAGGGATGACTGGTTAGAAAATAATTGAAATTTTGTTCATTAAATGGTAATGGGAATTAATTGTAGTTTTCAAGGGAAAATGAACTGTTCAAAGATGGATCTAAGGGTGCATGGATGACTCGGTTGGTTGAGCATCCAACCATAGCTCAGGTCACGATCTCACAGTTCGTGGATTTGAGCCCCGCGTTAGGCTGTGTGCTGACAGCTTAGAGCCTGGAGACTGCTTTGGATTCTGTGTCTCCCTCTCTCTCTGCCCCTCCCCCTCTCATGCTCTGTCTCTCTCTGCCTCTCAAAAATAAATAAAAAACATTAAAAAAATTTTTTTAAAGATTTAGTCATTTTCATAGTGTAAGAGTTGTAAAAATATGTAAAATGGTAATTCTTATAGTGCATTTGTTTGTTGCAGATTTCTATAGAATATTAACTAGGTCTAAGTTGCCTGTAGGCTTCTCATTGTATATAGTATTTGGTGATCTTTTAATATAATAATTTCCAAATAGTCATAGGAGATAGTGAACTAGAAAAATCGGTATGTGTCTGGCACTGTTATGGTTCTCCCCTTCTTTTCAGGAAATATAGGCATTTGGGTTATGATAAAATTTGATTTGGGTTAATTCCTTACTTTTGATTAGTACTTTTATATTCACCAACTCATTGAGAACACTGAGACAGGTTATTGTAGCAGTTAAAAGTTTAGGCCTGAGACCTGGGCTCTAATCCTAGCTCTGCCACTAACTTCCTTTGTGTCCATGGACAGTTTCCTTCTTTAGCCTTATTTCTCCATTTTAAAACTGAGAATAAAAATGTTACCTGCCCTGTGGTTGTAAATGTTAAGAGAGATAATCCACACAGCTTATTATAGAACATAGTAAGTATTCAGTAATTGCTAGCTATAATTTGGTTCTCTTTTAAATGTTTTTCAAAGTTCCCTTTTAAAACTGTAAATATTCCATAATCTTTGACTTTTTCTTAAGAGTCAGATTTATGAATAAAAAATGCAAGGGTAAAATTGTTCTAGCATGGCTTAAAGTAGCAAAAGTTTGAAAAAATAATGTAAATTCCAAGTAATATGAAAACAAAATAAATTCCAGAACATTCACATGAGAGAACACTATCAAGCCCTTAAAATCATGATATTAAGAGGATATATAGTAATGTTATGTACTCTTAACAGAATGTTACATAAAAATATAAACTTTGCACACATAGATAATGATCCCAATTCTGTATAGCACATGCACATATCTGTTCATGGAGAAGATATTTCAAAATAGTGGCTGGGATAGTGATGAATGGTAAGAGTACTGATGATCTTTCGTAACAAAGACTAAGTAATTACTCTTACCACAAGAAACTTTTATTTTTTTAATTTTTATTTAAACTTAATGAGTGGAGGTATGGCCTAAAATTCAGTTTTGCTGTGGAGTTTAGTTTGAATGCTGTGTAAACACTGGAGACGTACATTATGTCCTATTCATAGCTTTCTAGGAGGATCTGCTCCATCCGTAGAAGATTTATAGGGCTGCTTCTGGACTTTATGTGCCAGAAATAAATGGTCAGAATTGATGCTTCTGTGTGAAACCCTCAAGCCCCATAATTCTGTTAAACCTTTTTGGGGAATGCACCTGAATTAAGATCGAGGACGTGATTAAGATTACATTTATGCAGTTCTTTAGGACTTCGAGAAGGCAGAACATGTAGAGGGTTTTGTGTAACAAAATCATCAGGTATTTTAGTCTGCAGGATTTATGTATGCTACCCTTTAACAAAGTTAAATAGAAACTATTAAATGTGAGTCTGAGGAGCACATAAACTTTGGTATAAGAATTAAAGGCTTCTTACTCTACTAAATCTATTCCAGCTTATTTAGATACTTCAGATTCCTTCCTTTAGTAACTAGAGCCATTTCTCAGTGTTCTTTAGGCTCTAAGCTGTTGTTGGTAATGTTTCTCAGGATCTTTCCCAAATAAAAGGACTTTACTTCTCTTTATGTGAATAAAAATTCTACCACTAAAGATTTCAATAAGTTCAGAAAAAAAGCAATGCTTTTCACTGGCTAACATTCAATAAGTTCAGTCAGTTGCAGTCCACTTGCACTAATTTGTTCCAGGCATCCTGGAACAGGAAAGACTTGCTCTTGTATGCCCTTCTCTTCAGAAATTTTAGCATTCTGGAAGTAGTGAGTCTTAATTTTCTTTAAGGGAAATAAATCAATTTAAGTATTTTTTAAAAAATGCAGATGTGTCCTAGGATTTTATATCTAGTTTCAGGAGGAATTCCTTATAGTTGATCTGTGAACTTATGGTTAAGAATGCCAGTTTTTAGGGTGTCTTTGATTTTCTTTTGTGTCTATTTTTATGTCTTGTGAACTCTTTGAATAGTGTTTTTCCTTTTATAAAGGAGAATTCCCACCCTGTTCCTTCTTAGAAATATTGTATTATTTATATTTGAATACTTATTTTCCTTAATTTGATGCTTTTTAAATGTTAAACCTAAGGTCTGATTTCTTTGTGAAAGAGTCAGTGAGGTGCTAATGCATATTCAGAGTTAAACACTGAGGATGTGGAGTTGTAACCCTGTAACAAAAAGCATATCTTTCTGTCTCTCAAAGGAGCATATCATTACTTTGACAATTGACAAAGCAAAGGTAGGATTAAACACCTCTTACTCTCAAATTAAGTGAAATATTTATTGAAATAATTATGATCTCTCCTAGTATTTATTGAATAACAAGTATTTTGCCTACACCAGGCCGCTCGGAGAAGTATAGGAGCCAAGGCGTGTACAAAGTTTAGTGACCTTGGCATAAGACACAGAAGAGAGCTGAAAGATGTTTAGATGAATTGAGTTTAAATAACTAAGTCACCTGAAGAGAACTGCATTTATGCTAAGGAGTATGCATTTGTTTTAAGATCTAAATTGTATGATAAAGTTGCCTAAACATAGAATTTAAGCTTATACTGTCTTGTCTTCCCTAAACATGTGCTATGTTTCACCTGGTGACAGATATCCTAAATGTGGGTAGAACTTTTTCACCCCCTGGATTTATGATGTGTCCTATTTTAAGTGTACAAGTGCATCAGGCCATATTATTTCCCTCCTTACTCTTTTACAAATCTCACAGTAAGCCCCTTCATGTGCCTCCTGTCTCTATCTTTAGCTTTATTTTAGATTACTTTCACTTGGTATGGTTCAGCAGTACTGGATATTTTTCTCAAGTCAGCCATGCTCTCAACACTCACATACTTCCTCCTGCCCCATAACCCTCAGTTCTTTCTTTATACCTCAGTTGAAGTGTCTTTTGTCAGGAAGACTTGCTTGACCACTATACACAGGCTTAGTTCCTGTTATGCCCCCTTAGCATCCTGTGCTTTCTTTTTTATTATATGCATTGCTCTTATAATTACTTGCTTAGTTATCTGTTTTCTCTCAAAGGGATTGTGTTAGCATTCTTGATCAGTGCATGCCTGGTCAATAGCACAGTGCCTGGCACATAACAGGTATTTTAGAAAATATTTGCTGTTGAATATATAATATTGATATTTAAGATTTGTTATTAGACTCATACATTAAGTAGCTTGAGAAATGGTATCACAATTAAATCATTCTTTTGTCTAGGTTTAAATTGTTTTTAATTTTTAAATTTGTTTGCCTTCAAACCTTAGACAATTTCATCTTTTTTTATGTTGAAATAATTTTAACCTTAAAAGTTGCAAGAATAGTAGTTTATCTCTGCTCTTTAGCCAGTTTTCTTCAGTGTTGACGTCTCACTTAACCATAGCAGTTAGTAAAACCAGGAACTTAACATGTTGGTACAATATTATTTACTAAACTATAGACCTTATTAGAATTTTACCAGATTTTCTCTTTGTGTCTTTTTCTGTACAAGGATCCAAGATGAAATCCCACATCGCATTGAGTTACTTATCTGTTTATTCTCCTTCAATCTGTGACAATTCCTTAGTCATGACTGTGACACTTTGATGAATACCGGACTTTGATGAGTTTTTTGTACAATATCTTTTAATTTTTTTTGGTCTGATGTTTTTCCATTCGTAGATTCAGGTTATGCCTTTTTGTCAAGAATACCACAGAAACGATGTGCCCTTCACAATGCATTATTTCAGGTGGTACATGATGTTGATATGTCTTATTGGTAATGTTTACCTTGATTACTTGCTTAAAGGGTGTCTGCCTAGATTCTGCACTGTGAAGTTACTATTTTTCCCTTTGTATGGGCAAATATCTTCTTGCTCCTCAAATTTTTGTGTACTGATTAAGCATCCATAGGTTTATCTTAATCTGCATCAGTTAAATACTGTGATGGTTTGCCTAATGGTGATTTTACATTCCTCTCATTCCTTCTTTTTTTTTTTTTTTTTTTTTTAATGATTGTTTATTTTTGAGAGACAGAAACAGAGCACAAGCATGGGAGGGGCAAAGAGAGAGGGAGACACAGAATCCAAAGCAGGCTCCAGGCTCTGAGCTGTCAGCACAGAGCCTGACATGAGGCTCGAACTCACAAACTGCGAGATCATGACCTAAGCTAAAGTCGGACGCTTAACTGAGTGAACCACTCAGGCGCCCTTTTTAAGTCTTCTTTTAAAAAGTTTTATTTATTTATTTTGAGAGAGAAAGCATGTGTGTGCATGCACATATATGGGGATGGGCAAAGGGGGGGGGGAAGAGAGAGAGAGAGAGAGAGAGAGGGAGAAAGAAAGAGAAAGAGAGAATTCCAAGCAGGCTCCATGCCATCAGCGCAGAGCCTGACACAGGGCTTGATCCCACAACCATAGGATCATGACCTGAGCTGAAATCAAGAGTCGAATGCTTAACCAACTGAGCCACCCGGGAGTCCCTCATTCCTTCTACTTTTACTAATTAGATTTCTTCTGTAAGGGAGAGCTGTCTTTTCCCCCACATTTATTTACTTATTCAGTTAATTATTTGTATCAATATGGACCTGTGGACAGTTGTTTTATTATATGGATTATAATAACAATATTATCCTTTATTTTATTCCTTTGGACTTTGGAAGCTTCTTCAGGCTGGGGCTGGCTCTTATGTCATTTTGACATACCCCCATCCTTTTGTGAGAATTTATTTTCAGGTATTAAAGATATTCGAGGTTCATCTCATATTTTCCCTGCCCTAGCCCTGGAATCAATCTCTTTTCCTAAGAGCCCTGACTCCTTTTATTGGAGATGGTATTTAAAAATCAAGGTCTGAGCTCTAGGTGTGCTCATTGTTAGAGTAACATTTTTCCTACATTCTGATAGTGGATAGAGCCAGGGTGTGTGTGTGTTAACCCTTGCATAAACACGCTATCTATTTCTGTGTTTCTTTATCTACATATATTTAACAACCATTAATTCAAACGGATATCTCTGATTTCACTCCAACACATAAAGTTCGTTGTAGCTTTTCTTCTTTTTTAGCTCCCCAAGGCACAATTCTCTAGTACTCCTTCTCTTCTGTGCCTGAAATTTACCTGACACTCCTTGTCCCAGGAGATATAGACTGTTTATAGTCAATTAATATTCTCGGGGTTGTTATGGTTAGTAATGTTTCTGAGAAGAGTTATTTAAGAGGCTAAGTGTAAGGGAAACAAGGGAGATAATGTGAATATGAATGTTGGGGGTAAAGGAAGAGGTGGTTTTGGAGTACTTAGAAAATGTTCAGGCAGAAGAACAGCTTGTGTTAAGATCCAAAGATAAGAAAAGTGTGGCTGATCCAGGAAAGTGAATATAGTTCAGGATAGCTATATTGGTTGAGACATAGAGCTTGTAGTTTTCATGTCATTGTGGTTAAAAAAGATGCTTGATATGGTTTCACCCTTCTTAAATTTATTCAGACTTGTTTGGTGACCTAACATATGATGTATCCTGGAGAATGTTTCATGTGTACTTAAGAAGAGTGTGTATTTTGCTATTGTTAGATAGAATGTTCTGTAAATGTCTGTTAGGCTCATCTGGTTAAACTTGTAGTTTAAGTCCAGTGTTTGCTTATTGATATTCTGTCTGGATTATCTGCATTGCTGAAACTGGGTTATTGAACCCATTGAACCATTGAACCATTATTGTGTTTCTGTGTCTTCCTTAGATGTGGGGAATCAACCCCTTCTCTCCTCTGGGAGAAGCTGGGAGTTGGGAGTTCCCTCCAATTGTCTGGCACTTTGCTAGGGGAGCGGGGTTTATGGTGAGAGTGTGTCTCAGTCTTTCCTGATCATTTCACTAAGGGTGATGTGGGCATTTTCTCTTTCGTCTGATATGTAAGAGTCCTCAGCTAGTTTCTGGATTTTTTTTTTCCAGAAAGGAATTGCTCTGTAAGTAGTTGTACACGTGAATTCAGGAGCCTCCTATGTCACCATCTCAATCCATGTATTGTTTTAAGAGGGATGCAGCTACAGAGTATGCTTTAGTTGCTTAGGTGGTAAATTTGTCTATATGTAATTAGGAGCCAAAACTGTTATTTTTGGGATCAGAAATTGTTTTTTTTTTTTTACTTGAATTGAAAGTGTTCTTTTTTTCCTCGAGAAAATAGGAACTTTGCCACCTGTCCAAATCTCCTATTTAAAATATGCAAAATCACTGAACATTTTTAAAAATTTCATTTTAGTAGTCACTTGTTCATTTCCTAAATTTCAATACTTTATATACTTTTCCTTTGGTCTCATATTTCTCAGTATGATTCTGGGATGCATTTTGTTAATTATCTATTAATGATTGGAAGAGTCTCTTTATTGGTTGTTGCTTTCTGGCCTAATTTGAAGAATACTGAATAGTCCCAAAATACAGAGGAGGGAAACATATGAAACCCTGACTTTTAGGGAATTTGAGCTAAGAACTTATATGTATATATTTTAGTTGTTATGTTGCTTTGATATCAGAATAAAATTTGGGAATATAGAGGAAATTTTTCAATAATTTATGGAGCTTAAGGAATTAACAAAGAATAAAACATACTTTAATTTTTCGGTACTTTTTTTGTTAGAAACCTGTTTCCTCACTTTTTATATCTGATTGGAATATTGATGTTACATTCATCATAAATGCATTCTATCTTTAGCTGCGTGCCTGGCACTTTAGAGAGAAATGAGATAGTTACATAATTATAGTTCTTTGAAAGCTTTATTCCTGGAATAAGTAACCAGAGTGGTTTTACTTCTTATGGTTCATTCTTGTACTCATCTTTGCAAGAAGAAAAAAAAAAGAAAAAACTGAAAATTCAGTTAAACTAATACTATTCATCTTGGGTAATCAGATATTTTATATTTCTTTGTTTATAGTAACTCCATTCTTAATAATATTTATGACCTGTTGCTTTGCAGAAGTGAAAAAGAACTGTGATTAGTAATAATTCAGCTGAAGGTGGATTTAACTAGATAAATTTAATTAGTAAGTGGATTTAAATAATGTCAGTCACTTTCAATTATGTGAAGTAAATAATTAGGTTATCAGAATTAGCAAGTGGAAACCATTCAGTAAAGAATAAGTAATTCTCTCGGAAATATCATCTGTATACAAATTAGTATTTTGTCATGATGATTCGATGAAGAACAGTGCTGGAAGAAAGTCCTTTATTTATTGTCTTTCAAGGGAATTCATTTCCAAATCTCCCATCCATACTAAATCCTGAAATTGATTTGCCTTAGTAGTTGCCAGCAGCCAAGCAGTTCCTTTTCAAATGGTCTTGCCCTGATTTTTTAAAAGAAAGCTTTGTCTTTTGCTAAATCTGAATTTTGTTACAATGCTTTACCTGTGTAGCCCCCAAAGGAATAGTCTGAGATACTCAAATTCTTGGTGTAGATGCTAAGAATGTGAGTAACAGGGTAATAAATCCTGGGATGCCTGGGTGGCTCAGTCAGTTAAGTGTCTGACTCTTGATATCGGCTCAGGTCATGGTCTCAAGGTTCATGAATTCAAGCCCTGCCTCAGGCTCTGAGCTGACAGTGTGGAACCTGCTTGGGATTCTCTCTTTCTCCTTTTCTCACTGCCCCTCTCCCGCTCTCTCTCTCTCTCAAAATAAATAAACTTTTTTTAAAAAACAAGGTAACAAATCCTTTTGTTTTACAGGGTAACAAATCCTTTTGAAGTAAAATTATTTTCATTGCTTGTTGTCAGTGAATTGGAAAGAAGACTTAATTGTCAGCTTGTGTATTATTAAAATTAATTTTTAACAAAAAATCCCTATGCAGTTATTGGAAGACACTTGTAAGTAGTTCAGAAAATTCACATTGCTACAATAAACTTTCAGTCTGATCTTATTTATGTGAAAAGTATTTCTCAGCAGTTATATCTATAAGATGAAAAATAGTGATATCAGTGTTTCTTAATTGTCTCATTCTACAATATTCTTAAATTCTACCAATGTGATACTCATCATGCTAGCAATAATGTAACATTTATCAGTGGGTATATGAGCTAATTGGGAGGAAAGCTCTATCTTTTTAAATTTAAAAATTAAGTTTATTTTCCAATTCCCAGTAACATTTTACTTGTGTTTAATACTTGTCAAAATTTATTACATATTTATATTGTGTTGATGTAGTATGTTCTAATAATTCTAATGGTAACCCAATCCAGAAGAAATTTTAATATTTAGAGCTTTATGGTTAGGAAAGTTTTTGTATTTAAATTGTAATTTATATATACTTAATGGCTAGGAAGTATGATAGGATGATCAATAAATGACTTTCCAACCTAAAAATATATTAGAATAAATTCTGTAATATGAGTAGAGTAGAAATGCAAATTCAAGAAAACAAAATGGAAAAAAAAAACCCAAAATGATATAAAATTTCCAACTGTTAAAGAAGAGCTTATGTGTATATTTAATAATGAATGATAGTAGTTACCATATTGTGATGGCATTTAAATTCCATTAGCCACATTAGAAACAGTGTCATTTTGTTTTAAACTGTAAGTAATTACAGTGCACCAAAAATTACATTTAAACTATTTAAATGTGTACAGGGGCGCCTGGGTGGCGCAGTCAGTTAAGCGTCCGACTTCAGCCAGGTCACGATCTTGCGGTCTGGGAGTTCGAGTCCCGCATCAGGCTCTGGGCTGATGGCTCAGAGCCTGGAGCCTGTTTCCGTATCTGTGTCTCTCTCTCTCTCTCTGCCCCTCCCCCGTTCATGCTGTGTCTCTCTCTGTCCCAAAAATAAATAAATGTTGGGGCGCCTGGGTGGCGCAGTCGGTTAAGCGTCCGACTTCAACCAGGTCACGATCTCGCGGTCCGTGAGTTCGAGCCCCGCGTCGGGCTCTGGGCGGATGGCTCTGAGCCTGGAGCCTGTTTCCGATTCTGTGTCTCCCTCTCTCTCTGCCCCTCCCCCGTTCATGCTCTGTCTCTCTCTGTCCCAAAAATAAATAAACGTTGAAAAAAAAAAAAAAATTTAAAAAAAAAAAAATAAATAAATAAATAAATGTTGAGAAAAAAAAATTTTAAAAAAAAATAAATGTGTACAGAATCTTTTGTCATAACTTAAATATATGTAAGAAAGTTTTCCAAAATTCTTTTAGAGGTTACAGGGACAAAACACATTTGAAAACAGTAGCATATAATACCTGCTTTACTATTGAGTTGCGCTCATGTTAGAATTACCACTATTTCATTTATTATTTTTTTATTTTTTTGCCTAGCAGACATTAGGTAAATATTCATTGAGGTGATAAATACTTTTGATTGTATCAGAGTTAGTGCCAATAATTTCATCTCAATTACATGTCACTGTCTGAATTAAAAGAATGTTTTGTTGTTCTACCATGACTATTTTAAAAGCACTTTTAATTAATCTCATCTGATGGAACCTCAAAATAGATCATAAAGTTTTGCTTAGGACCCTTCAGTGTAGTTGGGTTTTGCAGAAAATAGCAGCTTTAATTATGGAATAGGAAATTTGGAACTGCAGGGGGGACCTAGAGATTGCCTAATGAAATGCTCTCATTTGTCAAAGAGAAAACAAGAGCCAGAGATTCACTTACTCAAGGTAATACAGGTAATTGACAATAGAACCATATCCAATATGTCACTAAAACCATATTGATTTCAATATTGTCTCTTGAATTTCTCCACTTCTTATCTCCAGTGACTTCACCCTAGTTAAGGCTATCATGGTAACTATTGTGCTACATCTGAGTGGTCTCCCATATCCCTTTATTTACAAAGCATACCTGATCACAATTATTCCTCTGCTTAAAATTCTTCAAAGATGTCTCGTTGGTCATAGGAAAAAGGCTAGCCCTTTATTTTTCAAGATCCTAACCAATCAGATCCCTGCTTGCCTGTTTGGCCTTAACTGCCACCATTGTTGTCCTTGCCCCCTGGATTCCATCCAGTGACATAGTCTTTAGTTTCTCAAATGTACTATGCCTCCTTCCACAGCATCTATATGCTGTTCTGGCATATATGCTTAGAGCACTTAAGCTCTATCTAAATGCCTACTTATCCTTCAGATTTTATCTGAGGTGACACTTCTTCAGAAACTCCCACACCTCCCTTCCCTCAACTCCTTGCAGACTAGATAGATCCCACTGCTATTTTTTCTCATGTTTACATTTTCTTCAAAACCCATATTACATTTTGTGTATTTGTGTGATTATTTGATTAAAATCTGTTTCCTCAGGTAGAGTGTAATCTCTGAGGGTGGAGTCTACATGCATTTTGCTTATTATTTTATCCCTGGTGCCTGCCTGGTACATACAGGGGACTTAATACTTGTTGAATGAATGACTCCCAGTTCTATTTCTACTACACCAGTGATTTTAGAGTAACATTTTTATTTTTGAAATCTTCTTAGCCATATGCTTTATATAATTCACCCATCTGTTGATGAAGTAGCATTTGAGAAAAAATAGAATTTCAAGTTATTTATTCCTAATTTGTAAATCACACTTAAAAAAAAACACCTTTTCTCCTTAAAAACGTGAAATCAGTAGTGCTAAATATTCTTCCTATATGTGATGGAACACAGTCACATGTTAATTTTTATTCATCAGCTCTTTCATTTATGAGTAGTTTTTGAGAGGCTAAGAAGTCATAGCAACTATTGGATATGGAATATAATAAAAATATAAAGAGGTGATATTAAAGTTAGTGCCTCTTCAACTAGTGTTCCACAGAGTAATGTTCTTGGAAGTTTTGCTAGATATTCTACACCCCCTTTCCCATCTTTCCCTTGCCGTTCCCCCTCCTCTCCAAAGAAAGATTATATTCTTATAAATAACTTTGAGAAACACAATATACTATATCTCCTTCTCATAGAATAATAACAATGCATATTAGCATAGTAATGCTTCTTTACCCTTAAAGCAGAGTTTTCCAGCTGTGGCACTGTTGACACTTTGGACTGGATAATTCTTTGTTGAGAAGGAGGGGAGAGAGAGGATGAAGTCCTGGCCCTTGTAGGATGTTTAGCAGCATCCCTGTCCTCTATCCATTATATTCTAGCAATACCCTTCCTGTTGTGACAACCCAAAGTGTCTCCAGACGTTGCCAAATAACTCCTGGGAGGCAAAACCATCCCCAGTTGAGAACTATTACCTTAAAGAGATCAGTTGACTTCTGTTTGCACTCATACTTCCCAAACTTACTTGAATTCCTTGGAATTCTTCTCCCTTCATCTCATACCTAATGTCCTGGGAAATGCTATTTTAAATAATCATTTAGTGAAAGTAAACTAATTCTACTTTTTAGATTCCTGCTTAAAACCCTTCAATATTTTCCATTGCACTTAGGATAAAATTCAAACTCTGTGACATGGCCTTCCCACGTGTAAAGGCCTTTGCCTACCGCCCTAATCTTAACCTCCTATCACTACCTGCTGTTCAGTTCCATAGTAACCTGCCTTTCAGGTTCTCAAGCACCCCAGCTCCTTTCCTAATCTGTTATTGCCACTCTTGGGAACTATTTTGCTCTTGCTCTTGTTCTTTGTCGTCCTTTAGGTTCAGGTTTCAGATTAAATGTCATCTCCTAAGATGAGATCTTTGCTGACCATCTCTTACCCTGCCTGAAGGATAGCTAAACATCCCAGTACCTACCTCCCTTCTTATACCCTGTTGCCTTCACAGCACTTTTCAGTTTGTAATTCTTTTTTTTTATTTGTGTGAGTTTCTTTCTGCCTCAGTCACTTGAATGCACAGTCTTTAAGGGACAGGAGTCACATCCACCTTGTTCATCATTACTTACATATCCCCATCATTTAGCACAGAGCCTAGCATCTAATAGGCACAATCATTATTTGTTGAATAAGTAAATGAATGTTTTAATTTATCAGTGCATTTGGAGCTAAAATTATTTTATTGAGATATAATTCAGATACTACAAAATTTACCCTTTAAAAGTATATAATTTAGTAATTTCTAATACATTCACAAATTTCTACAACTGCCCCTACTGTCTAATTCCAGAACATTTCATCACTTCTTATCCCCTCCTCCTCCCCCCCACAGCCCACGCCAACCACTAATCTACTTTCTGCTTCTGTGAATTTGTCTGCTCTGGACATTTCATATAAATGGAATGTGTGGTTTTTAGTGCCTGGCTTCTTCCCTTTGCATAACGTTTTCAAGATTTATCCATGCTGTAGCATGTAATAGTACTTCATTCATTCTTATGGCTGAATAATATTCCATTATATGGGTAGGCCATATTTTGTTTATACATTAATCAGTTGATATATTGACACTTGGATTGTTTTCACTTTTTGGCTATTACAAATAATGCAGCTATAGACATTTGTGTATAAGTTTTTGTGTAAACATGTTTTCGCTTCCCTTGGGTATGTATCTAGAAGTGGAATTGCTAGGTCATATGGTAATTGTATATTTAGTTTTTTGAGGAACTGCCAAACTGTTTTCCAAAGTGCTTGCACCATTTTGACATTCCCACCAGCAATGTATGACATTACCACCAGCTTGCACCATTTTGACATTACCACCAGCAAAGTGCTAATGTCTCTTCATTTGTGTCAGTTTTCGTTATTGTCTGTTTGTCTGTCTCTCTCTTTTTTAATCATAGCCATCCTAGTGGATATGAAGTGGTATTGTGGTTTTGATTTGCATTTCCCTGATTGTTGATGTTGAAATGTTTTCATATGCCATTGGCCATTTGTATATTTTTCTGGAGAAATGTTTATTCAGATCCTTTGCCCATTTTTTAATTGGGTTATCTGTCTTTTTATTGTTGAATCCTAAGAGTTCTTTATATATTCTGGATACTAGACCTTATCTGATATATGGTTTATAGATATTTTCTCCCATTCTGTGGGGGTTCTTTTACTTTCTTCATAGTGTTCTTTCAAACACATAAGTTTTTAATTTTGATGAAGTCCAATTTATCAACTTTTTCTTTCATCCCTACTGCTTTTTGTGTCATATCTAAGAAACCATTGTGTCATCTAAAGTCATGAAGATTTATGCCTGTTTTCTTTTGAAAGTTTTATAGTTTTAGCTTTTACATTTAGGTCTTTGATTCATTTAGCTGTTTCATATATGGCATGAGGTTGGGATGCAACTTAATTCTTTTGTGCATGAATATCCAATTATTGGAGTTTCATTTTTTTTAGTGTTTATTTTTTTGAGAGAGAAAGAAAGAGAGGGAGTATGTGACTGGGGGAGAGGCAGAGAGAGAGAGGGAGAGAGAATCCCAAGCAGGCTCCACCCTGTTAGGGCGGAGCCTGATGCAGGGCTCGATCTCATAAACCATGAGATCATGACATGAGCCAAATTCAAGAGTCAGACACTTAATCAACTGAGCCACCCATGTGCCCCTGGAGTTTCATTTTTTAAAACTTAATAAATACATCATAAGTTTTTGCAAACATTATTAACATCATTTCAACATTAGCAGTTTCAAAAAATAATGTATGAAGCACATACTGTCTACCAGACATTATGTTGGACATAAGATCTAAAAAGATAAAAAAAAAAAAAATCCCTCCCCTCAGTATCATAGAGCTGGAAATTAAGAACATGGAAAGTTGTAATAAAAAGTTGAATGGGGGCCGCCTGGTGGCTCAGTCGGTTAAGCAGCCGACTTCGGCTCAGGTCACAATCTCACGGTCCGTGAGTTCGAGCCCCGCGTCGGGCTCTGTGCTGACAGCTCAGAGCCTGGAGCCTGTTTCAGATTCTGTGTCTCCCTTTCTCTGACCCTACCCCGTTCATGCTCTGTCTCTCCCTGTCTTAAAAATAAATAAAACGTTAAAAAAAAATTTAAAAAAAAAGTTGAGTGGAACATATAAGATATTTGAAGAAATTAATAATGGTTTTAAGAAGTAGATTTTTGAGAGACTGCATGTGAAAGTAGAATGACAAGTCTTGTATAAAAAGAAAAATATTCCTGACAGTTGCAGCAAAAAGCACTTGATGGTGGTTGCTATGCAGTGGGGATGTTTTACCTTGATTAGTACTCTTAGAGTCATTTGCTATTAATTTCCTAATTTGGGGGTGGATGAGAAAAAAATTTTCTGTCATCTCCAAATTTGAGGTAAAATTTTGACCATAATAGAAATGACAAAGAAAACTTGTCCCTCATTTTCTCTCCCTCTCTCTTTAGTATAGCTGACTTAATATTTATTTAATTCAGAGCAAAGGGTTCTCTACAGCAGTGTTCTCTGAATCATTCTTAACCAATTCTGGATTTTTTTCACCCCTTTGTCTTCCAGGGATTTTTCCTGTTGATGCTAATCTTAGAATTGTTGATATGTGTTGTTAAGATTTGTAGTTATTTATGCTACCTTTTTTAAAAGTAGGCTTAATCTTTTGAGATTAATTACTGAGTTAAGGACATGTTAAATTCATTGTATTAGTGTGCTTGGGCTGTCATAACAGAATACCATAGACTGTGTGGCTTAATCAGTAGAACTTTATGATCTCACAGTTTTGGAGGATTAAAATGCAAGATCAGGTGCAAGCTCTTCCAGTATGGCTCGCAGAGGGCCTTTTCTGGCTACTTTTCACCTGCCTTTCCTCGGTGTCCACATACAGGGGTATTTCTGATGTCTCTTTCTCTTCTAAGAAGGACACCAGCCCTTTTGGAATAAGGCCATCCTTATGACGTCATTTCATCTTAATTAACCTCTTCAGAGGCCCCGCCTCTGAATACAGTCACATCGAGGAGGTACCTGGGTGGCTCAGTTGGTTAAGTGTCTGACTCTTGATTTTGGCTCGGGCCAGGATCTCACAGTTTGTGAGTTCGAGCCCTACGTTGGGCTCTGTGCTGACAGTGTGGAGCCTGCTTGGGATTCTTTCGTTTTCTGCCCTTCCCCTGCTTGTATGCTCTCTCTCAAAATAAATAAACTTTAAATACAGTCACATTGGGGATTAGGGATTCAACATTTAAATTTTGGGAGAGGGTGGCTGCACAGTTCAGTGCATAACATTTCAGTAACAAATAGATGTCACTTTTATATTCTTTATTTTATAATAAGAAAATATAGTGAGTTTCTGTAAAATTTACATTGTTACTGGAGGGGGAAAAATCCTCGTATTATCTAGGTTCTCTACACCTGTATTTTCTCAACTCTAAAACGGGAAACTGGCTAGTTGATTTCTGAACACTAAAATTCTGTTTCTTCAGTTTAGGATTATTGATTTCTAACATTATTCAGCAGATAGGTTATAGGAAGCATAATAGAAATGGATATTCTAGAAATCAGCATTCCACCAACTTCTCATAACTGAGGTGAAGGGCTTAATCATCCTGTTTTCATCTAAATTCTGATACAGTTAACTTTTTTTCAACTAGCTGTGCTGGTTAGATTTTACTATGTATAATTTAAAGATTTGTATGCCGCATGTTACTTTTTTTCCTTCCAGTTAATAATACTCTTTATACAATGTAATTTATTTATCATACGTGGCTACATCTCATTGTAATGAATTCAAGCAATACAGTGAATATAGATAGCGAAATGTGAGATTCCCTTTCATACCTTCTCCTCTTTCAAATGAAATAACCACAATTAACAGTTTGTTATGCATTCTTCCAGTCTTCTATGAATGTACATATGAATATTGATTTATGCACATATTTTTTCATAAATGAGATCATGCTGTATATATTCTCTTATTTAAATTTTTCATCAGCAGTGTTTTACAATTTTCATACATAAGCAGGATGTATGTCTATCTTTTTTAAATGGCTGCATAGTGTTATATGATACTATAATTTATCTGTTCCCCTTTTGTTGGATGTTACTTTGTTTTATTACTATTAAAAACAGTGTTGCACGAACATCCCTGTGCACACATCCTTTTGTGCAGAGATTCCTTTAGAATATATTTCTTACATGTGGGATTGAACACACTGAAAATTTTGATGGCCTTCCTAAATGGATTTGCAAATTTACATTCTCACCAACAGGGAGCAAGAGTTCATTTACCTTTACCATTGCTGAAAAAATACTTTAAAATTTATTCCATTATGATGGTTTAAAAATTATATTTCATTATTTTGAAGTAACATCTGATATCTGGGCTGTTAAGCATCCTTTCTTTTGTTCATTGGCCATTTGTATTTTTCTATGGATTCCTTTAATGTACCCATTCTTCTTATGGAATATCTTGTAATACTGATTTGTAAGAAATTTTTAAAGTCTATTTTGCATGTGAATCCTTTATTTTAAATGTTGCGGATACATTTTCCCTGTCTTTTAACTTTGCTTCTGGTATCTTGTAGAATGGAGATTTTTCATTATGTGAGAATGTCAATCATTCTCTTTATGGCCTGTTTTGTGTAGTGTGTAGGGTAACTTTCCCCATGTAGGGTTATTTAATTTTTTTCTGCTATTTTCTAATATTGTTTCTTTAACTCCATTTGGAGTTTATTTAAATGGATGGCTCAACCCTGTTTTTATTTTTTATTTATTTTTATTTTTTTTTAAATTTTTTTTCAACGTTTATTTATTTTTGCGACAGAGAGAGACAGAGCATGAATGGGGGAGGGGCAGAGAGAGAGGGAGACACAGAATCGGAAACAGGCTCCAGGCTCTGAGCCATCAGCTCAGAGCCCGACGCGGGGCTCGAACTCACGGACCGCGAGATTGTGACCTGGCTGAAGTCGGATGCTTAACCGACTGCGCCACCCAGGCGCCCCTCAACCCTGTTTTTATATAGTCCATTCTTTCCACTGATTTGACGCTCCCTTTATCTTAATCTTAAATCTCTGTGTACAAGTTTCCCCCAAAATAGACTGTTCCTATGAAACCTTTCATAAGCCAAAATGATGTATAGTGAAGATACTGTTACCATTAATTTATATAGAAACAATTTTTAGTGTTCCCAGGCCCCCAAAATATCTTCTCTTATGCTTTTCTGATACCTTAGGATATACTTTGGTCACAGATGCACAAAATAAATCAAGATAAGGCACAGATGCTCACTGACATGGTTCAAAGCTATGGTGGCTTGATGCTGAGATACTGAGTGCAGTTCTCGAGGAAGGTGCTTTGTGGGGTCACTCTCACTGCCCAGGGTGCTGGCTGCCTTTGTAATGGCCTGCTGCCAAACAAATGCTGAAAACTTTAAAAAACATTTTTTTTTTTTGTAAAAGCAGAAATCCTCTTCAGGTTTCTTTTCAGTTAGCAAAAACAGGTACTGATGTTATGTCTTTTTATGTAAAAGTAAAGTGGTGTAACTTGAACTTTCAAAAATGGAAAGTATCTGTATATGCAAATCTATTTTTATGTATAATGCTTCCCTCTTTTTGCTATTACTTTTCTCTCTTTTTTGCTATTACTTTTTAGTGTTGCTGTAAGCTTGTCTTACCCTCTTGTAATGTGTGGGCATTAAGTTATATGGGAACCAGAAATCTACATAAGAGACTGCTGGTATTTTAGATAAAACAGTCTCTAGTTGAGGAAATGAAGAATTCATATGAGATTGATTCATGAGTAGAATGTTATGTACTTTAATACATAAAATTTATTATGTTTTAGTTTCTCAGAGGCTTATTTAGGTTTTTTGGTTTCTTTGTTCTTGGTAATATTTTAAATAGTTGATGTTGCTGAATATGCAACCTCTATATAAATATTAGTATGTTAAAATTATTTTTTTTTCAACGTTTTATTTATTTTTGGGACAGAGAGAGACAGAGCATGAACGGGGGAGGGGCAGAGAGACAGGGAGACACAGAATCGGAAACAGGCTCCAGGCTCTGAGCCATCAGCCCAGAGCCCGCCGCGGGGCTCGAACTCACGGACCGCGAGATCGTGACCTGGCTGAAGTCGGACGCTTAACCGACTGCGCCACCCAGGCGCCCCTAAAATTATTTTTAAAACAAGCTATATTTAAATCGCTTTGGTGAACAACTTTATTTCCATCATCTCATGTTAATGTGTGTTAATGAAAGCTCTCTGTTAATAGGGAAACAAAGTAAGTATGACCAAGCCCATATTTTGGTTTTAGGTTTTCTTTCCTAACAATACAATGAAGAATAAAATAAAAATGAAAAGAAAATAGGTAATTAACTCTTATTTTAAATCAGCTACAGCTAGATGTTATTATAAGAGTAGCATCTGTTACCATGGATCATCTCTAACTCAAGGTCACCTTAAAAGAAAGCTTTGACCTGCTTTATACTTTGAAAAAATAATTCTCAGTGGCCTTGGGCAGCTATAGCCTTTAGTGTACCTAAATTACTGAGCTTACATGAGGAAGTTAAGAGTGGCCATCCTTTCTTCCCTGCAAAATCGGTAGAATCCTGCATTATCTATTAAGTTCTAAAGCATAAGAAATAAAGAAGTAGATATACAAATAAAACTCAAGGTTTTGTGTAGTGGTATTTTTTTTCACATTTGCATTACTCAAATTAAATGAATAGATTTGACATGCTTATTAGAACTTCATTTTTTTTTAATTAAAAAAAATTTTTAATGTTTATTTTTGAGAGAGACAGACAGCGTGCGAGAGGGGCAGAGAAAGAGGGAGACACAGAATCTGAAGAGTTTGAACTCAAGAACTGCGAGACCATGACTTGAGTTGAAGTCGGATGCTTAACTGACTGAACCACTCTGGCACCCCTACAACTTCACTTTAAACTTTTGTTTTTGTTTAAAGTATCTCTGATACAAAGAAATAGTGTATATGTAGGTGTTGCATATTACTCAAGGAAATACCATTTTCTCTTATTCCTGGATAGTTGAATTGTTTAAGGGTTTTGGGGATTGCACTAAGATTTGAAACATCTGAGGGACATAAAAGAATCTATACTTTTTCCTAGACATTTTAAGCTTAGGATGCCCGAGAGATCCAGAAATAGGATAGTTCTGTATTATAATTAGCATCTGGAGTCTAGTCAAATCTCACTTGGGCAAGAAACATACCCATTTAGGCTTGGGGAGGTGGGTTTCCTGAAGCTACATATGTCTGTACTTACGATATTCAGTAAATTAATAGCTATATGATAGAACTCACAAAGTGGATCCAGCCTGCAGAGACATATATTGATTGGCCTATACTGTGTTTTTAAAATATCTAGATTTATGACTTCTCCTGAAAATTGGAAGATCTGACAACCTTAACCACCTATTGCCACAGGGCAGCAACTAGCTAGATGGACATATGCTCTCACTTGCCAGAATGCATACCACTCCTTATCCTGAAGATGTCTGTTGCCATTTATCACTATACTTGCACAGTCACCCATTTGCTCAACCCACTTATGTTCATACCCAGCATCTGTAGCCTTAAAATATCTAATAACCATCAGTCTACATTTTTCTATGCTGGTGCAGCTAAGTGAAAATGAGTTGATAGCAATTTAATATAGTAGGAACAATTGATTCATTTTTTTTTCCAGGAACATATTACATATTCATGTCTTCATTTTTGTTCCTTTTTTTATTCCCTGAAATATTTACTTTTGCTGAATCCTATTCATTTTCAACTCCCAACACCTTGACTCTTCCTTGATCACCTCTGTCTCCAGTAGTGTCTTCCTGTCCCCAAGTCTTAGAACACTTATTTTCTCCACCACTGTAAATTTATCATAGTGGAGATTTGAGTCTCATCCAGTTAAAAAATGGCTGCATTCCTATAAAGAGGCCTTTTAGTAGTCTTTTCTTAATATGGTTCACAATTCATTGTTGTCATTTTGAATACTAAGAAAGTAGTAAGTTTAAATTTTATTTCCCTAATGTATTTTTTTAAGTTTATTTATGTGTTAAAGTTTATTTATTTATTTTGAGAGAGATGGAGACAGCGCAAGTGGGGAAGGAGCAGAGAGAGAGGGAGAGAGAAAGAATCCCAAGCAGGCTCCATAGTGCCAGCGTGGAGCCTGATGCGGGATTCAAACTCATGAAACTGTGAGACCATGACCTGAGCCAAAACCAAGAGAGACAGAGCTTATACAAGTGGGGGAGGGGCAGAGAGAGAGAGAGAGAGAGAGGGAGAGAGAATCCCAAGCAGACTCTGTTCCCTGCTAGGGCAGAGCCCAACTCGGGGCTCAATCCCAGGGACCTTGGGATCATAACCTGTGCTGAAATCAAGAGTCAGACGCTTAACCGACTGAGCCACCCAGGTGCCTGGTTTTTGTTTTGGTTTTTGTGTTTGTGTTTTCCCAATAGGCCAACATGGAGTCCAGTGAGGGGCTTAAACTCATGACCCTGAGATCAAGATATGAGCTGAAATCAAGAGTCAGATGCTTAGCCAGCTGAGCTACCCAGGCACCCTTTCCCTAGCTTTCTTAATTGACCTTTGGTCATTAAATCTAAATGTTTTCCTTGCTTTCAGTTACAGACGAGGACACAGTAAAGAGGTATTTTGCCAAGTTTGAAGAAAAATTTTTCCAAACCTGTGAAAAGGAACTTGCCAAAATCAACACATTTTATTCAGGTGAGTAGTTTTTTGGTACAACATACAATAGAATTTCTGCTGTTACAGAAAGAGAAACTCTGCATGTCATTGTTTATTTAAACTTCTGATCATTATTTTAAAATGGTGGCTTGTTTTCCTTCCTATACTGCATTTAGGGATGTTTTCTATAGCTA
The DNA here is from genome assembly GCF_018350175.1 of Felis catus. NCBI lineage: Eukaryota > Metazoa > Chordata > Mammalia > Carnivora > Felidae > Felis > Felis catus. Next base: position 27,209,606 of record NC_058384.1, on the reverse strand, counting down.
AGGTAGGAATGCATCTGGTGCTTCAGTATTTAAGCCTAATATGGTCATTGCCTAGATTCTTTTGCAGTGGCAAGGATTTGGGAACCTCCTTGTGAACCAGTACTTTGTAGAGCTTCGCTCAAGTCCAGGCTAAAGCTTTAAAGACTCAGAAATTTGCTTTTATCATCTCAAAGCTAAATTACAGCTAAATAAGCTAAATAAGCAGTTCCTGCTTATTAATTACATTTCTTTTGTCTTTCCATTGTATGGAATACTCATTTCTATCTCTCTAGAGCGTTGTCTCCAGAGTGGCATCTACAAGATGCTATAGGAGTTGAGGAGGAAATACTAGAACTTCTATTTATTTATATCTGACCCTTTAAAATTCTGTTTTTTATATATGTTTACTCCCCTAGTCCTTTAACTTCTGTTTTTCTGTCTCACAGAGCTCAAGTTTCTTGACTCCTTCATCTATTCCAGTTGACAAGACCCCTCCCAGAATTACTTCCCTCTCTGTTAGTCATCTTAACCGTTTTGTCCCTTGCGCTTTTTAAATCCTTTTACCCTCATTGCTTTGTACTGCTTCTGCCTAGCAAAATTCCAACTGTGAGCCAATCCAGCCTTTCCTTCTCCATGCCTATTCCCTGGGTGCTTAGGATAGCTGAGGGAAAAAAATCACATACCAGAACAAGTTTGAACCAGTGTAAATTCACTGTTACATTCTTAACTGTGTCTTCAAAGCTACCCACAGGTCCTAATCAGTGCCCTTTTCCATGCTCCAAAATGTTTTTCTGGACCCAACTCCATTGTCTTGAATTTTCTGACCCCACCATCTTTCCTATCATGCTCATTATACTATACTCCTTTCTTACAAATAAAAATAAAGGCCTTCAGCTCCTGTTGGTGTATAATACTTATGCAGATCTAGGCCACCCCTCCCCCAAATACTTGTTCACATTCTTACCCTGATTTATTTCCCTCCAATCTTTTTAGAAAAGATATCCCTCTTTAGTCCATGGCAAATCTCTGCAACTACTGATTAAATTTTAGCTCCTCAAGACCTTGCGCCAGTAATTATTTCTTCTAAGAATTAGTAAATAAACGCATTCTATGATTTTCCTTTTAACTGGTTTAATCTCCTTAGCAAGTCACTGCCTTTTAGTAAAAAAGAAACAAAAAAGGAAGCAAATGCCTTAGTTCTCCTCACCTCTCCCTTACGGCTAGACTTCCTAGGCAAAGAGAGCAGTTTATGCAGAGACACAGAGCCATGAAAGGGCATAGCATGTCCTCTGCACTACACTGTAAGTACCTAGAATGCAGAGACAAAATAGCAATATTATTTGAAACTGTGCAGTGGATAGATTTTCAACAAGGGGAAAATGTACAGAACAATTGCAATGTGCAAGAACAGAGATAATTTCCATAATTAGGAGTAGGAGTGAAAGAGGAACTAGCAGTGTAGACAGAGAAGGAGAGGGCAGCCATGTAATGAAGAATGAGGAAGAGGAAGCTAAGAGGAAGGCATTTGCAGGGGAAAGAGTGTTTAGACTGAGAAAAGGCTATAGGATATAACCTGTGCCTGTAAATTAAAAATATAAAGGTCAAGTTTATTAGCTTTTTTTTTTTCTGTGATTTTTTTTGGAAAGATCTCTGAGCCCAGTTCTATGTGGATTATTGAGATCACAAAGAGTAGATAATGCTTATTGGTATACAAAGAAAAAAAAATATCTACTGTTAATAAGAGATACATACTATATGTTAAGTTGTAGTAAAAACTGTATACACATGTGACCCATCACACCTAGTCAGATATGTGTATTTTATGTATGTTTGTATGCATCTATATATGTGTGTATATGCAGTATATTTAAATAATTAATATTTTTCATGGAATAATATCCTTACTATGTGTAGTATATATTGTTTTCTATAATTATTTCTCTTTGACTTATAATATGCCAATTTATGATCCACACAATTGCTTTTATGACCCCATATTGAGTTATAACCCTAGTTTGAAAAATGGTATCTTAAATTTCATTATTTTTCAAAAATAATTTTAGGCTTTCTACTATTGAAAGTTTGGAGGCTGTGATTAAATGACTTCCTTTTTCCTAGTGTGTTGGCAGGACCAGTAGGACATGTCTCTTGATGTCACCACAGAGGAGGTACAAATTGATAGTCTTCAGACTGACTTTTTGCCAGGTCAGGAAGTGATGGGTAATATGAAGACATGATTGACAGAAATAGAATTTGGCACTTGTTCTAGACAGTATCATTTTCCTCCTTATTTAGCCACCTGCTCTGTGGCAGATTATCTTATAGACAGCAATCCTCAGAGACTAGGACACAGAAAAACTATAAATAACTAAAATAACAGGGATGAGTTTAGCGTATAAACCTGCCTCCACCACTTATATCTCACAGATTATTTAATGGTCAGCTAATAATGGTCACTTTCAAGTGAGATATAGTCTTGACTGAAGCTTTTAAGTACCCCCCAAAAAATGCTATAAAAGCCGAACAAAACATAGAATAAATACTACTAAAATGTACATATATATTTTCATACCAGTTCTGTTACCTACCAGTTATGTTTTGGATTTCTGAACCTTACTATTTTTTTAGAAGAAGTTTACCATTTAACCTTCTGAGGCCTCTATGTACCTTGTTGTAAGATGAGCAAATTCATTCCCAGTCCTCTAGGGTTCCACATGTAATGAGTTAGAAACAATTGACAATAGTTTGATGTCAGTCATGTAAGTCATTGTATTGCTCTTTATTTTATTTATATTAATATATAAAATCTTTTAGACCATAGGAGGAGAGGGAAGTTTTTTTAAAGGAAGGCTCCTTTTTGGTGATAACATTACTAATTACTGAAGTCTCCTAGGTCTCTTTTAGTACTAAAAATGGCATCAATTCTAGAGGCGATAGTGTCAGAGATCTTTTTTTGTGGTGATCAGTAATATCCTTTTCCATTGGTAATATTAATGACTTCATGTTACAATACCTTTCTCTTTGAACCAGTTTGCTTTCTCTCTCCATTCAAAGTACTTACCTTCCAAGCCATGTTTTTATGTGCCTACATAAAAACAAAATGTTAGAATGTGTCTGTTGCTTTTAATATTCCATTATTAAAACAGGCAAGCCTTTTTTAAAAATATTTATTTTGAGAGAGAGTGCTGTAAGACCCAGGGGGGTGGAGGGGGTGAGGGGGAGGAGAGAGAGAGAGCATCCCAAGCAGGCTCCGCCTGTCGGCTCAGAGCTCAACACAGGGCTTGAACTCACGAAACCATGAAATCATGACCTGAGCCGAAATCAAGAGTCAGACACTTAACCTACTGAGCTACCCAGGCGCCCCAGTTGGAATGTTTTAAATAGCTAAGGGCTTCTTCCTTTGTTTCTAAACAGTATGTTTTTTCTGACCTGTCCTAAATTTTTGGCTTCAATTATTCTGAATTCACAGCAATTTTATGAGCTTTTCTGTTCTTTACCAAAAAAGAGGGAGGGAAGTGGGAAAGGTAGGAGGGAAGGAATGAAATTACAGTAGTGTTATTCAGAAGTATGAAAATTATGGCATTAGAAACAGATTTATTTCTTGGCTATAGAATATTTTCAGGCTTCATATATATGCAAGACCAGTTGGATAATAGTTACTCAGAACTATTCCTATTACAGTTATTCCTGTAATCCTATTATGTCTATTTTTCTTTATTCTTACTGAATTTGAAGCATTGTATATTATTATGCCACTGAATGTGTGTAATAAAACATAAGTATCTCTTTCACTGAAATAGTAAATATTCATTTTACAAGTGATCATATGTATCTAGTACCCACATAGCTAAATTATGGCTTAATGACTGATATGTGTGTATGTGTTTGCTTGCATATGTATAAAGACATGGATTAAGTATATATTAATTAGCATGATCATGGGTCTGTGATATTGTTTAAAATTCCCATTGTCCTATTATTTTTTCCTACATCATGATTCTCTTGAGTTCATTTCAACAGAATCATTTACTTCAGAGTTATTGAAGAATGGGGAGGTGGGGAGAAGTTGGAAATTATTTATGTACTATCCACATATCCATTGTCCTTCTCTTCTGTCATATCATTTCTTTCTTTCTAAGACTGAGAAGATGGGCAATGTCCATGGTCATGGAGTAACACAGTTGCCGGATGGCATCTTAATAAAAAAGCCGACTGTCATCAAAAGTAATGTTTTTTTTAAACTGTGGGTTGCAACTCTACACATGGGTCAGGGAATTAAAATACGAGGGGTCATCTCGGGTATTTAAAAAATATATATGGGCACCTGGGTAGCTCAGTCCGTTAAGCATCTGACTCTTGATTTCACCTCAGGTCATGATCTCATGGTTTCGTGAGTTCAAGCCCTGCATCGGACTCAGCGCTGGCAGCGTGGAACCTGCTTGGGATTCTTGCTCTCCCTCTCTCTCTGCCCCTCCACCACTCATGCTGTCTCTGTCTCTCTGAAAATAAATAAACTTTAAAATAAAAATTAAAAAATACATGAAAAGAAATAGTAGAATGGAATGGTAGAATAGCTATTGTGTGTATTGGTCAACTGTACTATTTCTTTTATGTACAATATGATACTTGGTATTTTCAAATTTTGCAAAGTACTGTGGAAAGTGACATGAAGAACCATTGACTTTGCTTAGAGGAAAAGAGAGGGATTGAGGAAAAGCCTACACAAGAAGTAAAATTTAAATTGCATCCTTGAAAATGCGTAGGCATCTCCACATGCTCTTGGAGTAGCATATTGAGGATAACAGTCGGAGAGGAGTTGGAGTGCAGTGTTCCAGGGAAACATCTATCCAGATGCATTGTGAAATCAAAGTACATGACATATTTGGGATTGAGGAGTATAACAGATAGTCTGCTGAGGCTGGAGTTGTTTTACCCACACATGGAAATTTTAGACTTCAGTGTTTGAGGTGTAACAATCTCAGGTAATAAGAATTCCAGATAAAAGCACAGAAATGTCATGTAATATAACAATTAACTACCCTGAATCATCTAGGATGGGTCAGCCGTCTTACAAATTTTGTATTTCAAATAATACTGACATCCATAAATTGAATTAGCAAGATCATAACATTGCAAGATAAGTATACAAAAAAATCAAAGTATTCTAAAACACTAACGTTGTTTTATCAACAATTATTCTTGAGTTGCATAACTATAATAGCTTTGTTATTCTTAAGATAGTTTATAGTTCTGAAATAACTTTTCTCTAAAAGTAAAATATATATAAATCTGGTGAAAACTAAAAAAAAAAATACCTTGTTGGGGTCCCTGGGTAGCTCAGTCCATTGAGCGTACAACTCTTGATTTCACCTCAAGTCATGATCTCGTGGTTCGTGAAATCAAGCCCACATTGGACTCTGCTCTGACAGCTCAGATGTACTCTGTACTCTGTATCTTTCAAAATAAATAAACAAATAAGTAAATAAATAAATAAAAATAAGATCTCGTTAACCCTAATGTCCCTAATGTATTTAAGGGACATTAGGTGCTTTGAAAGTTTTGAATGGTTATTGGAAATTTTTATCAAATATTTTATTATCTGAGAGCTTATGGCATTAAGCATGTATTCTTAAAATAATCTGTTCTCATTCAGTCACTGGATTTACTGGAATGTGTAGAGATTGGAATTTATTGCCAAGATAGGCTATTTTTATCAGTATTTATAAAATTACTTAGAAATATTCATTTTTATTTTTTAAGTATATTTGTAGAGTTTAATTCATAGGCCAAAGTACATTTTTGTGTACATATATACCTTTTCCCAAATTCTGTGCTGTCCCATATATTTGAACTTTTTGGAGCCCTGACTCTAGAAAACTGTGGTGTCATTGAAAAATAGATTTGGACACTTGTCAAAAGCAGTGTTTCTCATCCTTTTGAAACCTATTGATAAGTATTAAACCCTTTTTCTAAGTATAACACTGTAACTATGGTAATACTGAATTCTTTTTTGAAATATGCTTTATACTCCCCTACTTCCAAACAAGGATTTTCCTTTATGTGCTCTTCCAGATAGCTTTCCCCTTAAGGAAGAGAATCACTGGTTCAAAAACTAGCAAAATACCCCTGGCATTTATTATTCCTCTATTTCTCTATAGGCACTTGGATTACTAGAGAGTTTTTCCTACATATTCATTCATTCACTCAGTCAACAAACATTGGATTGAGCCTACTGTATGCAAGCTCTTATAATATAAAGATGATGATGATAGTCCACACAAAAATTTATATGTGAATATTAATAGCATAATTTATATAGTAAAAAAATAGAAACAATTGTCCATCAACATGCATATTTAAACAAAATGTGGTATATCCACCCAACAAAGTATAATTCAGCAATAAAAAGAACAAACTCCTGTGGATGAACATCAAAGTCATTATGTTAAGAATCCAGACAGATGCAAAAGACAACACATCGTTATGATTCCTTTATATAAGTGTCCAGAAAAGGCAAGTTTATAGAAACAGAAAGCAGATCAGTGGTTACTTGGGGCTAGGGGTGGAAATGAGGAATCACAGCCAGTGGCCATGACAGAAGTGTATGGGATGTTGGAAATGTTCTAAAATTGAATGGTGTTGATGATTGTGCAACTCCACAGATTTACTAAAAATCACCAAACTATGCTTACCATCGGTGAATTCTATGCTGTGTAAAGTATATCTGAAAAAGGTATTAGAAAATTGCTCACCATTAAAACATGAAGATTTTTTTTGCTCTCAAGAGAGAAGCATTGGCCTTAGCTCACGGTTAATGAAACAAACATATAAACAAAGAATTATATGTTCAGTGTGCTTTGTATGCATGTTTGTGGTCCAATGAGAGCCCTGTAGAGGGAGTTTCAAGTTGTAGCTGAGAGTTGTTAGGCAAGAAAGACTTTACGTAGAAAATAATATTTGAGGTTAGCCTTGTAAAATGAGTGAGGAGTTTGCCAGATGGGGAGGCATTTGTTTCATGACATTGCTGGCGTGCAGGAAGTAATAGTTCTTCTTTCTTTCCATTTTTTGGACTACTTTCATTTTTAATATCCATATGATGAAAGATGTAAATAATTACAAAATTTATGTATTGACATTTGTGGCTAAGGATGGTAAACAGATAGCAAATTCATATATCAGTCTTTTAACAGTAAAAGTTGATCATTCATATACTTAACGATTTTCTGGCTTTTGGGTCTTACAAGTTACCTAAGCTTTTTAATCAACAAAGTAATTTATAGTTGACCTTGTCTCACATTCTTTCATTATATATTGTGTATGTATTTGTGTATACTGTTTTTTTGTATGGCTTTTAACTGGTTAGGGCATAAATATTTAAGTTGTTAATAAAACAGAAGTGTTATATGTATCTTTTGATCTAGAAGCATCACGAAAAAATTACTGAATCATTAAGTGCACAGTGAACCAAGAAAGAACCAAAAAGTTCTATATTGTTTTTGATCAGAAGGATAATAAGATAAACAACTTTGCAGTGGAAATGCTTGGCTTTAATAAGAAATTTGAGATTCATTTTGCCTTTTCAGTTGGAGATTTGAAAATAGGTAAATAGTTCTTTTTCTTACAATATGGATGATTAGGAAGAAATCCTGAAAACCTCTGAACTACAAAACAGTAAGATGCTGCATAAAATATGCAAAATTAATTAGATACAAAGTAAAACAATATGCTTAGTATGGCTAAAGACATAGAAGAATATCAAAACCATGAACAAAGAAGAAACGATCAAAATTGACTTTTTAAAATAACCAATTAGAACTTTTAATAATTAAAATATAATCACTGAACTTAATATCTTAACCAGTTAAACCTGTAAATTAGGTAGAGATTAAGAGAGAATTTATAGGAGCGCCTGGATGGCTGAGTCGGTTAAGCGTCCGGCTTCAGCTCAGGTCATGATCTCACTGCTTATGAGTTCGAGCCCCGTGTCAGGCTGTGTGCTGACAGCTCAGAGCTTGAAGCCTGCTTCAGATTCTGTGACTCCCTCTCTCTCTGCCCTTCCCCTGGTCATGCTCTCTCTCTGCCTCTTAAAAAAAAAATAAATGTTAAAAAAAATTTTTTAAAAAGAGAATTTATACACTTGAACATAGAGCTGAAGCAGTTAACCAGATTGCAACAAAAAGAGGAAAATACAAACTATGTAAAAGAGCGTGGAGTCAAGAGGCCATAGTTTGTATCTATGATTTTGCCTTTTCCGCTACCCTTTGCCCTCAGCCAGAAGCCCAACTGACTAGGGTTCTTTAGTGGATAGAATGACCCAGACTTCAATTCCTAATGGGTCTGAATCGTCAATAATTCTTTTCTTTGATGTCTGCGGCTTCCCATTAATTTTTATTACTTGTCATGGAAATACTAGGATATATTCCAAAGAGTCTCCTGGATTATGGACACAATCCTCCCTGCTCCTGTTGTATATCAACAATTCACTTTCCCCTTGGTCATTGGGATCAATCACTAATCAGTAAACGACTTCTTTGCCTACTGGTTCAGTAGTATGAGGAGCCCCAAATGGCCAGGTGTTTCTCATCTTCCAATTCAGTGTAACTGTTGTTGTATTCCTCTGAAAGAAGCATTTCTTCTTGAGAACTAACCAATAGGCAGAGCTCAAGTTGCAGATTGGGAAGCAAAAATTGGGTGAGTGAATTTTTAGTACAGTAGTGAAAGGAGCCACTCCCACTTCCATTCCTTGATTCGTAGACTCTGTATTTTGACTGTGTTTGCGAAAACACCAATATAATGCTATAAGGCAGAACCCTATTCTTCAAGAGTTTTGTCTCTCATTTTAAGTCTTTCTTTGAGCTAGCAATTTCTGGGTATGTGGTAGGACCATTATATTCCATGGATATGCTTATTGTTTTACTACCTTTGCTGTGAAATGAGTTTTTTGATCAGAAACAAAGCTGTGTAGTATACCATGAAAATGGATAAGACATTCCAGGTAATAGTGGTGCTAGCCAGAAATGTTATGAGCAGGGAAGGCACAACCATATCAAGAATACATTTATTCCAGAGAGGACAGATCTGCCCCCTGCATCCAGTTGCATTCAACCTGCCACTAGGTGGCTGCCCAGTACTTATGGGGAATGATGCCATTTCTGGGGCTCAGACAATGCTGGCATCTGCTGCCAGATAAGAAGCTGCATTATTAGGTGCATAGCTGCATACCAGGTGCTAGAGGCTGTGTTGATTTGCTCCAGTGATGATACCACATCTAGAATGGCAGCTGACATCAGAATGAGCACTTGATTACATTTGCTGTGATCCACAGTCATTCTTCAAGATCCATACAACTTCTGCACAGACTAAATAGATGAATTAAATGGGGAACGATAGATATCAACATCCCTGTATCTTTCAAGTCTCTGGTTGTGGCACTAAGCTCTGGAGTTCCCCTAGGGATGTGTTTTGCTTCTTGATTATTATCTTGATAGGGAGAAGTTCTTGGAACTTCCACTAGTCCTTCCGACAATAATGGCCCTTATCCCTGGGTCAGAGTCAACGTGAGATTTGTACAAGTGGCCTGATGTTTCTATTTCAGTTATACATTCTAGAACTGAGAAAGTAATCATAGTGTGAGTTCATGGACCAACTGGGTCCACTGTGATTTAAACCTGAACACTATAAATCTCCATTTGACTGCTGGGCCAAGTGGCATTTGGAGTCTCTAGAAATTTGCATCAGTCCAGAGATAGCATAATTCTAAGGAGGCCTCTGAGATTCCATCCTCCTCATGTATTCTCTATCTTTCCCCAGTTATTCAGTCAAACATCTATCTAGGTGTTGCTCTGAAGGGATTTTGCAGCTGTATTCAAGGTCCCAAATCAGTTGACTAAGAACGGGAGATTATCGGGGCACCTGGGTGGTTCAGTTGGTTAACTGTGTGACTTTAGCTCAGGTCATGATCTTGTGGTTCGTGAGTTTGAGCCCCATGTCGGGCTCTGTGCTGACAGCTTGAAGTCTGGAGCCTGCTTCAGATTCTATGTCTCCCTCCCTCTCTGCCCCTCCTCTGCTTACACATATGTGCATGTACTATCTCAAAATAAATCAACATTAAAAAAAAAAAAAAAGAATGGGAGATTATCCCAAGGAAGCCTGACTACTCACATAAGCGATTAAAAGAGACTGAGCTATTCCTGAGGAGAGAGATTCAAATCATGAATATTCACGAGGTTGTACAACCATCACCATTATATAATTCCAGAACATGTTCATCATCCCCAAAAGACCCCATGCCCATTAGCAGTCATTCCCCATTCTTCCAACCCCCTAGACCCTAGCAATCACTAATCTGTATCTGGGTTTGCCTGTTCTGGACATTTCATATAAATGGAATAAGATAACATGTAGCATTTTGTGTCTGGTTTCTTTAACTTACCATGGTTTCTTCAAGTTTCATTCGTGTTGCAGCATCTATCAGTACTTCATTCTTTTTTATGACTGAATATTTCCTGTGTGTGTGTGTGTGTGTGTGTGTGTTTCACTTATCCTTTCATTGGTTAATGGACATTTAGGTTTTTTTTTTACTATTTTTCTAGGTTTTTTTTTACTATTGTGAATACATATTCATGTATATGTACAAGTTTTTGTGTGAACGTATGTTTTCAGTTCTCTTGGGTATATACCTAGGAGTGAAATTGCTGCATCTTAAGGTAACTAACTCTATGTTTAACTTTTCGAGAATGGACAAACTCTTTTCCAGATTATAATGTGGCTGTACCATTTTGCATTCTCACTTTTCATGGCTTTTTAAATTCTGTATCTTCATCTGTAAAAACAAAGGGTACACTTGAGGTTTTACAGGGAGGGAAACGTGGGATAGAACGATAGGATGAAATGTTACACCAAAACATTTTTTTCCTATCCAGTTCTAAATATTACATGTAACATTTTTTTTCCTAGAAATTTTGGGGAAACAAACTGGAATAAATACTAAAAATTCAGAAGTCAGTGAGAACTTTACCAGCTTTTTTATCTTGATGTTTTGAAATTCTTTTTTCTTTCTTTCTTTTTTTTTTTTTTTTTTTAACAGAGAAGCTTGCGGAGGCTCAGCGCAGGTTTGCTACCCTTCAGAATGAGCTTCAGTCATCACTGGATGCACAGAAAGAGAGCACTGGCGTTACTACACTGCGACAACGCAGAAAGCCAGTCTTCCACTTGTCCCACGAGGAACGTGTCCAACATAGGAATATTAAAGACCTTAAACTGGCCTTCAGCGAGTTCTACCTCAGTCTTATCCTGCTGCAGAACTATCAGGTACTTCAGTTTTTACCCTGGAGAATGGAATCTTCAAATAATTGAGAAATTTGGAATTAACCTTGAACTATACTAATGGGCCAATCCAAAAAGGGAAATCTTTAGCATGTCATTTTTTAGGTTCTTAATGTGATTTCAGTTGTTCTAATTGGCTAAAAACCACATATCAAAGGTAGCAAAATAGTGTAACAAGGTTTCTATTTTGGGGGCGCCTGGGTGGCTTAGTTAACTGTCTGACTTCGGCTCAGGTCATGATCTCATGATTCGTGCTTTCGAGCCTCACATCATGCTCTGTGCTGACAGCTCGGAGCCTGGAACCTGCTTCAGATTCTCTCTCTCTGCCTCTCCCTCTCTCTCTGCCCTCCCCCGCTCCCACTCTGCTCTGCTCTCTCTCTCTCTTTCTCAAAAATAAACATCAAAAAAATTTGTGAAAAGATTTCTGTTTTTGAAGATCAGTTTTTGAAAACTTTTTGTACAACATTCACTATATTCACTCACGGTTTGCTTCCTGTTTTTAGAGGCATCTGTGGTAGTGGTGAATAGAAATAAATTGTATATGTTTACCCAACCACCGCTGGCTATGTAAGAGCTTTATATAGCAAAATTTCCACAAAGGCAATTAGACAGTTAACTTTCCTGAAACTAACACTAATAATATTATAAAAGATAACTGACTTTTCAATTTACAACTAACAATCCTTCCAATTTTATTATCTGCAGACTGCAATATGACTCTGTGATAAAAAAATCTTTATGGAATTACTGAATCCCTATATTGTACACCTGAGACTAATGTAACACTGTATATTAACTACATTAGAATTAAAATAAAGGTTTTTTTTTTAAGTAGAAAAGAATTCTTGTGAGAGAAAAGAAATTAGGTCACAGCAAATATATATAGAGACTGAATATCTATGCAATTAGGATATATGACTATTTTTAAAATCCAATCTGTAAAGCCTTACTACCATGTACATTAAATTATGGAAATTGAAGGCATTTATTAATTTCTAATTCTTTACAGATTTGTTTACATAGTTGACTCTATAACAAATTTATAGAAGAACAGGTGATTTGTTCAATAATAAACATTTCAGTAGGCAAAAGCTTCTCTAATCTCTAAATTTAGTGACTTTGCGTACTATTCTTTTTCCATTTTATTGTGATTAGTACTGATAATCTGTGGTTACAATCATCACAGGATGAAAACTCAAGATTATACAACAAAAGTATTCTAGGGGTAAATTGGGAGTTTTAAAATAAGAAGACATTATAGTCTCATATCTGCAGTATTCTAAGCTGTTAATGCATGTACTTATTTCCATCTCTTTCATAATTCTGTGTTCTTCTTTGATAATTTAATATTTTATCATTCAAAGAAGAATAGTAAAGCATATCATGAGAAATTATTTTCCTTTGAAATTTATCTATAGCATTATAATTTATATTTAAAAAGAAACAAAAATGTTTTCTTTCTTATAATGCTGTAAAACATTAACGTTTCATATTTCATTGATTATGCTTCTGTGTTACAGGGAAATACCCCTCTTAAATTTTGTTTTATTAACTTTCCCAGCAGCTTTTGTGTGGGGTCATTATAAAAAGCTCCTTGGGGGGCCTGGATGGCTCAGCTGGTTAAGCTCAGGTCATAAACTCATGGTTTGTGAGTTTGAGCCCCACATTGGGCTCTGTGCGGACAGCCCAGAGTCTGGAGCCTACTTTGGATTCTGTGTCTCCCTATCTCTCTGTGCCTTCCCCCACTCATGCTCCTTCATTCTCTCTCTCTCTCCCCCCCCCCCTATCAAAAACAAATAAACATTAAAAAAAAAAAGTTTGGGAAAACAAAAATAATCATTAATTATAAAAGTTCTGATCCATTCTCTGTTCTTTGAGGCTGGCTATTCTGTAAGAATATATTTATATTGAGAGTGAGGAGAAAGGAAAATTGAAAGCAGTCTTTAATTCATGGTGTATGCACCCCAAGGAAAGTTTAAGATGATTTATTAAAGTATGAGAAAAAAATTATATACAAACTAGGAAGCATGCAAAGTCTAATTTGGAGTCAGTATTCAGTTTTTTTACTGATAGGACTATGTGTTCAACAAATTTGGAAGCCTCTGGTTTAAAGAACCGTGAAAAGCCGGTTTCTTGCTTTTTCTTGCATGTTGATCAAAAAAACAACAATTTGAGAATGTAGAAAAGTATACTATTTTGATATTGTGGAAATGGAGAAAGAGTGCAAGCTCTCACCCACCATCAGTGAAACCCTATGTATGTGATCACTTCTACTGACTCTCTTCACACTCCCACCCCCAAACTGAGAATGGATAGAAGTTAAATGAAAGTTAAAAGAAATAGATGATTTTCCATTTTTCCATGCTGGTTCATAAATGGTTGCACATTAGAGGTAAAATACATAGCTATGCCAGTCCTTCGGAAAACAAAACTAAGAAATGTAGTCAATGTATGATAAATCCAAACATTTTTCTGACAGTCTTCTTTTGATCATGAAGCAAAACAATATGAACTAGCCTTTTTGAGAATATTGTACATAAGAAAATGGAAATAAAGATGTTTTGAGTTTAAGACTTTTATTAATTTACTTGAAATAGAAATACTAGGATTCATAGTTCAGGGTTTCTTTTATTACTGATGGTATACTACCTTGAAATAAACAGATGGAATAAGAAAGAAGAGTCTTATCTTTTTAGTAGTAAATGCTTGTATGAAAGCATTGCCATTTCTCTCAGTACTCAGTCCTCAGTCAGCTCATCAATGCATAGTGCTTATTGTTTTCCTTCTTTTATGGTGGTGGAAATTACAGTAGTTTTTCTCATTTCTTTCTGTAGAATCTGAATTTTACAGGGTTTCGAAAAATCCTCAAAAAGCATGACAAGATCCTGGAAACGTCTCGTGGAGCAGATTGGCGAGTGGCTCATGTAGAAGTGGCGCCTTTTTATACGTGCAAGAAAATCAACCAGCTCATCTCTGAAACTGAGGTATAGTAATTTCATTTGTGTGCCACACATTTTCAATAAAATTAATGTCTTATTTTTAATGAAATAATTCCTCATCTCTGTTCCCTTTTTGTAATTACTTGCTGGCTTTGAATATAATAATCTTATTCATGATTTTTTTGTTTTGCTTTTTATTCAGTATATAGTCACCAAGAGGTTATCAGAATACCATATGTATAAATGGTTCAGAATTATTTATGTATTACTCAAGGTTAGTATAACCTGTGTCAAAATTTAATGTGTCTTTCTAGGCTGTAGTGACTAATGAACTTGAAGATGGTGACAGACAAAAAGCTATGAAGCGTTTACGTGTTCCCCCTTTGGGAGCTGCTCAGGTTCGTATTTTCTTCCAGTTGTCTGGTCAGTTGGTTTTGTCTGTTTAGTAATCAACATAATCTGTTTAGCTGGTAACATTCTAGTGTCATTACTTAAAAAAATATATGTCAGCCAAAGTTTAAAAGTAGTTATTACTGTTGTTATTTCATTTTTAAAATATTAAATGCCACATCTCACTTCATGATGAATTATAATGTCTTCTCACCTTTCTCTTCTTATTCTGTACTCCTTCTCTTGTTTATTTTTATTGACATCCTAACTTCTGGGTCTCCTTAAATGATTAAGATGAGGTTTTTATTTCGTGATATGTGGTGGAGGATTCAGGTATGCTTGGGTATTGCATATCTTCATCCAAAATGCCAAGGTTCTAAAAAAATTTCTAAAAAAAATTATTAAATGATGTCTACACAGTAGTTATACCAAAACATTTAAATGATATATTCTGTGTCATAAAACCAGTTTCAATAAACTTAAAAGGATTTAAGTCATAGAGCATATGTTCTCTGACCACGGTGGAATGGAAATCCATAACAAAAAAAGCTTCCTTATCCTAATAAAAGGCAAAAACCTACAACTAATATTATACTTAATGATGAAACACTGTATGCCTTCTCCCTAACTAGGGACAAAAAAGGAGATTCAATCTAACCACTTTTATTCAAAATTGTACTAGAGATTCTAGCCAGTGCAGGAGGGTAGGAAAAAGAAATAAAAGGCATTCAGATTTAAACAAAGAACTAAAACTGGTGGGGTTTTCGCTGATGACATGATAACCTGTGTAGAAAAATGGAGTGAATTATTAGAATAGCTACTAGAACTAGTAAGTGAGTTTAGCATGGTTGCAGAGTATTAGATGAACATATAAAATAAATTGCATATATTTGTGTGTGTGTGTATATATATATATATATATAAAATCAAGAATAATTAGAAATCAAATTTTTAAATGATGTTTATAATTAAAATAGAAATATATAGGGATAAATCTGACACAAGATGTACAGCATCTTTACATTGAAAACTAAAACATTGCTAAGAGAAATAAAGAAGACAAATGCATGAGAGATATGCCATTTTCATGGGTTAGAAAACCCAATATTTCTAAGGTATCATTTCTTCCTAAATAGATCCATAGATAAAACACAATCCAGCTCAAAATCTCAATAGGTCTTTATATTTATTATGTATGTATAACTGGCTAGCAAATGTAAAAATTTATATGGAAATACAAAGGACCAAGAATAACCATAAAAACTTTAGAACAACTAAGTTGAAAGATTGAGACTACTTCATATCAAACTTATTAAAACTACTGTAATCAGAACAGTGTGGTATTAGTGTCAAGATAGGCAAGTAGATGAATGAAACTGAATAAAATGTCCAAAAATAGACCAATGAATACATGGACAAATGATTTTCTTTTTTTTTTTTTTTAATTAAATAAATTTTTTTTCTTTATTTTTTAGGGAGGGAGAGTGTGTGAGTAGGGGAGAGGGGCAGAGGGGGAGAGAGAGAGAGAATGAGAATCTTAAGTAGGTACCATGCTCAGTGTGGAGCCCGACACGGAGCTCAATCCCGTGACCCTGGGATCATGACCTAAGCTGAAATCGATGCTCAACCCACTGAGCCACCCAGGCGCCCCTGGGCACTAATTTTCAATAAAGATGTAAAGACAGATGTAAAGATTTAAGTACAACTAATTTTTAATAAAGATGTAAGGACAGTTCAGCTTAGAAAGGATAGTCTTTTCAATAAATGGCACTGGAGCAATTGGCTTCCAACTGCAAAAGAAAAACATTAGAACTCCACATCATATACAAAAATTAATTTTAAGTATACCTAAATGAAACCGAAAACTACACATTTTTGAAGAAGATACAGGAAAACATCCTGATGGCTGGTTTATGCAGAGATCTAACAAATAAAACCAAAAGCACTTCATCAAAATTTAAGACTTCTCTTCAGAAGACAATATTAAGAGAATGAAAAGAAAAGCAACAGACCAAGAGAAAATATTTACAAAAGATATCTGACAGAGGATTTGTATTCAAAACATATAAAGAACTCCAGTACTCAAATATAAGAAAACAAACAACGTAAACTAAAAGTGGGCAAGAAATCTGACCAAACACACAATCAAAGATGGATAAGTACCAAGTAAACGTAAATGGATGTTCAATATCATCAGTCATAGGGAAATACAAATTAAAACCATAATGAGATAATATATACCTATTAGAATGATGACACACTAAATGTTGGAGGAACAAAAGCTCTGACATCTCATATGCTGCTATTGGAATATCAAATAATAAACCATATTGGAAAACAATTTGGCAGTTTCTTAAAAATTAAACCTTCATCTACCATATAATCTAGCCATTACACTCATAGGTATTTACCCAAGGCAGATTGCAAGCATATTTTCATATAAAGATGTGTATACCAGGGGCTCCTGCTTGCCTCAGTTGGTAGAGCATTCAGCTCTTGATCTTGGAGTCATGAGTTTGGGTGTTGAGCTTACTTTTAAATACATACATACATACATACATACATACATACATAAAATCCTTTTTTTAAAAAAAAGATGTGTACACAAATGTTTTGTAGCAGCTTTATTCATAATAGCCTAAAACTGGAAACAACTCATATCTATCAATTAGGTGAATGGATAAACAATTATGGTATATCCATACAATGGCATACTACTCAGCAATAAAAAGGAATAAACATTGATATATGGAACAGTATGGATGCATCTCAAAATAATTACACTGAGTGAAAGAAGCCAGACCAAAAGAGAGTACAAACTCTATATGGTTTTGTTTACCTGAAACTCTGGAAAATGCAAACTACTATATAATGACAGAAAGGTCCATGATTGTCTAGTGGTAGGATGGGTGTGGTGATGGAAAAATGTTACAGAAGGGCGTGAGGAATCTCTTGGTGGGGGGGTGGGGGGGGGGCGGGTGATACATATGTTCATTGTCTTGATTATGGTGATAGTTTCATAAGTGTTTACTTATATCAGAACATCAAATTAGATACTTTAAATGTGTATGCTTTAATATATATTAGTTATATTTCAGTAAAACTATTAATAATAAAATTAATCTCAAAAAATTAAGGTGTTTCTGAATGCATGAAGAGTTGGTAAAGCTAAAAAAAAAACACGTAAATGGTTATCTTTGGCGAGGGGGGAAGGTTTATGGATCTGGAAGGGTTAGAGATGTCAAAGTTAATAGAAATGTTCTGTTTCTAAAGATGAGTGATAGGTATAGGCACACTTTATTATTCAGTTCCTTAACAGTTCAAATACATTTTATGTGTTCTTTCCTACATGATAAATTGCACAATTTTTTAAACTAAAGAAAAAAAAATTTTAAATACAAATGACTGTCTTCCCTCTGGATGCTTTCAGTCTTAAACTAACAATTGCAGATACCTGTTACTGATTAATAATATGTAAGTCAGAGGGAGTCTCAATCTTTTTTTCATTTAAAGGTTTTTAGAAAACATTTAAACCATCTTAAATATCACCTTAAAAACCAGCAGAATCTCTTTATAACACTCATTGCAAATATTTAAATCCACAATATTTTCTCTTTCCTGTGTTTCTCATCCCTTTACTTTTAAAATATCAGGTACTTTCTTTTATATTAGAAAGCAGTTGATATAAATCTGCATTAAAATGGAGAAAAATATTCTTTAACCTTTATACTCTGGAGATTCAGATATACCAGTCTCTTGAGAATCTCTAGCATGTCTTTATTATTATTTTTTAAAAAAAAACACAGAACTGAATTTTTTTGTTAATGTTTATTTATTTTTGAGAGAGACAGAGACAGAATGTGAGTGGGTTAGGGGCAGAGAGAGAGGGAGACACAGAAGCAGAAGCAGGCTCCAGACTCTGAGCTGTCAGCACAGAGCCCAACACGGGGCTCGAACTCACGAGCTGTGAGATCATGACCTGAGCTGAAGTCAGACACTTAACCGACTGAGCCACCCAGGCGCCCCTCTAGCATGTCTTTAAAAATTCACTTTAGGGGCACCTGGGTAGCTCATTTGTTTAAGCATCTGACTTCGGCTCAGGTCACTATCTTGCAGTTCATGAGTTTGAGCCCCACATCAGGCTCACTGCTGTCAGCGTGGAACCTGCTTCAGATCCTGTCTCTCTTCCTCTCTCTCTGTCTCTGTCTCTGTCTCTTGTTGCCTGCCCCTCCCCCACTCACGCTCTCCCTCTGTCTCTCAAAAATAAACATTAAAATAAATAAATAAAAATTCACTTTAAATTATCCCAGTATTAATAGTGTAAGTAGTATAGAAAATAGTTGTTGTTAATCTTGTCACTGTCTCCATGGTTCCTTCTACCAATTACGTGAACTCTGAGTAAAGAGTGACTTACGAAATTTAAAGATGTATACATTGTAAAAATGAAATTGCACTCAGGTTTCTCCTGTAAGGAAAACTCAGTGTATGTATACTTTGACGTCTATGATTATAATCTTGTTTATTTAGTAATTCAGATTTCTGTAAAAGAACTTGAATAACTGGCTACTCTGTTTTCATATTATAGGAGGATGAAGGATGTTTCTCTGGTTCTGATTTATAAAAATTCAGTTCATAAAATATCTTTGTTTTCATGGTAGAGCTTTGGGATTCATAGTACTAATTTATTAGATCATATGCTAAATGTATGCAGTATTTTGCCCTATACCTGGCATGCTGTTTTTCTATCTACAGCCTGCACCAGCATGGACTACTTTTAGAGTTGGCCTGTTTTGTGGAATATTCATTGTACTGAATATTACCCTTGTGCTTGCCGGTAAGTCATTTAAAATTTTAAGCTAAATTATTCTTACTAATATGCCCATGTTATATTCTGTCCTTCTGTCAAAGCTGGTATCAAACTAACAAAGCTGCTTCTGAAAGAGAAATCTGTCAGGGTTGTTTTTTGTTCTTATAAATGACTGGGGGAGATGGGGCAGTGTTTGGACATTTGTTTAGTTTGCTTTTCCTTTCGGACATATTTCCTTTTACAACATTACTAGTTTATGACTTTTGTTCTCCATGTTTTCTAGTTTTAATGTACAATTTCTTTATACATTTTCAGAGTTCAGTTATCAAGAACCTCAACTCCCTTGTTCACAGATGAGAGTAAATAAGATTACAAAATTTGTGCACTAAAGTTTATTTACTTTGCTTCTTGGAGTCTTTCTCACATCCTTTCCAGAACATATTTACAATTACTCCATATAATTTTAAGAAACTGGGTTGTATAATTTCCTATCCTCTAAGTTACGAATTAGAAAGAGGTAGAAGGGATTGCTGGAAGCAAGTGCACTCCCAAAATCTAGAAATGATATAACAGCAAGAGAGGCATTATCTTACTAAACCTCCCAACAGAAGTTGACATAGCCCTCAGCTGCATTTGACATTGTGAATCATCCCTTCTTGAAACTCTTCACTTGGTTTTTCTGGGAAACCACCTTCTGCAGCTTTTCTTGTTAAACTTTGCTGGAAGTTCTTTCCAGTCTCCTTCGCTAACTATTCTTTTCTTTGTGACATCTAAATGTTGGGCAGTACTGCTGGACTAAGTCCTCAAATTCTCTCTCTGTCGACATTCATTTCCTACCCAGGCAATTTATTCAGGCTTATGGCCATAAATATTACCTGTATGGCAGTGACTCTCAAGTACGTCTACTCTCTCCTCTGATATCTTATTGACTATTTGGATAGTAATAGGCATTTCAAACTTACATGGACAAAAATATTTTTTACCCCCAAATACACTTTCTTTTCTATATATCATCATTTTTTTTTCATCAGATTCTCAGGCCAAAAACCTTTAGCCTCTCTTTTCTCTCATACCTTATCTCCAATCCACCAGCAAAGCCTGTTGCTCTGTCTTTAACAGTGTGTGTGTAAAGTACAGTTGACACAGAGTGTCAGATGTTTCAAATGTACAACATAGTGATTCAACCAGTTTCCATTATGCTGTGCTTGCCACAGTGTAGCTATTATCTGTCACCATACAACACTTTTATAATACCTTTCATCCCTGTGACTTGTTCATTCTGTAACTAGAAGCCTGTACTTTCCACCCCCTTCACCCATTTTGAATCTGACCACTTCCACCAATGCCATCCTTGTATAAGCAGCCGTGTCCTGTTAGTGTACCGCACCAACCTTCTGAACTGGCCTCACTGCGCTCGCTGCAGCCACTCTTGCCTCCTCATAGCCGCCAATATCTTTTCTTTTCTTTTTTTTTTTTTAATGTAAGTTAGATCATATTGCTGTCCTCCTCAACATCTCTCTATGGCTTCTCTTACAATAAAGTTGAACCTTCTTTCTATAGACTAAAAGACCCTATAGGGTCTTGCCCCTATGGGCTTTCTGACTATACCCTGTCATCCTCCCCACACTTGGTCTCACTGTGTTTCCGAGTACATTTATGGTGTTCCTTGAATATCATCCCATCTATGAACCCTTGCAATTGCCTAAGAGGCTTTTTCCCTAAGATGTCTGTGTGGCTTACTTCTTCACTTCATTCATACAGTCTCTGTTCAAATGCCACTTCTTCACTGAGTCCTTCTTTAATCACCCTACCCTAAAATAGCCTGTTCTGTCTCCTCAGCCCACATTAGTTTTTTTCAGAGCACTTTTAAGTACATGACATAATATTACATATTTATGTTTCTTTTATCTGTTTTCCCACTGGAATGTAAGTTCCTTGATACCTGGACTTTTGTCTCCTGTTCACCATTGTATCTCTAGCACCTAGAATACTGCCTGGGTCATAGAAGAAGCTCAGAAAATACTGGTGGAAGAGGCGACTGGATGGCTCAGTTGGTTAAGCTAAGCATCCAGTTTGAGCTCAGGTCATGATCTCGCAGTTCGTGGGTTCCAGCCCCGCGTTGGGCTCTGTGCTGACAGCTCAGAGCCTGGAGTCTGCTTCAAATTCTGTGTCTCCCTCTCTCTGCCCCTCCCCTACTTGTCCTCTGTGTGTCTCTCTCTCTGTCTCAAAAATGAATAAACATTAAAAAAATAAACAAAATATTGGTGGAAATTGGAATGGATGAAAGAGGACAGAGATGGAATTAAATGATAAACCAAAAACAAACAGCAAAAAAGACACAAATCTCAAAGGTTCTTGCATTCAAGGACTTTTACTTTAAGGGCAAATAGTCATGGTATACCTCAAGAGTCTGTGTACTTATGCTTATAATGATAACTTGAATCATGAATAAAGGATTAAATTTTGCTCAGAAAAGTCTACAAAGAAACTTAGAAATAGATGGTATTGTGGAGTGCCTGGGTGGCTCAGTCAGTTAAGCATCCAACTCTTGATTTCGGCTTAGGTCTTGGTCTCGTGGTTCAGTTCGTGAGATCGAGCCCCGTGTCAGGCTCTGCACTGACAGCACAGAGCCTGCTGGCCATTCTCTCTCTCTCTCTCTCTCTCTCTCTCTCCCTCTTTCTCTATACCCCTCCTCCGCACACCGCACATGCTCTCTCTCTCAAAATAAATAAATGTAAAAAATACGATGGTTTTGTATAAATATCCATTATATTCTGTTTTCAGTGTTTAGTAATCATAATAGTGCCTGAACATGAAAGTTTCTATCACTGTCACAGTTACTATTCTCAATTGCAGGGACTGTGTATTTTCATCTTTCATATTTTAGGTTCCTAACATAGTACAACACATATAGCAGATGTTTAAGAAAAAATTTACCAAAGTTGTTTCTCCTCATTAACATTCTTAAGATTGTCAATTACATATTATGAAATTATAACCCAAGCTGTAATGACTCTTAGAGAGCATATGAACTTGACCTATTGACAGTGTGTTTTCATTTGTGTTTTTAGAATTCTCCTTCCTACCAACTACTGAAAATTACATCTAATAATTATGGTCCACTGTAAGCTCATGATTTAATATTGGTATAATTTATTATCATATTTTAATCTAGTTCTGTTTCCTTAGGTGAGTGCAGTCTTCTTATATAGACTACATGGGAGTATTGTAATAAAAAACCTAACCCTAGATTATCAAGCCAGTTGTTAAGGAAGGAACACTGACTTGTCTTCAAAAGGCCTAGCCTGTATCTCAGTCTCAACATTACTATTTGTTAATTGTTTTGGTTTAAGGATATCATTTAACTTCTTTTCATTTTTTTAAATGTTTATTCATTTTTTGAAAGAAAGAGAGAACAGAGCATGAGTGGGAGAGGGGCAGAGAGAGAAGGAGACACAAAGTCTGAAGCAGGCTCGAGGCTCCGAGCTGTCAGCACAGAGCCCAATGAGGGGCTTAAACCCATGAACCATGAGATCATGACCTGAGCCGAAGTCAGAAGCTCAACTGACTGAACCACCCAGGCGCCTCTCATTTAACTTCTTTTAAATAATTTCCTTATTTGTTCAGTGACTGTACTACCTTAAATTCACAGGGTTATTTTAGAATTCATTCATTCAACAGGTAAATTTTATGTACCTCATAATTAAGCTTGATGCAAGCCTTAAGAGATATAAGAAAATCCCTTTCCCTATGAAGTTTTCTATGCCAGGGAGATTAAGACATATATTAAAACAATAATAATACACTACAAGATGGAAAATGTTAAATGTTCTAAGCAGGTCAAAGGAACAAAGTAATTACTTTTAAATGAAAGCATCAGGGAAGACTTTATGAAGGAGATGGCATTTATGCTGGATGTGATAGAATGAAGGGCATTCCAAGAGGAGACAGATGAGTAGAGATTTAGTTGGTGGGGGAAGAGGGTGGGGCATAGGAGGAGGGACTGGGTTATGAAGAAGAGAAATGAGAAAATCACCTAGTGTGATGGAGATAGCTTGAGACCACTTCATGGACATCAGCTAAGAAGTGTAAGTGACACATGTTTATATAGTTGTGAAGCACTACACCAATATAAATTATATGGAGTATATGATGGGAGTTGTTCTTTCTAAGAAAACCTCAGTCATTTATGTGTGAAATTTTTTCTTTTATTTCCAAGATGAGTGTGGTGTTGTTGTCATCATCATCATCATAATTAAATAATAAGAAAAAATAACCTTCCATTTTTTTTTCATGTGAGTTGAAAAGAAATTTTTTTTTTAATTCAGGGACAAACTCAGGTTTTGTTTTCTTTTGTAAATATAGACTGTTTTATGAGACAGCCTCATTTGTTTTTTAATGTGTGTGGTTTCTGCATTATGTTCTCTCACCTCACAACTCTTCTTTGTTTGATCTTTGTGTGTGTGGTCGGTGGGGGGGAGGCAGGGTAAGTGCACAGCCAGCTGTCTATGCTTATTTATGTCCCAGCGGGTACTTGAAAGATAACACAGAGAGAGAAGCACAGCAGTAGTAATGCATGTACAAGCACGATTCTTTTTTCATTCACATCAAAAAATAATGTGTGTAATTGCTGTAGTTTCTCCAAGGGATTTGATCTGATACTTAATAATTTGTCTGAAATTCACATATTTCAGATAACTTAGTTTTGAGAAGATGAGAAGTTACCTGATTAGATTTTTAAAAAATTGTTCTCTTAC
This sequence comes from Felis catus, assembly GCF_018350175.1. Lineage (NCBI taxonomy): Eukaryota > Metazoa > Chordata > Mammalia > Carnivora > Felidae > Felis > Felis catus. The sequence continues at coordinate 27,185,409 of NC_058384.1, read as the reverse complement.
AGATTTCTAGTAACTGTTATTTAATTTGATACAATAACAATATATCATATTTCATTTTTTGGTTTGACAGAGATAGGAATTTGACCATTTAAATGTGTTTAAATGTCACGATGTGTTTATAGAAGGGTGTGAAATAGCCACTGATACACTAATAGTAAGAGTATTAATTCAGTGTCTTTGGAGGATAATTTGGCAGTATATGTAAATTTTTAAATACAGTCACTTTGGTTAAGCAGTTTTATTTTGAGAAATTTATCTTACAAACATACTTGAACGGGATGCCAAAGACATATATGAAAGGAGGGTATTCCTTGCCATTTTGTTTGTAGTAACAGTGTCCTAGAAACCACTCAAATGTACATCAGTTGGGAATTATTTAATAAGCTAAATGATGTTATTTACCTCTGTGCAATGAAATACTGTGAAGCTATTCAAGTGAATGAGTGAAAATGGGTATAGTATTTTGGAGTGCTAGATGTGTAGTTAATGTGTACTGTACTGCTGAAAACATGCATATACATGGGTTTGCTTGGGTACCTGGTTTCATTTCTTTTGGATATATACCTAGGAGTGGAATCACTTAGTTATGTTGTAATTCTATGTTTAATCTTCTGAGGTACCACCAAATTGTTTTGCATAGAAGCTGCATAATTTTTCATTTTCACCAGAAATTTATGAGGGTTCCATTTTCTTTACGCCCTTATCAGTGTTTATGGTTTTCCTTTTTATTTATTTATTTTTTTAATTATAGCCATCCTAGGGGCGCGTGGGTGGCCCAAGTCAGTTGGGCGTCTGACTTCTGTTCAGGTCATGATCTCACGGTTTGGGAGTTGGAGCCCCGCATCGGGCTCTGTGCTCACAGCTCAGAGTCTGGAGCCCACTTTGGATTCTGTGTCTCCGTCTTTCTCTGCCCCTCCCCTGCTCACACTCTGTCTCTCTGTCTCTCAAAAATAGATGTTAAAAAAAGTTAAAAAATTATAGCCATCCCAGTGGGTGTGAAGTAGTATCTTGTTAATATTTTGATTTGCATTTCCCTAATGATTTTGAGCATCTTTTCATGTGCTGGTTGGATATTTGTATATTTCTTTGGAAAAATGTCTCCCCAAGTCCTTTGCTCATTTTTTGAGTTGTCTTCTTATTTTAAGTTACAAGAGTTCTTTATATATTCTGGGTACTCAATCCTTACCAAGATACGTGATTTGCAAATATTATCTCCCATTGTATAGGCTGTCTTTCACCTTCTTCATAATGTCCTTTGATGCAAAAAAGTTTTGATAAAGCCTGATTTTTCTATTTTTTTTCTTTCTTTGAACTAACTTTTGTACATGGTGTGAGATAGGGGTTCAGCTTCATTCTTTTGCATGTGGACATTCAGTCATCCCAGCACCATTTGTTGAAGAAAATATTCTTTTCCATTGGATGATTTTGGCACTCTTGTTGAAAACTAGTTGGCCACACGTATATAGATTAATATCTGAACTCCCAATTCTGTCTGTATGTCTGTTTTTATGCCAGTACCACACTGCTTTTTAGTAAATTTTTAAACCACAAAATGTGAGTCCTCCAACTTTGCTCTTCTTTTTTCAGTGTTGTTATAGCTATCTGGGGCCTGTTGCAATCCCATGTGAATTTGAGGAATGACTTTTATATATTTATATATGCAAAAAAACCAAAAAACAAAAAACTGGAATTTTGATAGGGATTGTATTTAATCTCCAAAACACTTTGGCATTGCCATTTTAACAACATCAAGTCTTGTAAGTCCATGTACATGAGATTCCTTTTAGCAATGTTTGTAGTTTTTATTGTACAAGTCTTTCACCTCTTGAGTAAATTAATTCCTAGGTGTTTTATTCTTTTGGGTGCTATTGTAATTGGAATTGTTTTCTTAATTTCATTTCAGGGTGTTCATTGCTGATGTATACAAAGACAACTAAATTTTGTGTGTTGATCTTACAGTGTGCGACTTGGCTGAATTTATTAGCTCTCGTAGTTTTATTGTGCATTCTTTGAGACTTAGGATTATTATTTTTGTTTCCTGGCTGTTGTATCTATGGTTTTTGCTTAAGAATCAGGATCTAAATCAATATAGAGTTTTTTATTTATAATCTGCTGACTAACCTTGCTATCATGCTTGATCCTTTGTACTCCCTTTATGTAAGAGCTGGAGTAGCCCTTTAATATTATTACTTGGTCTTGTCACTTATGTATAAAACCTTTCATTGGCTTCATATATTAAAGTAAAAGTTTAAGTCTTGACAAGATACTATAAAGGTCCTACCTGATCTTCTCTTGGCTAACTATGACTTTACCTCTCATTTATTTCAATTATAGTGGCCTTGGCCGTCTTCCTGTTCTTGGAGCACCGGGCTCATACCTATCTTAGGGCCTTTTGTACTTACTATTTGGAGCCTTATTCTTCCATATACTCACATGATTCATTCTCTGTTTCCTTAAGATCTCTGCAAATGTCATCTCCTGAGAGGTCCTCTTCACCACCCTACCTAAAATAGCACCTAATAACATCATTCTTCATCCCCTTACCCTACTTTTTTTTTCTTCAAAACCTTTATGACAGTATGACATTATACAGAATAGAAGTTTCCTGAAGACATATATTTTGTCTGTTGTTTATTACTGAATCTCCAATTCTTTGAGTGGTGTTAGGTATAAAAGGCATCTAATAAATTTTTGTGAAACTAATTAACAAAATGAGGTTTCCTCAAGCAAAAGGAAAAAGAAACTGATATATACTGAATACTTGTTATTGTTTTAGGCATGTAATATATGTTGATCACATTTAATCTTATTTACAAACTTATGAGAATAGATATTATCCCCATTTTCCAGCAAGGAAATGCAGACTTGGAAAAATAAAATAATTGCCTTAGAATAGCTAGAATTTTAAGTCTGGTCTTTAGTATTTGACTCCAAAGCAAAGGTTTTCACTACCCTGTTATTTTTAAATTATTAAATGCTATGTACTGTAGGAATACAAAGATAACTAATAAATGGTTATTTAAATTAAGTATAAGCCAGTATATAACTACATTTCAAGTGAGTCTAATAAATTTTATAGTTATATGGAAAATTGAGAAATCATTAGCTAAACTGAAATGTTTGGCACAGTCTAGGCTCAAAACGAAACACTGATTCAATAAATGTATGAATAGATAAGGATTTGGCTCTGAAATATTAAGTAAAATTTGAATTGGTACAAAGAGCAAGACCATTTTAGGTACAGGGGACAATATAAGCAAGTGTGAAAAAGCAAACTTGTGAAAAGACTAATAAAATTTATCAGGAGATAAGAATTAATGTTTAGGAGCCCTGTGAGATAAGTTTGGGAAAGTGAGTTGGAGATCCGACTGATAGAGAACTTGAATTCCAAGACCGTGTTTGAATTTACAGTAACTGGAAGGCTATAGGGTAATAGTGGTACTACACATTTGTATGGGCATATGGACAACAGAATGTAGTGGTTAAGAGTGTGCGCTTTGGAGCAAAACTCTCTGAGTTAAAACTCTGGCTCTGCCCTCTACTAGCTTGGTAATCCTAAGCAAATTACTTAACTTCTCTGTGCTCTAATTATTTCACCAGTCAAATGGAAATAATAGTTTTTAACTCACAGAACCATTGTGAGGATTATATGAATTTTTATGTATTATGTATAAAAATTAAAAATAAATTTAAAAATAAAAAAAGGGGGCAGCTGGGTGCCTCAGTCAGTTAAGCATCCAGCTCTTGATTTTGTCTTGGGTCATGATCTTATGGTCATGAGATCGAGCTCCACATCTGGCTCTGTACTGAGTGTGGAGCCTGCTTAAGATTCTCTCTCTCCTTCTCCCTCTACCCCTCCTTTTTTTGCTCTCTCAAACAAACAAGTAAAATGAATTATTATATGTCAAAATATAATAGAAAACAGTCCTTAGCACATAGTAAGCATTCTGTAAATATTAACTGTTACCATTTATATGACATTTCAGTTTTCACTTTTATTTTCAGTCGCTTTCATGTGTCACATTTCTTTTAATCTTCACGGCAACTCTGCGAGGTAGGTAATACTATAACCAGTTTAATCACTGAACAAAGCCAAGGAAGTTATGTCATCCCATATGTGATTCTCTGTATTTCTAAGAAACTAATGGAACAATGGACTAACATGCCCAAAGTGAAGCTTTAGGGAAATCATTCTGGTGAAATTTTGCAGAATGAAATGATGAAGGGAAAGAACCTGGAAACAAGTTTATCATGCTCTTGAGATAATCTAAGCTTAGGCTTTATTTATAAAAACTTTTTATGCCAAGGACTGTGTCATCAAGAATTATGAGGAAAGACAATTAAATGAGACATTATGAATTTTCTAACTAACTAATTGATATTTTTTCAGCTGTATTTAAACTTGAAACAGATAGAAATATATGGCCCTTGATAAGAATCTATCGGGGTGGCTTTCTTCTGATTGAATTCCTTTTTCTACTGGGCATCAACACATATGGTTGGAGACAGGCTGGAGTGAATCATGTGCTCATCTTTGAACTTAATCCAAGAAGCAATTTGTCTCATCAACATCTTTTTGAGGTAATCAAAGCAAGACATAAAGTCCCACAAATATAGTTCACGTTAGCTATATCGCTGGTTTAGTAGGTGCTGAAATCCACCTTTTACTTGAGGAAGATTATTGACTTAACATCTAAACATTTATCTTACCTTTGTTTTATTGAAGATACTTCTGAGTAATGGAAAAAATAAAAATAACAATTATTCTCTTTTCTTTTCTTTCCCATCCTTTATCAGATTGCTGGATTCCTCGGGATATTGTGGTGCCTAAGCCTTCTGGCATGCTTCTTTGCTCCACTTAGTGTCATCCCCACATATGTGTATCCACTTGTCCTTTATGGATTTATGTTTTTCTTTCTTATCAACCCCACCAAAACTTTCTATTACAAATCCCGGTTTTGGCTGCTTAAACTACTGGTAAGTCCAGAAATTTGTCTCCCATTTTTAGAGTGGTGTATTGGTCATTGGCTTTGTCCAGGAGGAACCAAGGCTGCTGTTGCACAACTCCAGAAGGCATGGTTCACTTTATAATCTATGTGAGTGGTGCTCTAGCTCCAAGGGTAAAGAATATAGTGTAATTGGTACACCTCATGTTGTATAGTGCAGTGGCCCTGGGAGAAATACTTATTCATGCAGTTTTTTTCCTCCTAAAAGGGAGTATGAAGTGTCCAGATATTGAAATTATTTTGCAAATTAATAATAAATAATTCGTGATCTATTTAAGTGCCTTATTATTTAGTACAGATTACTTAGCCAGCTGTGATAACATGTAGAACTCTGTGAATTTCTTTTTTTTCCTTTTTAAAAAGTGGTAAAACTATTATTTTCCTGTCAAATTGATAGAAATAGTCAACCACACATTTTTATTTTTATGAAAGATTCATTCTCTAAAATCAGTAAGCATATTTTACCAGATTACCAGGTTTAATTTGAGAAACTGACTTTGATTCTTGTTTATAATACATTCCATTTCTTCTTCCACTTTACCTATTTTTTAATCTCAAAATCTCTCAATTTAAACATCAGGATATAGAATCTTGCAAAAATAGTTGCTGTATTTTTTGTAATGGTGTAAAGATAGCTTGGGGAAGGGACTTCTCTTAACTCCTGAATTAAACCAGCTCTGTTTTGAAAATTAATTGGTAATGTTCTCCTGTAATTATTTCTTAGGTTATGAATTACAACTAACAGTAAAGTGAAGATTAGTGATTAAATTGACCAATCTCTACACATACTTTCAGAATTCCTATAATAATTGCCTTACTTTTTCCTACTTTAGAAAAGTATACTACCTTGAAAACTAGAGTATTCTTTTTCCTTTTGTATATCCCTTACAGTTAGCAGAACTTTTTTCTTTGTTGTTGCTATTCTTAGCAGTACATTCCCTATATATAGCATTATTTAAATTTTTTGAATCTGAAGATATAAAATATGCTCTTCCTATTAAAAAAACATAGTAAGTAAGTACACAACAAGTAAAAAGCCACTTATATTCCAGTACAGGTAAGTATTTATAGCAATCAGGAAAAGAAAATGGCCTAGATCTCCTTCATGTTTTTTCCCCAAAGTTGATTGTTATTTATTTGTATTTCTTATTTATTCTGGTAGGATTTTTACCACAAATTGAGAATATCCCTATTTTCCTCTAATTTCATTAAATACTAATAAGTAAGAGAGCAAATCATTCCTGTTATGTATAGCACCACTAGGCCAAACTGTAGGTCTAAGTGTAGAACTTAGATGTACAAGAGTATTTTGAAAAGTCTTAAGTATGTAATCACCTTTAACACATTTTATCATCTAGAACACATGATTTTTAAAGGATTTTTTGTAAGACAGAAGAAATATTTGGACCATTTTTTTCTCTCTTGAAATTCATACTAAAAATAAATCATTTCCCGTTAGTACAACAAAATTAGATTACCTTTTTTATCTTGAGATTATTTGTCATTTTATTGCTAGATTTTGTGGAGTTTTAAAACTTATTTGCACAAAATGTAGTATTCTTCTGGTTACAAGGAAATAATGTTAAGATTATAAATACCTATTATTTCCTGCCTCAATTATTGTAAAATCTCTATAAAGTTATTTTGAAATGAGGTTTCAAAGACTCAGATGTTAATACGATTGCATCATTGCAATAATGGAATGATATCGTTGTGTGTTAAGTGAACATTTCCCCAATACATCCTTCTCTGTTTAAATAGTTAGCTATGATTGATGCATGACCAGTTACTCTTATTAGCAAAATGATTCCCCATTGAGTAGACATTTATTAATGCATTTGCTGTATGTTAATAAATGAGGATTTATGGATGGAATAGATTGGCAATGATGATGTAATAAGGAATAAGAATAATAAGTGTGCTATCAGAATCAGTGAAATGCAGAAAGAAGCATTGTGGTTTGTTATATTTATAATAATAATTGTATACAGGAAAATCTTACACATATAAAGCATTTTAACATTAAGTGACCTGTTGACTTAGTTTAATTCAAATCTTACTGAAAAAATTTACCCTGAGACTTATTTCTAGTGTTAAAAATATTTTGTTTCTCTGATACAGCTTTTTTAATAGCCTCATCATTAAGTAAAAGTACATTTCCTTCTTCAATTTTTAAAAAATGGAAAAGAACATGTATCATTTGGCCATAGTGGTACGCACTGGATGCTGTTTATATCCATATTTAAATTTTAATCTATGGAATTTATATGCTATACACCTCCTTCAAAAAAGCTAAAAAAATTTTTATTAGAAATTTATTTAGGGGTGCCTGGATGGCTCAGTCAGTTAAGCGTCTGACTCTTGATTTCACAGTGTGTGGCTTCAACTTTGGGCTCTACACTGTCAGAGTGGAACCTGCTTGGGATTCTTTCTCTTCTTTCCCTCCTCACTGTCCCTCTCAAAATAAATAAACTTAAAAAAATTTTTTTAAAGAAATTTATTTATTTTGATACTTAAATGTCAAATTAGGTACAGTTTATTTGTATTATTAGGTCATAAATCTCTATAGATCTATATTTGCCCTAATTGGAAGTCCAATTGGGAAACATAAGCAATGCCTCAGATTTTCTAAACAAAAATACCAATCAATTCTTCTAGAAGACTAAAGTTTTCAAATTAAAGTCCTTTCCTATATAATTGGGGAATTGATTTTTTCAATATTTTCTTTGGTTTTATAGTAAAATTTTTACATATGTCTCTACTATGATTACAGAGAGATAGTCTCTTTTAATAATGCACTGTTCTGGACATTTTATATGTGTTCATTTATTTCATCCTTTTAATAACCATGAGGTTGGAGCTGCTATTAATCCACATTGTATAAATGAGGAAACCCAAGTTCAGAGGAGTTAAATACACAGCCAGTAAGTAATGGAGATGAAATGTGAGCCCAGGCAGTCTGATTCCATAATCTGTACTCCTGACCACTACCATTTAACAATTAAACCTGGTAGTCACTTTATTTAAGATACTTAACTTTGATCTAGTAGTTCGAACTAATAAATATATTTTATATAAAAATTGAAAGAGTGTGATTATTCACAAGCCTCTAAAAGCAGAAATTAAACTTCATCTTCTTTAATATTTATCGGCATTAACTTAGAAAATGATGTTAGTTAATATCCTTTCTAATAACTTATTAATGGCTTTTTTGTGTATGTGAGTAAAACATCAGATCTTTTGAATTGTCTGTAGCTTTCTTAATACTGTTACTCAGTCATTGTCATTTTAAGCAAAATCACAACAATGTAGAAGTTGAAAGACCTTAGCCACAACAAGAAAAGAAAGAATTCTCACTCAAGAAGGGGAATTCAGATAAATTTAAGTTGAATTTGACTATGTGTAAACATCAGGGAATTCAGTATGAACTCAGCCCTACCCTGTCTCTGATGCAGCTACTCCCTCTCTCCCTTCTTTGTATTTCTAGGGTATTTTGCATGTTTATCTGTAATAGCACTTACTACACAGTGCTGTCGCTATTTCCTTAGGTATATATTTGCTCAACCAGACTGTGGGTCTTTGACAGAAGAAACTGTTTTATTTATCTCTGTACTTCCACAGTGCCTGACATGTGTTAAATGCTGAATGACTATAATTATATTCCTTCCTTTATTAGTTGTATTATACCAACATTTACTACTCCCTCCTCTTCCTTTTTCCATCTGCTCTCTTCTATAAATTTTCCCTTCCTTCCAGTTTCTATTTTCATGCCACTCCCTTTCGTAGTCTCATTTCCCTCTTTTCTTATTTAGTGCATTCTCTTCCTCCTCTGCTCATATGGAGGTTTACTCTCTTAGCTAGCTTTTGAGGCTGAATTTGGCAGATTATGAGAGTAATGGTAGTCTGTCTCGTGTCCATGAGAAATAAGAAAATTGCCCTCGGCTGTAATTTTCACAAAAGTCCACGACTAGAGATTGAGTTAGACTTCCTGATCCTTTTGGTGTTATGTTCTGAACTCTTGTTTGTCTCTTTGAATTTTTAAAGTCCACTCTGCACCCCACAGTTTCTTAAAATACTCTCTATAAACTGGCATCAGAACCTTTTCATGAATAAATGACTAACATCTCAACCACTAAGCCCCCAGTTCTCACTCCGCCCCCACCCCCTACCAAAAAGAGTTTGCTGTATCTAGACCTTATGGTTGCAAACGATATAGCTTGTCTCTCAGGCTTATTGCAAACTTATTGAAAGAGCAAGAGACTGATCACAAAACTGAGGCATGGCCTCAAAATATATCCGCTCTAGAAAATATCACAAAGCCTGTACTAGGTCCTGCAGATTCCTGATCTAACGTCCAAAGCCCCAAGGCAATACCTGTCATAGATACTTGATATCTAGGATGGATTCATAATGTAGCCATTTATCTCCCTCAAATAATAAAGAGAAGTGTTTAGAGGTAGAATAGAAAGAACCAGCCAAGTCTGAGGGGAGAGAGCCATTAGTTTTCATGCTGAATATGTCTGCTAAATGAATATAGCTAGGTGGCAGGAGAGCTATAGATTTAGACTCATTTTCTCAAAACTGCTGCTTAGTCAAAATTCCTTGTTTTAGGAGTTCATTTTTAGCTTTTAAGATAGAAAGGGTCTGACAGGGTGAGGATTAAAGCTGCCTTAATTCCATCTTCAATTTTCTCAGGGCATCTCACGGCATTCTGCACTATTGGAGCCTGTTTCTGATGATTACGTTAGTATCTATCCATCCTCTCTCTGCAATGCCAGGAGATTTCCCTTTGCAGTGGTAAACAGTCTTCCACAGAATAGGTCAGGATGAGTTTGTTGTAGGTCCTCTGTAAAATGGGGATATGAATAGTGCCAAGTTCATAGAATTGTTGTAGTTAGTGGACTATGAAGAAGCATTTTGAGAAAAATATGCAGCATGGATTAGCGCTCAGTACATTTAATCTGAATTCATTTAACATTATTTTTATAATAGTGGGGTGTGAGCTTATTTTTATGGCATCATTTCAAGACAAATACAATTATTACCATGGCATTAGTGAAATTGACTTCAGTGAGAGAACGGGCAGGCATGCTTCAGCTGTTGCACATCCTTCCCTCCCTATCCCTTGTAGGCAAAGAAGAGCTTTCTATTCAGGTAGCAAAGCTCTCATCCCAGTTAAGAAGGAGGATATTCCAGAAATTATTATAGAGCATGCGTCTCTAGCACAATTTACCCTAGAGCCCTAACACTACACATCCTCTCAGTGCTTCTCCCTTCTGCTACTCTCTGCTTTCAGCTTCAACTCTTTCCACCCTCTCTGCTTTCTGTTTTCTAACTGTAGCTATTCCTGTCTTCACCCCACTTAAATTTCCTTTCTTAGTTATCTATTCAACTCATTCCGTTCACTACTAATTCTCAACCTAGCCGCTGTTGCCAGGTCCCTGTGTTTGTGATTGGCTCATTGGTTTCCATTTTATCAGCTAAAGTAATCATGCTGCATGGTCAGACAAGAATTAGAGAAATTTAATATGAACTTTCTTGTTTCTGTGTTTTTTTATTTTTTTCTTTCTCCCAGTTTCGAGTATTTACAGCCCCCTTCCATAAAGTAGGCTTTGCTGATTTCTGGCTGGCCGATCAGCTGAACAGCCTGTCAGTGATATTGATGGACCTGGAATATATGATCTGCTTCTACAGTTTTGAGCTCAGATGGGATGAAAGTGGGGGTCTGTTGCCAAATAATTCAGAAGGTAGGGTATGAATGTGCATCCATACCTCTGAACTGCCAGTGTAAACCAAGAAATATTGGGAATGATAACTAAGAAATGTAAGATCACGGTGAAAACTCATCCAATAATACAAACTTAATTAAATGTACTTGGCACTCTTTTAGCAATCTCTTTATCTGATACAATTTGGCTCTTAAATTAAATGTTAGGATTTCAGTCATCCATTTGCCAAGAGATTTGCAACTTACACTTAAGGAATTCTAAAACTTAGAAAAAAAAGAAAAGTAAAAATTTCTAGTATACTGGTAGTTATATCACAGATGCTTTAGTGCCAACAGTTTCCATCACAGTATTGCTTTATAATGATCAAAAATACTTGAGTATTTAGACTTATATCAAGGGCTTTGAGAAAGTCATTGTAGATCGTTTTTAATTCTTACTGAGGATCTTGGGGTGTTTTTTTCTGGTTCTTTTTCCCACTCTTGGTGTATGCCAGGAGTTCGAGTTATTAAGGAATTTTGCCTTAATGACAAAGACCAAATTTAGACAGATTATGTAACATCTGACTAGCAAAAAGCTAATGAAGCCAGTGGCAACACATATTCATTGATTGCTAGCAGACCACAACTTTGTTGTAGGTTGATCGCACTATAATGCATTCCCAGAATTTGAAGAAAAATGTTTCTCATTTAAAAATATAAATTCTGCTCTCCATTAAAAAGTAGGCTAATGAGGTACATTTTCTACCTATTGTGATATAGCAGTTTGGAGTTCATGAAATTAACTAGAGTCACTAGTGGCATTTGTATGTTTTCCAAGTATTTCAAATTACAGAGTAAGTTTTCTTTCCTTTGATTACTGTACTCATCTTCTAATTTTCTTACAGTTTTACCACATTCCAAAGAAAACGATTCCAGAGCAGGTTGTCAGAAATCTGGGAGGGCAGATTTTCCCCCATTGGTCCACCCTATATATTTACCTTCCTTTTTTGGCTTTCATTGCTCATGAAAAGTTTGAGAATATAGTAGTTACAAAGAAGAAAGTGATTCAGAAACCAGGCTTCTTGCTTTTATGGACTTGAGAGTGGTTACAATATATAACAAAATGATGTGAACAAGTTACTTGTCTTTTGGGTTTTTTTAATAATAATTCTTCTTCTTTGAAATCTGCACAGAACCAGAAATTTGCCACAAATATTCGTATGGTGTGCGGGCCATCGTTCAGTGCATTCCTGCTTGGCTTCGCTTCATCCAGTGCCTGCGCCGCTACCGAGACACAAAAAGGGCCTTTCCTCATTTAGTTAATGCTGGGAAATACTCAACAACTTTCTTCACGGTGACGTTCGCAGCCCTTTACAGCACTCACAAAGGTATTCTACGATTGACTGTGAAGAGATTTTTCAAAACCTGGGTTTTTACTACTGACATGTGCTTCTTACTCTGGTTCCTTTTCCATTTATCATGCTCTTTTTTTCCACTGAAGTTCCAGTCCCCTCAGCTATACCATTTTGTTCTTGAACACAATTTGAGTCTCATTCCAGCATTTAATAACAAGTACCGTCAAAAAGTCATCCAGAATAGGAAGGATTTTGTGATATGTGAAACCCTGAATTATGTTCAGTGTGTTCTATCTTAGACACCTTGGGCTTTCCTTTGTTGTTGGTTTTTTGTTTTGTTTTGTTTTGTTTTTGTTTTTTTAGCCTTCTTGTTCATTAATGAGGTTGGAAAATGCTAGGTGAAAAAGATTCCCTCTGGCAATCATGTATATTTTTAATCGCTTTCCTTCACCAAGTAGTAAGGATTGTTTCCAGCCCATTTAACTGCAAATTGAGTTCTCTGATCTCTCTAGTTTCTTATCTCCATAGCAACCAGTTATTACTTGAGACTGCTCTTCTGTTGAGAGGAGAAAAAAGCTTTTAGGTTCTGAGCCACATGCAGTCAGTCCTTTTGAATTTTTAACCTTTTTCCAAGAACTGTCAATCAAAGATCTTGCTTCCTTTTACTAAAATGCATTCCATCTTTGTCTTTTTAAATCAGTATCAGCCCACACCTTAGAGGCTGGGTGGTAAAGAAATGTTACTTATTGAAATTATTGTAATTATTTTTAAATACTTAAGTAAATTTTTTTCAGTGACTTTTTTCTTAATTGAGACACTGTATTTTAGGAGCCTGAGCTAGTACCTCTTAGCTACTTATCTAAAAAGATGTCTGATGGTCTTGAAAGGTTGGAACAGTGGTTTTTTTGTGAGGCTTGCAGTTTGGTCCAGTAGAACACTTTATAACATACTTCCACTTTTAGCAGTAGATTCTGCAATTACAGTAATATTGATAATGCAGCCAATAATTTTATCACTACGTAGGCACTCTTGTTAAATGATATAATTTAACTAAGTGCCTCAGTGAAGGAAACACATCCTCAAAGCTCCCGTAATTTTAACTCCTGCTGAGGAATGCTGTTCTTTAGTCTGGGCATGCATCATGATTCACAAGGTTGTGATTAGAGAATTTATAAGTCAGGCAATGGATTTGATACATGGTACCCTGTGCCTTAAGAACCCTTTACTTTTCTCCCATCCTGGGTAACAGTGGTTTGGGGTTGAATATTCTAGGACATAACATATCTTTAACTATACTGGTACTCTTAGTATGAAGCTGAAAATCTGAATTCCTCAAACCTGCACTGAATTCCTCAAACTTCACATTTAATAACCTAAAGCTAGAAGCAGTGGTTTGGATGGTATTGTGGTTGTCAGACTTTCTCTTTCTTTTTTTTTTTTTTTTTTTTTTTGGCTCATGTATCCCTTTAAAGAATTTTTAAAACTATATTATTATCATTTTTATTTTATTATTTTAAACTACTATTTGAACTGTATTTTCTGACATTTTAAAATTTACATCTGAAATTTTTCATCTTAAGGTTAAATAATTTTTAAAAATGTAGTTTACAGTGTGTTTATAATTTTTTTTAATGTTTATTTATTTTGAGAGAGAGAGAGATAGAGCATGAGTGGGGAGGGGCAGAGAGAGAGGGAAACACAGAATATGAAGAAGCCTCCAGCCTCGCCTCTAAGCTGTCCGCACAGAGTCGGGTGCAGGGCTTGAACTCATGAACTGTGAGATCATGAACTGAGCCTAAGGTCATTCAACCAACTGAGCCACCCAGGTGCCCCCTTCCCCCCCCCCCCCCCCGCTTTTTTTTTTTTTTACAGTGTATTTTAAATATTCACATTTTAAAACAAAACTGCTAAAGTGTTTCTACTAAATGTGTCCAAGTAATCTAAATACAAAAGCATGATACCATGATTTGTATTTTTATGTTTTAATGACTTTTGTCTGATACATATATATGTAAATTGAAATTAAGTTATTACCTATTACTAGAAGATGCTAAGAGATTTTTCTGTGTTGTAATTATAACTGGCCAAAGTAATGTTACAGATACGTTATAAATTTTAATAATTATCACATAGATATTTCTTATTGAGATAAATCTATATTATTCTGTTCCATTTTGCAGTTTTTGTATAGGGAAGCTCTGAGAAACCTTGTTAAATAGCTGTATATATGAGGGTAGAAGTTTAATTGTTGGAGCATCGCTAAGTTTTCTAGACAGATCCTCAGTTATATACCAAAAAATATGCACAGTAGTCCATCATCAGTAACTATTTTTGTTAATCTATCAGGTTTTCTTATTGAAAGCAAAAAGTTAAAAATAAACTGAAGGAAGTAAAATATTAAACATAAACTAAATGAAAAAAGGATTTGTTAACCATTAGAATCATTCTCTTTGTTTATGGACAGTCAGTATCTTATGACATTGTTTAAATGGTGTTGTTTTTTAATCTTGGTAGTGCAGATTACACTCATCCAGTTTATAGGGATTATCTGCCATATCCCCTAACTGGAAAACCAGTCACCCAAATTAGAAAAAGTTTTGACTTAAATTAACATGTTTATAGACACCCCTGTGTAAACATCTCAATTCGAATTCTGAGTTGGGTAGGTAGATGAATGGGTAGCTGGGTGCATAGATAGGCAAATAGAATAAACATGCATTCAGTAAACATTACTGAGAATATTCTATGTATCAGTTGTGCTAGGCACTAAAAATGGAGCAACAAACAAAGTAACATTCTAGCCCTTAAAAATTTATGATCTAGTAGGGGAAGTAGGTAAAAAGGCATTAATTGGTTGCACAACAGTGTGAATATGCTTAAAACTTTTGAACGGTATGCTTAGAAGTGGTTAAGATGGTAAATTTTGTGCTATGTGTTTTGACCACAATAGGAAAAAAAGACATTAAAATAAGCAGGGGACCATAATAGCCTACAGACAGCATAAGTCCCAATCCGGCCCCCAGTAGAGACTTCCCAGAGGTAATAGTTAAGCTATTTTATTGTTTATGTGAAGGAGAATTCCACTTATCCCATTATGTGTTTTGCCCAAGGCTGTGTAATTTGTGAGTGGTGGAAGTGTTGCTGTTTCCCACTTCTGTTCTTCTTTCGCCTAGGGCTTCCTCTTGTCCCCTCAGGCAGAACCACACCTTTTAAGTGGAGATAATAGTATCTATTCTGTTTACTTCACAAATTTGTTGTAATGATTAAGGTGTAGTGTACATGGAATCACCTTATAAACTCTAACGTGCTACACAAATGGAATTTATCATTAAATGAAATACAATTCTCTTTGCTGTCTAGAGCTGGCATATGTGTGTCTTTCTTTATGGAAAATCTTTCTAAGAGAAACCCTTGTGATCCCTTCGGTAGGGGCGTTATAATGGACAAGTACCAATTAGGAATGTGTTTGGCTTCTTGTTCATGTAACACAGATGTTCACTCACTGAACTTGATTCAAGTCCCACAGTCAAATTTTTAAAAACCAAGCATTTTTTTTAGAGAGACCATTGGTTATATATCTTATCATAGCCATAAAATTAAAAAAAAAAAAAAAACCTTTGTATTGTTGATACATATTAAATATTTATATCACTAATTTTCTTTTCACCAAAAAGCATAAAACAGGGAAATCTGGCATTTAGTGATGATCAAAAGTAGAATTTGCTTTCTATTGTTTTGTTGGACAATATTCCAAGAGGAAAAGTATCAGAAAACATACACTTTAAAAATAATCATTGAGCCAAAAGGATAGATTTTGTATGGTTAATGAGGTAGATCTTTTTCTATTGAATTTGTAAGTATTACCGTAAAGGATAAATTTTATGAGGAGAGGAAGGTGTAGAAGATGGTGAGGTATCCCTGTTCAGACTCAAGGATATGAGTCTTTTCAGAGAACTAACCTACAAGAGTTACCATAGTAACTGCATTATTGGGGGTATTTTCAAGATTTTTTCAAAGGTTAGGTCTTATGATGAATGAAGGCACAAGTGTTACTTCTGTACCTAGAGTCATTTTTTTAAAGGTGAGGGAGGGGCTTAGACCCGTTTTAGGGAGACTACTTATTATATTTCAGCTAGCTGTCACTTGGTATAATAAGGAAACACATTTTAAACATTTCAGTGTATTTTATTTTCCATCATTAATTTTAGACACAAAGGAATTTAGCTAGCAGCCAATCTCCATATTTTAAGAAATCACATTTCATTACAAGCCTAAATTTAAAGCCAACTCCTACAAGTTTTTTTGTTGGAATTAGGATTGGAGGAGACAAGAAAGTGTTTTAAATGTTTTTTGAATGTCCTTGAGGTTTCTTGGCTTTGGCAAGAAAAAGCCTGTGGGAGGTACAATAATAAAAAAGCCATTGTGTTATTTCTGACCCATTGATGGGGAGAGAGCGCACTTCATTAGACTTTCTGTTTTTCATTTACAGTTTCCAACATTCTAAAATATTCATAAATTCTTAGTGGATTTTGCTCTTTTGCTCTTCTCTGAATATACAGAAGAAAAAAAAACCTTACTTTAAAAATACTTAATATTTTACTTTAGACTTTTTATTAGCATTTGCTAACATGCATTTGCTATTAGATTTTTAAAAATACTTACTTATGTTTGTTTGCTTGGTTGTTTTGCAGTACCAGTTCCCATCCAGACCCCTTCTTGTTTAACATTCTGTAAGGGGTGCTGTGCCCCCTAATGAGGATTCCTCAGCAGTAGTTCAGTGCCTTCAGAGCAAATAAGCATTTCATTGTTTTGAGTGGGCACACATAGTCCTGAAGTGCTTCCTCTCTGGGGTATGGCCAATATGTAACTGTTTTTACCCTGAATAATAGGCTGCTTTGCCAGACTTTCCAAATTTTAGTCTTGTTATAATAGAAACACCAATTTTTAAAAAATTCTCTAGGGAAACTTTTGTTTCATTAACTTAAAAAAATTTTTTTTAATGTGTTTTTTTTTTTTTTTTTTTTTGAGAGAGAGAAAGAGTGCAAGCTGGGGAGGAGCAAAGAGAAGGGGAGACAGAATCCGAAGCCGACTCTAGGCTCCAAGCTTCAGCACAGAGCCTAATGGGGGCCTCAAACTCACAAACTGGGAGATCATGACCTGAGCTGAAGTTGGACGCTCAACCAACCAAGCCACTCAGGCACCCCTCATTAACTTTTTTTTTTTTTAATTTTTTTTTAACGTTTATTTATTTTTGAGACAGAGAGAGACAGAGCATGAACGGGGGAGGGTCAGAGAGAGAGGGAGACACAGAATCCGAAACAGGCTCCAGACTCTGAGCAGTCAGCCCAGAGCCCGACGCGGGGCTCGAACTTACATACTGCGAGATGGTGACCTGAGCCGAAGTCGGGCGCTTAACCGACTGAGCCACCCAGGCGCCCCTCATTAACTTTTTTTTTAAACACACACACAAAATTTTTAAAAACAATGCATTTAGGGTGCCTGGGTGGCTCAGTCAGTCAAGTGTCCAACTTGGTTTCAGCTCAGGTCATGATCTCGCGGTTTTGTGGATTCAAGCCCCACATCAGGCTCTGCACTAGTAGCACAGAGCCTGCTTGGGATTCTCTCTCTCTCCCTCTCTTTCTGCCCCTCCCCCATTTGCGCTGTCTCTCTCTCTCTCAAAAAATAAATAAAAACTAAAAAAAAATTAAAAAGAAAACAATGCATTTGAATAAATGCTTTCACTTTTTTTTTTTTTTTTTAATGTTTGTTTATTCTTGAGACAGAGACAGAGAGTGAACAGGGGAGGGGCAGAGAGAGAGGGGTACATAGAAACTGAAACAGGCTCCAAGCTCTGAGATGTCAGCACAGAGCCCGACACGGGGTTGAACCCACGAATTGTGAGATCATGACCTGAGCCGAAGTCAGATGCTTAACCGACTGAGCCACCCAGGTGCCCCTAAATGCTTTCACTTTTGACTTACTGTTGAAATAGCTCAAATCTTTAACCCTTTTGAAATTTGATATATTTGGCTGTAATTCCTCTAGCCTAACTAATACAGACAAGAAATAGATTTTTTTAAAGGATTCATTATTTGTCAATATTGGCTTAAATTCTGCCAGTGCTAAAATCAAATGTGATATTGTTTGTTTCTGATTATTAATTTGACTTTAGAAATATTTCTTGAGTAGCTTTTATCTACTTGGCATTGTGCTAATTTTAAATGGTTTTATAAATATTATACCAACAATCCCATTTATATTTCACCTTAAATTGCTTTGCTTTAAAAGTATTAATTACAGCTTTGAATAAATTACATTTCCTTTGTATCTTCTTTGTCATGTTAAAAAAAAAAAAAAACTTTAAAAAATAATACATATCCTTATACCCTGAGATCATTTTTGTCGTCTTTTCGGTAGTCACCTTACACCTCTGTAGTCTACCATACAACTGGTAGATATAGTTTGTTAGCATTTCTGTATAAATTATGTTGTTTTGAAATACTCAAGCACAAAGTTTAAAGTTTAGAAATGACCTGTGTATTTCTTAGAAACAGGGAGAGAACTCTGTGATGCTTAAATTTAAGAAGTTGAACAGTATGAATTCAACTTATGGAACAATTTTACCTAACAGGAAAGGAATTTAAAGACAATTGCTTGCAAACAGAATTTTAAATTTTCATTTCAATTTATTATATATAATTTTACATGAGAATATTGGTGGAAAGTATACACATCAATGAAAGTTATTGTGTCTAGATATTTTCAGCAGAAAGAAAATAATAGGAAAAAATGAATAGGCAAATATAAGGGCTTAAGTAGTAGATTATATATGAATGAATCTCTTTGCTTCAGAGTTTTATAGTATAATACAGTAAGTATACTAATCAGCTATTGATACATCATAATTCGCCCCAGAACTCAGTAGCTTAAAACAGCAGTAATTTATTCTCATTTATGATCTGTGGGTCAGCTGGGAATTGGTGGAACTAGGCTGGACGTGGCTGGGTAGCTCTGTTTTAGGCAACTGTTCCTGCTGGGCTCTTGACTTTTCCCTACATGTTTGGTTTTTGTCTGGTTATACATGTTTCACCATGGAGCCCCAACTAAAGGGACAGTAGTTACCCCAAGGAAACTCTTCCCATGGTACTAGCAGAAACAGTTTCTACTGCATACACATTTTAAGCATCTGCTTTCTTCATAGCTGCTAACCTCCTACTGGCTTAAGCAAGTCACATGTCTAGGCCCAAAGGAAGTCTGCCCATCCTGAAGCCATTATTAAACCCAACATCTATGGGGCAAGAATCATGAGAGAAGAGTGTTGGGGAGAATGAATACTTTTAAACTGTAACCTAATCTGACACAAAACAAATCAATTTTAACTAATTTTTTAATTGGAAAAGGATATAAACAGATAATTTTGTAGGGTAATTAAGCATGGCTAATAAACATATGAAAAATGTTCTCCTTTACTGATTGCAAAAGAGATGAAAATTGAAATATTTAATCAAATATTGATGCTTATTGCTATCAAGGATGTGGAGAGATGAACACTCATTCTGTTGATAGAGTATAAATTGGTAAGCAATTTGGTAATCCTACCAGGAGTCTTAAAATCATTCATACTTTTTGAACTAGTAAGTCCCTTTCCATAACTTTTTCTAAGGAAATAATTAGAGAAGTGGCTAGAAGTTAACTTATGTTTACAGCATTATAAAGTAAAGAACTGAAATAATCTAATAAATGTCCATCAATAGGAATATAATATGGTACGTAGAATATTATATAGTAGCTTGTCAAAAGTAATGCAGAGCACCTGCAAACAGTAGATGAAGAATAATGATATTATTAAAAGGTAATATTTATTGAATATTTCTATGGGCCAAACACTCTTTTAAGCATTTAACATGTATTAACTCATTTAATCGTCACAGCAGCCCTGTGAGGTATTAGAATCAGAGCTGGATGTAATCAAAGTGGCGAAAGCACATTTTATTCAGGAAGTTTTGAAGTAGAGGAAAAGAGATCTCAGTAGAGAGGTAGGCTCAACTCTGAATATAGAACAGACAAATGGGGATTTATAGCCAAGAAGAAGGGTCAGTGGTTGGAAAATTACTAAAAGGAAACATCAGGGGTGAGGGACGATTCTGGTTAAACTGACTTGACAGGAGGATTCTTGCTAAAAGGAAGACCAGAGTGATTAGATGAAGGGTAGAGGATAAAGAATTTTGATAACTAGAATGATCAGATATTGAGGATAAGGGGTTCTCTCTAAAATGGCTTAGTGAGATTCTTGCTACAACTAGGTGACATAGGCTTGACAAGAACAGACACCAAGTTTGAGGCCTAGAGAGCTTGGAGGAGCCTAACTAGAGTTAGGTTAGGGAGTGCATCTTTGTCAGAGGTAAGCACTTGTCATTTTACAGGTGAAGAAATTGAAAACAGAGAGACTAAGTTACTTGCCAAAGTCCTACATCTGTAAAGTGGAAGAACCCAGGTTATGAATCTTAATAAAACAGTGTAGCCCCCAAAATCAAGTAGCTGTTCAGTGACAAAGCTAGAATTCATACCCAGTGATTATTTTTAGTCTGTCATACTGCCTTCTAAGTTTATAGAATGCTCTGAGCTCTTCCAAATGTTAAACTTGTGGTAAGCAAAGAAAGATCAGATAGAACGGTGTGGTATTCCTACATGTTTCAAATAAATTTGTTTGAGAAAGCACAAAGCTACATTGGGAGAGAATAATTCAAGCAGTACTTTTAAGAGAATAGGCCCATTTTCTGATCTTTTCATCCTAATGGCCACCACATTCATGGAAAGCCAAAGACGTTGCCAGGAACAGGAGTCAAAGACATTTATTAGTAAGAGCAAAGTGGAGTCAGCCCAAATATGTAAGTAATTTCTCTGCCAGATAACTGAAGTCATTCTTGAATTGGAAGGAAGCAAATACTAACATACTAGTGTTGTTTCAAGTGATAAGAAAATGTTTTAATATGAATAATTAGAGTTGTATTCTTTGTTAGGGTTTTAAAATTCACTTAAGAAATACCTGAAGGGTGCCTGGGTGGCTCAGTCGGATGAGTGTCTGACTCTTGATTTTGGCTCAGGTCATGATTTTGGCTCAGGTCATGATCCCAGGATCATGGGATCAAGCCCTGTGTTGCTCTCTGCTGAGCACGGAGGCTGCTTAAGATTCTCTCTCCCTCTCTCTGTCCCTCTCTCCCTCCCCGTCTCTGTCCCTCTCCTCTCTCTCTTTCTCTTTCTCTCTCCCTTTTTCTCTCCCTCTCTCTCCCTCTTTCTCTCTCTTGCTCTCTCTCCTCCCCTCATCTTCCCTGCCCCTCTCTCTTGCTCATGCTGTGCTCTCTCAAATAAAAAAATAAAAAAAAAAAGGCAAAGAAATACCTGTGGTAACAATTAGGTATTTGTTAAAGCTGGCTATTTTCTTTTTTAATTTTTTTGAATGTTTATTTATTTTTGAGAGAGAGACCGAGCACGAGCAGGGGAGGAGCAGAGGGAGAAGGAGACACAGAATCTGAAGCAGGCTCCAGGCTCTGAGCTGTCAGCACACAGCCTGATGCGGGGCTTGAACCCATAAACAGCAAGATCGTGACCTGAGCTGAAGTCAGATGCTCAACCGACTGAGCCACCCAGGCGCCCAAAGCTGGCTATTTTCTTGATATATATTGTTAAATAAGGAATTTTGCCAGCATGCTTCTTAGAATGTTGTGAACAAAATAGGAAAAGAAAGACTACTGGGGCGCCTGGGTGGCTCAGTCGGTTAAGCATCCGACTTCAACTCAGGTCATGATGTCTCAGCTTGTGAGTTGAAGCCCTGCGTTGGGCTCTGTGCTAACATCTCAGAGCCTGGAGCCTGCTTCGGACTCTGTGTCTCCCTCTCTCTCTGCCCCTCCCCTGCTCGCTTTCTGTCTCTCTTTCAAAAATAAATAAACATTAAAAAAAAGTTTTTTTTTTAAAGAAAAGACTACTGAGCTAATGCTTAGTTTCATTGGTACTTTGAGGTATAAGATACAGTTTTCATGGAAATTTTTAAAGGAATTTTTCTTATATTGAAAGCAGTATTTTCTTCACGTATTAAAAAAAAATAGGGCTGCTACTTAATAGGAGGGAAGATGAAGCATCTACCTAGTGTTTAAATATCACATGGATGTGTTTCCTCATGTAGTATTCTCAAGACTGCCTGTAAATACTTTTTAGTTGCTTCTGAATAATAACCGTAGGCATAATTTCTTTTAAAGCAGAATTGTATTGCTTGAAACTATTTTGTCTCTACTCTCCTTAAAGGAAATGAACATCTACCAAACAAAGTAGAATACTGAAGCCTACTCAGTTTCATAGCTGGTGTAGAAATTACTGAATTACTGAGGAAATATGAACTGAAAGTCTAGGATCTGTTGTATAATCTTCTTTCCTTCTCAGTTATGAATACATAAACAGTCCATGACTTAAGATGGTTCAGTTTAAAGATTTTTTGACTTCCTGATGATGTGAGAATGATATTCCTTCAGTAGAAACCATACTTCATGTTTTGAATTTTAATCTTTTCCCAGGCTAGCAATGTGCAGTATGATACTCTTCATGATGCTGGGCTGTGGCAGCGGCCACAGCTCTCAGTCAGCCACGCAGTCACATGGGTAAACAACCAACACATGGAAATGTTCTGTTTCTCACTTTCAGCAGAGTGTTCAGGCAGTTACATGAGATATCCAACACTGTGTTATAAAATAGGCTTTGTGTTAGATGGTTTTGCCCAACTGTAGGCTAATGCAAGTGTTCTGAACACAGTAGATTAGGTATATTGAACCCATTCTTGACTCGATATTTTCAACTTCTCATGGGTTTATTGGGATGTAACCCCATTGTAAATAGAGGAAGATCTATATGACTAAGTATACTTCCTTCCTCAAGAACTGAAAAAACTTGATATCTGAAATCAGTGTTTTTTAATCTTTCATTAAACCTTCTGTTGCAGAAAGTACAGTGTCTCCACCTCGAGAGCTACATCCATCTCTGCTCAATTTAATCAAGTCTTCTGACAGTAGGAATTTCAAAAGCACCGTCTTAGTGAAAGGCACTATATTGTGCTGAGGGAGAGAATGTAGGCTTTACAGCTAAGTGGACTAAGACTAGGTTAACTTAGTCACTTGCTAATTATGTCACCCAGAGAAAGTGACTTAACTTCTTAGAGTTAGAGGTTATAAAATTGAGATAGGGGCGCCTGGGTGGCTCAGTCGATTGAGCTTCCAACTTCAGCTCAGGTCGTGATCTCACGGTCTGTGAGATCGAGCCCTGTGTCGGGCTCTGTGCTGACAGCTCAGAGCCTGGAGCCTCCTTCAGTTTCTGTGTCTCCCTCTCTCTCTGAACCTCCCCCATTCATGCTCTGTCTCTCTCTGTCTCAAAAATAAATAAACATTAAAAAAAATTTTTTTAATTTAGATAATAATTCCTACCTCAAATTTATTATGAGGATTAAATTGTGTAAATATAGCATAATTGATGGTAGTTGGTTATTAGTATCCTTTCCATGATCTGTTATGAAAGTGTGAAACAATTCACATGTAAAATATTAGGAAAGGGGTTGCAACTACAGACATGGAGGAGTTCAAAATAATTATGAGTAGATATCTGGATAAAATGCACAGTTTATTTTTAGGACATTATAAATTAGCAAAATAAATGCAGGAAAACATAGAAAATATAAATTATAGATTAAGGACAGCTTTCCTTATTCCTGTGGTTCTTGTTGAAGTGTCAGACCCAAATGTTTTCACAAGTGAAACCTTTCAAAACTTTGAGGAACAGTTTGTGCCATTTAAAGTGTTTCAAAACTTAAAAAAAGGAAGCGTCTTTTTTCTTTTAAAAACCTGCATAATTCAGAGAAAGATATTCCTCAGTAAAACTATATAACCCAGTCTTACTCATGAATATACCTACAAAGATTCCAAATAAAACATTAGGAGCTAGAACCCACTGGAATATTAAAACAATAATATACCATGACTGAGATACTTTAGGGATAGTTTACCATGTCACCAGACTGGAGGAGAACAGCCATGTGATCATCTCAGCAAATGCCAAGGAGATCCTGACTAATTAAGAAATTATATATATATATATATATATATATATATATATATATATATATATATATATATATTTGTAAGGATCCATCTTAAATATAGAAGTACTATATTTTTTATACACAGACACAGCTATCATGACTAAAGGTGAAATATTACAAACATTCTCATGGCACCTGGGTAGCTCAGTCGGTTAAGCGTCTAACTCTTGGTTTCTGCCCAGGTCATGATCTCACAGTTCGTGAGTTCGAGCCCTACATTGGGCTCTGCTCACAGCATGGAGCCTGTTTGGGATTCTGTCTCTCCCTCTCTGTGCCTCTCCTGCTTGCTCTCTGTGTCTCTCTCTCTCTCAAAATAAAATAAACTTAAAAAAAATTGTTTTGATAAATAAAATCTGGACTAACAAAGATATCTGTCATCATCACTATTATTTAACATTCTTCTATTACTCTTATGCAAGAAAATGAAAGAATATTAAAAATTTCTAAAGCAGAAATAAAAATTAAATGTCAAAATTTATAAATAGTGATTGTCCAATGTTATCACTTTATTTTCCTTTTTATGAAATTTTTATGGTGAATGTATGATCTTTCTATAAACAGGAAAAACAGTTGTTTTCATTTAAAAAAAATTAAAAGGCCTGCTGGAAGCCTAGGCCTCTGGGCCTGAGAGGGGCCCTGCGACTGGGAGCCGGAGGTGGGCATGGTTGGCATCCAAGGGAGTATAGTGAGTGTCATAGGGCAGGGATGCCCCGAGTCCCCGAGATAGTCCCCAATGAGTTCGCGGTATCTTCCTTATATGATCAGGCCCCATTGCTGGTGTCGCCACTAACCCAGAGCCTGAGAAGATTATGAAAATGTGTCTGGCAAAGTGGGGCTGGGGACCAGGACCGGGAGATTAGGGGCAGCAGGTAGGCTGGAGATGAGGGAGCTTTAGGGAGGCCTCTGCAGCTGTAACTGTGAGACCTGGTCAATGATGACGTGACCACTGCGCAATCTGAGTTCTAGGAACCTGGTGATGGAATGTGCTCAGAGCGGACTGAGACCGGGCAAAAAGATATTAATAATAATTTTTAAAAATTAAAAGGCCTGAACTATATTTCTGAAGCTCTTTTAGCTCCTTACTTTTTTTTTTAAGTTTATTTGTTTATTTTGAGAGAGAGAGCATGAGCAGGGGAGGGACAGACAGAGCTAGAATCCCAAGCAGGTTCCATACTGTCAACGCAAAGGCTGACCAGAGGCTTGATCTCATGAACCTTGAGAGATCATGACCTGAGCCAAAATCAAGAGTCGGAGGCTTAACCGCTGAGCCACCAAGGCACCCTGCTTTTAGCCCCTTATATTTTATTATTCAAATAGAGCTATTTGCCAGTACATAGTTTCTTGGCACTCATTATTTCATTTTGTACCTGATATCAACCCTGAAAGGAAGTAAAACAGATACTATTTATTATATTTTTTTAAAGCTAGGAAGGTTAAATTGCCTGACCCAGGTCACATGGCAGAAGTAGTAAAACCAGAATTCTCTGTCTCTGAATATACTCCTTTTTACACACTAAAAAGTTATATTTCCAACAAGGCAGCATGATGTATTGCTGTGATTCTCAAACTTTAGTATGTATATGAATCACCATAGATTGTTACTTAAAAATGCTTTATTCTCAGGCCCAACTTCAGTTATTTTTAGTAGGATTAGGATGATGACTCCAAAATTTGCCTTTTTAACATGTGCCTCATGTTGTTTCTGCTGACCACACTTAAGTAAATACTAGTAGAATTTAAAGAATAGAAATTATAAATGGATATGGTGTTGAGGAAATACGGAAACTACTGAGTTTGGATATTGCTTCCTCCTACTGTACTGTTTAGGAGATCTTGGACAGCCAAGCAATGAATGGTAGGGAAGCAATAGAACGTATTAAATGAGAACATGGGCTTTGGATTAGTACCTTGGACATGTTACCTGATAACAGCAGTCCCCGTTTCATAAAAAGGCTCTAAGGAAATAGGTGTAAAGTTCCTTAGGGAGGAATGGAGAAAGCAGGGCAGAGACAGACCAAAAGTGTTATTACTCTAATGGAAGTCTCAACAACAACCCAAAAAACTCCAGAAAGTATCAAGGATTCTTTACTGAGAAAAAGATTTTATGTTTTTCCATCAGCTTTTATTCTGCTTAATTAGAGACTGTTTAAACTTTTTATTTTTAATTAAATCTCAAAGCGTATTGATGACTACAATTGATTAGATGGTTCCTAGAATAAGTATTTGAATAGATGTTTCAGAAGTACTGGTAAAGTTTGAAATAATATAGGTTTTGCTCCTAACATTTAATTAGACAGAAAAGGTAATTTGAAAGAAAAGGTATTTGAAAGAAAAGAAATGAAGGTTTCTATAAAAAGGCATTACAGTCTTGGACTGTTTCACTCTGAGACTAAGAATTGTTTCAGATGGCATTTTTAGATCTGATATGTTATACTAGTATAGAATGTTGGCAAGTTGTATGGAAAATGGTGGAAAAGATTTTGGCATTCCCTCTCTCTCTAGGCATGCCTCATATTATATATATTCTCACTTCTTTTTAAATCTGTTAATTAGCCATAATGTAGAATATATATTGTTTTTATTTTTTACATTTCTAGATTCCATTTTTGTGATCTATATTCTTTATTCAACTCTAATTACTGTACCCTACTATTATTGCTGCTAAAACCTTATCCAATCTTATTTCCATTTTTAATTGACTATAACTTTAGCTTGTGTTTATGACTTGATTTTTCCAGTTCAATTAAGAAAAAAGTTCCTAGTCATATGAATGTACTACCTGAAGCTTGCTTACAGCTTCATAAAATAAGCACTTGAGACCTTGTCAAAAGTTTATAGGATCCACGGGGAACCTATAGTTCGGTTGGGCATCTAACTTCAGCTCAGGTCATGATCTCCCGGTTCGTGAGTTCGAGCCCCACATCGAGCTCACTGCTGTCATCCTGTCATCACAAAACCTGCTTCACATCCTCTTTCCTCCTCCCTCTGCCCCTCGCCCACTTGTGCTCACCCTAAAATAAATACTTTTTTAAAAAGTTTATAGGATCCTTACATTGCCTCTTTTTTTTTTTTTTTTTTTTGAAAGCCAGAGAGAGTAGGGACAGAGAAAGAATCTCAAGCAGGCTCCACAGAGCCCAACACGGGGCTTGTCATGACCTGAGCTAAAAATCAAGAGTTGTATGCTCAACTGACTGAGGCACCCAGGTGCCCCAGGATCCTTATATTTCTTTGTAAAGTGATTATGGTTGATACCATTCCATTTACTTAATAAATGAAACTGTGTCTCTTCATAGGAGAAAAGGCAGAAACACATAATTTTATCCACTCCAGAAATATTGTTATTTGGTTGTACTACTAAATGAGTTTGGAAAGGCAGCAATCAATCTTAATCACTGAAGAGATCCTTTTATTATTGACAAGCCAATAAATAAGAATTATAACAAATAGTAAATTGAATATAAATACAACTTAGTAGTTGAATTGCCTTCTTGTTTACTTCTGTCACATCTATTTTATTCAACATTTATAAAACACCTAGAGTGTTTTAGACTGTGTTTGATGCTAGACATGTATAGATGAACATGACATATCTTTTAAGACTCCTTCTGGAGCTCCTAGTTTCATAAGGGAGAACAACAAAATAGAACGTAAATTATCAGTATTATGTAATGTACTGAGGTGGTTCACAAGAGGGAGTGGTAAACTCAGTAAGGGTTTTAGACAAACAGCCAAGTTATATTTTTTAATTAAACTTTTTGTTTTGAGATAATTATAGACTCACATGTAGTTGTTAGAAATAATAGAGAGCTCAGGGAGCCTGGGTGGCTCAGTCGGGTAAGCATCGGACTTTAGCTCAGGTCATTATCTCACGGTTTGTGAGTTCAAGCCCCGCGTTGTTGGGCTCTCTTGCTGCAGCTCAGAGCCTGGAGCCTGCTTTGGATTCTCTGTCTCCCTCCCTCTCTCTCTGTCTTCCCAGGGCTCCCCTGCTTGTGCTCTGCCTCTCTCTCAAATATAAATAAACATTTAAAAAATGTTTTTAAAAATAGTAGTCCATGTAACCTTCATACAGGTTCTCCAGTGATATTACAAAAGTATGTACAATATCACAATCAGGATATTGACATTGATACAGACTAGTACAGAAAGTTTCTATCACCACAAGGATCCCTCATATTACCTTTTTGTCTTCCCTCCTACCCCCACTTTCTCCCACCCCCCCCCCAGCAATCCATTTAATAATTTTATCATTTCAAGAGTGTTAATATAAATGGGATCATATAGTCCTTTTGAGATCTGCTTTTTTTCACTTAGCATAATTCTCTGGAGATTCATCCAGGCTGTTGCACAAATCAAACTTGTTCCTTTTTATTGCTAAGTAGTGTTTCATGATGTGAATATACTAGTTTAACCATTCACCCACTGAATGACATTTATGTTGTTTCTAAGTTAGTTCAGGCTGTTATGGACATAGCTGCTATAAACATCCATATACAGGTTTTGATGAACATAAATTGCCATATCTCTGTGATTAATCCCCAAGCGTGTGGTAGCTGCATGTTTAAGAAAAACTACCAAACTATTTTCAGAATGGTTGTACCATTTTACATTCTCATCAGCAATGTATGAGTGGTCTGGTTTCTCTGCATCCCTGCCAGCCTTTGTTGATGCCACTTTTTAAAATTTTAGCCGTTCTGATAGGTGTGTAATGATATCTTATTGTGGTTTTAATTCTGTTGCACATCTTTTCATAGGCTTATTTGGTATGTATATCCTCTTCTGTAAACTGTCTCTTCATGTCTTTTGCCCATTTTTGAATAGGATTGTTTGGTTCTTTATTGAATTATTAGAGTTCTTTATATTTCAGATACTAGCACTTTGTTAGATAACATTTACAAGGATTTTCTTTCTAGTATTTTTAATGATTAGTGGGCCTGAGTTTTTAGTAGAGTTTTAGATTTGCGGAATAATTGAGCAGATAGTACATAGAGTTCCCTATACCCGCCCCACCCCGTCCCATCTCATTGTCATACAGTTACCTCGGTCATTAACATCGTGTATTACATTAAAATTAACTTTTTATGTTGTAGAGTTTTGCAGGTTTTGAAAAATGCATAATGATACATATCTACTGTAACAGTTTCATATGGAATAGTTTCATTATCCTAAACATCCCCTATGTTTCACCCATTCATCTCTTTCTTTCCTCCTTCTTCCCCCTGAGCAACCACTCATCTTTTTACTATCTCTACAAATGTGCCTTTTCCAAAATGTCCTGTTGTTGGAGCCATACAGTGTGTAGCCTTTTCAGATGATTCCTTTCACTTAGCAGTAGGCATCTAAGGTTCTTCTGATGTCTTTTTGTGTCTTGATAGTTCATTTCTTTTTATCGCTAAATAATGTTCTGTTGTACCACTTTTGTTCATTCATTTGCCTGCTAAAAGGCATCTTAGTTGCTTCCAGTTTTTCATAATTACGAATGAATCTGCTGTAAATGTGTGCTGGTTTTTGTGTGGTCATAATTTTTCAACTTAACCTAGGTGTACAGTTATGATAAGGCTATGTTTAGTTTTTTGTAAGAAACTGCCAAACTGTCTCCCAAACTGGCTGTACCATATTGCT
This sequence comes from Felis catus, assembly GCF_018350175.1. NCBI lineage: Eukaryota > Metazoa > Chordata > Mammalia > Carnivora > Felidae > Felis > Felis catus. The sequence continues at coordinate 27,155,586 of NC_058384.1, read as the reverse complement.
TCCTATCAGCAGTGCGTGAGAGTTCTTGTTGCCTGCACCATGTCAACATTTGGTAGTCAATTTTTGGGGTTTTAGCCAGTCAGTTAGGTGCATAGTGGTATCTCATTGCTGTTCTACTTTGTAATTTCCTTTTTTTTTTTAACTGTTTATTTTTGAGAGAGAGAGAATGTGAGCAGGGGAGGGGAGGGGTGGAGAGAGAGGGAGACACAGATTCCAAAGCAGGCTCTAGGCTCTGAGCTGTCAGCAGAGTCTGATGTGGGTCTTGAGCTCACACACTGTGAGATCGTGACCTGAGCTGAAGTCGGACGCTCAACCGACTAAGCCACCCAGGTGCCCGTCTACTCTGTAATTTCCTAATGACATCTGATGTTGAACATCTTCTCATATACGTATTTGTTATATGTGTATCTTCTTTGGTCAGGTGTTTGTTCAGACCTCTCTGCCATTTTTTAATTGGGTTATTTGTTTCATTATTGTTGAACTTTAAGAATTCTTCGTATATTTTGGATACAAGTCACTGGGTAGTATCTGCAGATATTTTTTTCCCAGTCTGTAGCCTGTCTTTTCATCCTCTTAACATGGTCTTACACAAATCAAAAGTTTTTAATTTCTGTGAAGTTAAGCTTATCAGTTTTTCCTTTACAGATCATGCCTTCGGTTTCAAGTCCAGGAACTCTTTGCCTAGCCCTAGATCCTGTAGGTTTTCTGTGGTTTTTTTCCTAAGAGTTTTATGTCTTATTTGCAAGTTTGTGATCCATTTTGAGTAAATTTTTACATAAGGTGTATGACAGATTGAGGTTCGTATTTTTGCCTATGGATGTCTAATTGCCCCAGCACCTTTTATTCAAAGGGCTATTTTTCCTACATCAAATTGCTTGTGTGCCTTTGTCAAAAATTAGTTGGGCATATTTGTGTGAGTCTATTTCTGAGCTCTCTATTCTGTTCTATTGATCTATGTATAAGCGTAAGGGGTACAGTGTGTTACTTTGATGCATTTATATATTGTAATATGATTGCTGATACAGCATGATCACATATAATTATAGTACGATATTATTGTCTGTTGTTAGTTCCATGGTTAAATTTATAAGTATTTTATTTTATTGTTTTAATGCCATTATGGGTGGGTTGGTTTTCCTTATTTCTTTTTCAGATGTTTCATCATTAGTGTAAAGAAATGCAATTGATTTGTATATGTTGATTTTGTATCCTGCCGATTTATTGAAATCATTGATGAATTCCAACTGTTTTTTGACTGTTGGGAGTTTTCTTTTTCTTTTTTTAAGTTTATTTATTTATTTTTGAGAGAGAGAGAGAGAGAGAGAGAGCGAGCGAGCACATGAATGGGGAGAAGAGGTAGAGGAAAAGAGAATCCCACGGGGATTCAATCCGGGGCTCAATCCCACGACCCTGAGATCATGACCTGAGCTGATATCAAGAGTTGGATGCTTAACTGACTGAGCCACCCGGGCACTTCTCCTGGATTTTCTGTATAGAGGATCATATCATCAGCAAATAATGACAGTTTTACTTCTTCCTTTCTAATTTTGGATGCCTCTTATTTCTTTGTCTTGCCTAATTGCTCTAGCTAAGACTTTGAGTACTGTATTGAATAGGAGTGGTCAGAGTGGACATCCTTGCCTTGTTCCTGATCTTAGGGGAAACACTTTCAATTTTTCTCCATTGAATGTAATGTTAGCTGTGAGTTATGTTGTATAAGGCCCTTATTATATTGAAGTCTTTTATCTTCTATACCCAGTCTGTTAAAGAGTTTTTGTCATGAAAGGATGTTATATTTTGCTTTTTCTGCATCTGTTGAGATGATGTGATTTTTATCTTTCATTTATCGATATGTATATTATCTTAATGATTTGTATATGTTGAACCATCCTTACAAGCCAGAAATAAATCTCACTTGGTCATGGTATATAATCCTTTTAATGTGTTTGTGAATTCAGTTTGCTAATATTTTGTTGACAATTTTTCATCTATTCATCAAGGATATTGGTCTATAGTTTTCTTGTGGTGTCTTTATCTGATTTTGGTATCAAAATAATGCTGGCTTCTTAGAATGAGTGTGGAAGTGTTTTCTCCTAGATGTTTTGGAAGTTTGAGGAGCATCGGTATTAATTCTTTGAATGTTTGGTAGAATTCTCCAGTGAAGCTCTCTGGTCCTGGAGTTGTCTGTGTTGGGAGTTTTTGATTACTCATTCAGCCTCTTTACCCGTTATTAGTCTGTTCAGATTTTCTATTTCTTCCTGATTCAGTCTTGGCAGGTTGTATGTTTCTAGGCATGTTTCTGCATTATGTAATTTGTTGGCATAAAATTGTTCATAGTAGTCTCTTATGAGTCTGTATTTTTATAGTATCTGTTGTAAGGTCTCCTCTTTCATTTCTAGTTTATCTGAGTCCTCTTTTTTTCTTAGTATAACTAAAGGTTTGTCAATTTTGTTTATTTTTTGAAAGCCGGCTTTTAGTTTTATTGATCCTTTGTATTGTTTTTCCGGTCTTTATTTCATTCATTTCTGCTCTGATTTCTTATTATTCCCTTCCTTTGAACTAACTTTGGGCATAATTTCCCCTTTTTTTTCCTAGTTCCCTGAGGTATAAATTTAGATGATTTATTTGGGATCTTTCTAATTTTTTAATACATGCATTTGTTACAAATGTTCCTCCCCAAACTGCATTTTGCTTTAACCCACAATATTTGATATGTTGTATTTTCATTTTCAGTTGAGATAATTTTTTATTTCCCTTTTGATTTCTTTTTTGACCCAGTAGTTGTTTACAAGTGTGTTACTTAGTTCCACATATTTGTAGATATTGTTACTTACCTCTTGTTGATTTCTAGTTTCATACCATTGAGGTCAGAGAAGAAAATTGGCATGATTTTGGTCTTCTTAAATTTGCTATGATTTGGGAGTGCCTGGGTGGCTCAGTTGGTTGATCTTCCCTGTCTGAACACTGTCTTAAAGGAATTCTACCTGTCTGTCCTATTACCATTTTCTTTTTTCTTTATGTCACTTTTCACTGTGTGAAATTACCTTATTGTATATCTGATAATTGTCTATGCCCATTAAGTAGTAAGCTTCATGGGGGCAGGAAATTTGTTCATTAATGAGTAAGATTTACTACCATGTGCATGTAGTAGGTGCTCACTCACTGGATGGATGGGTGGATGGATGGATGGATGGATGGTTGGTTTCTACACTGTTTGACATGGCTCTCTCTCTTTGCCTCATAAACCTATTTAACTCAAGATTGTTAACTTTCAAGACTCCACTCAAGTAGTACCTCCTTCAGGAAGTTTTTCCTGGCTGTTACCCCTCCTGAAAGCCTGGTTTATTGATTGATTTCCTCCACTATGCACAGTTCTACATTTGTACTTACATGCTGTGTTTTTATTTTATAACTCTTTTCTTTTACACTTAAGCCCTTAATAGTTCTTCACTATACACATCCCCATTCTCTAAAATATACCTGGAACCCAGTAGACATTCACCATATGTTTGTTGAATATAGAAATAAATTTGTCTTTTGAGTTAATCTTATAACTATATAGTAAACAATGCAGCTTATAGTAGACATTAAACATTTGTTGCATGAAAAAATGAATTCCTCTGTACTATTTTTTATTATAAAAGCAAGGTAGCAATATTAAAGACTTGTTTAAGTTTTCTCTAAAATATCACTACCCTAATAGCAACTATTTTCCTTAGCCCACTTTTTTCTTTTTCTTCTTAATTATACAAGTAAAACATGGATGTGTATATATCACTATAAAAATAGAATTCAGATAATTCAGAAATGCTTGAAAGTGACTCCCCTTAATAATCTTCCTTTATCAGGGATAGACACCTCTGTCTTTTTCTACAAACATAATTTTATATACAGAATGAAGTAATATATGTATAGTATTTAAATTCTGTTTTTCACAGACCATAGAAATGTTTTTAATATTACTTCATGGTTTTATAGAACTGCCTTTTCATTTTGGAATTGAGATGGACATAGAGAAAGCTGACTAGTACAAAAAAGTTCCTTGGATAAAGATTCCTATTTCTAGTTTCCTCATTTATCCGTAGACCTAATGATTTCCTTTTTTTTCTTTAATTTTTTTAATGTTTATTTATTTTTGAGAGACAGAACATGAGCAGGGGAGGGCAGAGAGAGATGAGGACACAGATTCCAAAGCAGGCTCCAGGCTCTGAGCTGTCAGCACAGAGCCCAACGTGGGGCTTGAACTCATGAGCTGTGAGATCATGACCTGAGCCCAAGCCGGATGCTTAACTGACTGAGCTACCCAGGCACCCCTAATGATTTCCACTTTTGTCTCAATCATTTTAAGATTATGGATTCTCTATAATCACAGAGTTGGAAAGAGGCAGAGTCTAGATTCAGACCCAAATTTTCTCACTTCAAATCCAGTTATCTTTCCACTTACTATCTCTCGAAATTTAAGCTTTCTTAACTATAAAACAGGAATAATAATGTCTTTCTTGCCTGTTCTGAGGATAAATATGATAATCACCGAAGAAGGTATAATACATGTGACCTCACATTTTAACTAAAACAGGGGAGCCTGGGTGGCTCAGTCAGTTGAGCATCCAACTCTTGATTTTAGATCAGGTTATGATTCCAGGGTTGTGGATTGAGCCCCATGTCGGGCTCTGAGCTGAGCGTGGAACCTGCTTAAGATATATTCTCTCTCTCTCTCTCTCTCTCTCTCTCTCTCTCTCTCTCTCTCTCCCCCTCTCTCTCTCCCCCCCTTCCCCCCACCTCTCTCTCTCCCTCTCCCTTTCCCCCCACCTCTCTCTCTCCACCCCTCCCTTTCCCTCTCCCTTGCTCACACACTCACTGTGTCTCTAAAATTAAAAAGAAACATACATACACACTAAAGATCAAGGAAGTATTATATCTATTAATTTTTAGAGAACCATATTAATCTTACAGTTTAGTGTTTTGATGTTTTAGGTTATGGGACTAAAACTGGATTTGCTAGATGCCAAACTCGTTCATAACTCAGCTTGCCTGTGTAGGTTTGGGTTTTGAAAACAGTGTCCAGTCTATTTTGTTTTTTTATTTAATTTCAGATTAAAAACCAGTAAACTGTTATCAGAGTAGAAAGATTTTGATTGAAAAGAACACCATTCACTTTCTCTTAACACAGTCCCACTTTTTTCATTTTTTAAAATACCTTCCCTGAAAAAAAAAATACAATAAAACCAAATGTCTTTCCTGAAACGTGGTTCAGGATGATTTTCATATGTAATTTTCCTGGTTTCTCTCTCAGCACTTTTCCTAACATGTTATTTTGTTTTATCCCTTTTATGATAATGATGGGTACAAAACCCTAAGAAGCTTGTTTTTATTTGTTTTAGATTCAGTAGATACCATTGCCATAAATATTTCCAGCATGAATTATGCTTCTAACATGGTGGGTGTATAATAGAAGTTCAGGGTAGAATAGCAATGACTTGATTTTCTGTGATTCTGAACATCACTAAAGTGGGCTACCAGAGTTAGCCAAGAGAGAATTAGATGTAATTGCTTGCCTAAAGTGATAATATCTTTCTAGTGCATTCCCTGAATACCAATAAAGGCAGATGATTTCAGGGAAAAGCACTCCTCATTTGGGAGATGGGAAAAATCAAATAAGGGTAATAATTAAAAAGAGACCAAAATGTAACACATGTAGACTAGGTATATGCTAATCATTATTTGAAGAAGTAAAGTAAAACATTTCTTATTCCAAAATAATCTGTTGGAATACCTGCCTTTTAAAAAGTAAGTAAGGCCTTGTATGTGTTTCACAGAAATTTCATGGAAATAATATGAGCTTAGAAAGGAAAGAAGCACTTGACCCATTATATCATTTTAAGAATTACACTCTAAGAATAGGACTTGTGTTTAAAAGCTAAGACATTAAAAAAACTAGCACATTGATTTTTGTTTCATTATTAATTCTTTTCTTTTGAACTCCCCCCCATACAATCTCCTTTTATATAATAATTTGAATTTGATGATTTCTTTAGTAATTAGAAAAGAAAATCAGCTTTCAGTAAAAACTTGATGTTACCTGAACTTACTTGAGAAATACTAATTTTTTATCTCTTGATGAATATCTGTTTATTCTTATTTCATTACTTTTACTAGAAAACAGAAATATAGTTTATTGTGAAAATGAAATGAGATAATATATATAAAGTGCCTGGCACATAGTAAGCATTCACTTTTTAATTTTAATTTATTTTAATTTTTTTTAATGTTTATTCATTTTTGGAGAGAGAGGTGGAGACAAGGCACGAGTGGGGGAGGGACACAGAGAGAGGGAGACACAGGGTAGGAAGCAGGCTTCAGGCTCTGAGCTGTCAGCACAGAGCCTGACGCAGGGCTCAAACCCATGAACCATGAGATCATGACCTGAGCCGAAGTCGGATGCTTAACTGACTGAGCCACCCAGGAGCCCCTTAAATTTCTTTTTTTTTTTTTTTTTAATTTTTAATTAAAAAAAAATTGTTTTTGAATTTATTTATTTTTGAGAGACAGAAAGAGACAGAGCATGAGCGGGGGAGGGGCAGAGAGAGAGGGAGACAGAGAATCCAAAACAGGCTCCAGGCTCTGAGCCATCAGCATAGAGCCTGACGCAGGGCTCAAACCCACAAACCACAAGATCATGACCTGAGCTGAAGTTGGACGCTTAACCAATTGAGCCACCAGGCGCCCAAGCATTCACTTTTTAAAGAAAGAGTTGCAGATATAATTTACAGTTAAGTTGCTTGTCTTTCTCTCTTTGTGTTGATCTTGTTTTGAAAATAGAGAAACAGTGTGAACTTTATTAAAGTGCTGAATTTGCTTTATTCTTTGCAAACCTTAGTAGATAAGTTATAAAAATTTTTAATGCAATCATGATGTTGATTACTGAATAATACTTAGCTAGACTCTGTCTATAGAGTAAAATAAACATGTCAGAACACATCCAACTAAACTAGAGAAGTAAATATTTTGTTAGGCCTTTTATATTGATAATTTATGTGGCACAATGTTGTAGTATAAATATTCAACACAATTCAACACAATTGGTGAAGAAGAGTTTTTGTGGAAATAGTTTAAACCTGGGGCAACTGGGTGTCTCAGTTGTTTAAGTGTCTGACTTCTGCTTAGGTCATGATCTTGTGTTCACGAGTTCGAGCCCCATGTCGGGCTCTGTGCTGACAGCTCAGAGCCTGGAAGCCTGTTTCAAAATCTGTGTCTCCCTCTCTTTCTGCCCCTCCCCTGCTTGCACTCTGTCACTCTCTCTCTCAAGAATAAATAAACATTAAAAAGAAATTAAAAAAAAGAAATAGTTTAAACCTGAAAATGTGTTTATGTCTAAGCTTGACTGTTCATTAGTATCACTGTGGACCATTTAAAAAGTATTGGTTTCGGGGCGCCTGGGTGGCGCAGTCGGTTAAGCGTCCGACTTCAGCCAGGTCACGATCTCGCGGTCCGTGAGTTCGAGCCCCGCGTCAGGCTCTGGGCTGATGGCTCAGAGCCTGGAGCCTGTTTCTGATTCTGTGTCTCCCTCTCTCTCTGCCCCTCCCCCGTTCATGCTCTGTCTCTCTCTGTCCCAAAAATAAATAAACGTTGAAAAAAAAATTAAAAAAAAAATAAAAAGTATTGGTTTCTGGGTCCAGAAGAAGCTAAACAGTGTTGTGCGAGCTCTTAGGTAGGAGTAGGGATAAGAGGTACTGATTTGTAGTGTTTGTTGATTTCCATGGTGTAAATACTTCCACCATAGCCAGGTTAAGCTACTAAGATAACATTGAATGTTGGGAAAAGATGTATATCAGCACAGCATTATATAATATTCCCATTATACAGATAAAATAAACATGCCTGGGTGGCGCAGTCGGTTAAGCGTCCGACTTCAGCCAGGTCACGATCTCGCGGTCCGTGAGTTCAAGCCCCGCGTCAGGCTCTGGGCTGATGGCTCAGAGCCTGGAGCCTGCTTCCGATTCTGTGTCTCCCTCTCTCTCTGCCCCTCCCCCGTTCATGCTCTCTCTCTCTCTCTCTCTCTCTGTCCCAAAAATAAATAAAAGTTGAAAAAAAAAATTAAAAAAATAAAATAAAATAAACATACCCTAATCCAAAAAAAGATAAAAGCAAAATTTAGTAAATTAATTAGGAAATAATGAATTTTGAGTTATTACCTTTGCTTTTAATAGAACTAACTGTAAGTTTATAATTTAATTTTTAATAATAACTTTAACAATCAGCTTAGTTTTGAAAATATAACAGTTCTTATGAGCTGGTATGAACTGATTAACACTAGAACTCTTAACATATCTGTATTTTTAAAATCAGCTGTAATTCTGATGCAGGCAACCTGCCAGCTTATTTTTTTTAAATACAGATCTGATCTTAAGTGCCAAGAGAGCATTCCATAGTCAGACCCCAAGTGTCTTTTCCTGTCTCATTTATTTTTTAAGCCTCTTTTTTTTTTATTATTTACTTATTTTGAAAGAGAGAGAGAGAGAATCCTAAGCAGGGTCTGTGCTGTCGGCACTGAACCCAATGTGGGGCTCCGTCTCACAGACGGTGAGATCATGAACTGAGCCGAAATCAAGAGTCAGATGCTTCAGCAACTGAGCCACCAAGATGCCCCTCCAGCCTCATTTTAAATCAGACCCCTTATCTTATATCCTCCATATTTCACCCACACTATATTTAGATTACTTGCAGCTCCTCAAACACACCTTGTACTTTCCCACCCTTAGGACTGTTCATTATCTTCCTTCAGCTTTGAATGTCCTTGCCTCATCTGCCTGACTTTTGTAACACTGTTTATTCTTTTACAAATAACTCAAATGCTACTTCCCCTTATTTCCTGCTGTTGGAAACATTCCTGTTCTCCTTGATGTTCCCCTAGTGCTTTGTTTATACTTCATTTTGAGCTCAAGTTTATCAATAACAAATGGCTATTTTCACTCACTGTAATATAAATTTCTAAAGGGTGCCTTTGAATCATACTGTACTCAATTAATACTTTAATGCCTAAAAATGATTAATAAAAACTTGTTTCAGTAGGAAGAATTTTATTTTTTTAAGTTTATTTATTTTTTTAGTAATCTCTACACCCAGTATGGGGCTTGAATTCACAACCCGGAGATCAGGAGTCACATACTCTTCCAATTCAGCCAGCCAGGCACCCTTTAATTTATTGTAATAGGAAGGATTGTGGTTAGGGCATGATACATCCTTATTTTCTATGCCTTTGGGAAACTAACCAAAATTTTAACTTTTTTGAATTAGATGTTTCATACCTCTTTTTCCTGATAATTGAGGACTATATTAGTAGTTATATACCTATATCCTGCACCTGGAGAACACAAATAACATCATGATGACTCTCAAAACTTAGCAAAGAATTTCCTTAGAGAATATATGAAGTACTTAAGAGTGAAAAATACTAAATTATATAAGCACATACGCAAATTATTTTTATTCTGATTTAGTGTACTTTATAGTGTTCCCAGCATTTTGTGTCTATAAACAACCTCTAAAGAAGCAAAAATATGCTTTGTAAATGAGAGAAATTTGCTTTTATATATGTCCTTAAGGATAAATTCCTCATCAGTCTGTTGCTTTCTGGCATTTTATCTAGAATTAAAATTATCTAGTTGCCTTCACAGTAAGTATTGACAAGATCTAAGTGTACCAAGGAAATGTTCTAAAATAAAAACAATGTAAGAATTTGTTGAAACACATGTGATACATTTCTTACTAGTGGGGTTTCATAATTTTTTTTCATCTTTGACCCTAACCTGCCACCTGATGGCAAAAATTAAAATGACATCTTTTGTAATATTCAAAACTTCCATTGCAGTTATTTGGATTTTTATGTATTCAGCATACAGCCTCCAAAAATGCACATCTGTACAAATTATATGTCCTTGATAAATGCTTGGTGATTCCTTTGTACTTCAGGAGAATCAGATTTACTACTTAACTTCTATTAGTGTCCCTAACCAGGGATATTTATATAAAATCTTACTTCCTTTATGGAGCTGTATAAAGAAAGAATCTGCTTTTTAAATGAGTTTATTTAATGAAGAATTTTACTTTAATCTAGTAATTTTCTCTTTTACTTTTCCATTTTCTTTAGAGCGAGGTCACTCAGACACCATGGTATTCTTTTACCTTTGGATTGTGTTTTGTATCATCAGTTCCTGCTATACCCTCATCTGGGATCTGAAGATGGACTGGGGTCTCTTTGATAAGAATGCTGGAGAAAATACCTTTCTCCGGGAAGAGATTGTATACCCCCAAAAAGTATGTACAAAAGTGTTTGTATTTGTTTTTTTTTTTTAAAAAAAGCCCAAAAACTCAAGTGTATCACCAGCTAAACCCTATTATGGTACATACCTAATCCCAACCTAATATACTTAGAAAAAAAACAACTAATTACCAAAAAATACTAATGCATTCTGTCAACAAAAATGTCAGGTTTTTACCAACTGCTGGGCACTATAGAAAATAAAAACAAAGTAAAGTTCTGGTTCTCAAAGAGGCCATAAACTTTGTTAAACAGGTAAGTAGACAAATTGCAATATAATGTGGTAAAGTCTAGAACAGAGGAATAAATAACTTACAAAATTTGTGACCTAATTTTGACATGTAGTTCCCTCTATCTCAGATACCCTCTTCTCTCCCCTTTGTCTGCCTTGCAAACTCTTGCTCCTCCTTTTTCATTTTATTTATTTTTAAGTGAAGTTATCATTGACAGAGTGTTACATTAGTTTCATGTGTACAACACAGTGATTCAACAACTCTCTATGTTCTGCTATGCTCACAAGTATAGCTACCACCCTTCACCATGTAGCACTGTTATAATACTGTTGACTGTATCCCCTATGCTGTACCTTTCATCCTAGTGACCTATTTACTCCCTATCTGAAGCCTGTATCCTTCCACTCCCCTTCACCCATTTTGTCCATTCCTTTACCTCCCACCGCTCCGGCAACTATAAGTTTGTTCTGTGTATTTATGGGTCTGTTTATGCTTTTTGTTTATTAATTTGTTTTTTAGAGTCCCCATAAGTGAAATCATATGGTATTTGTCTTGCTCTTCTGACTTATTTCACTTAGCATAGTACCTTCAGGTCCATCCATATTGTTGTAAATGACAGTATCTCATCCTTTTTATAGCTGAGTAATAAATTGTCCAGTGTGTGTGTGTGTGTGTGTGTGTGTATATACATCTTTATCCATTCATCATCAATGGATACTTGGGTTGCTTCCATATCTTGGCTGTTGTAAATAATTCTTCAGTAAAACAAAGGAATACAGATATCTTTTTGTATTAGTGTTTTTGTTTTCTTTGGGTAAATACCCAGTAATGGAATTCCTGAATCATATGGTATTTCTGTTTCTTTTTCTCCATACTGTTTTCCTCATTGGTTGCACCAATTGCATTGCCACCAACAGTGCACAAGAGTTTCTTTTTCTCCACATCCTCTCCTGTTCCTCCTTTTAAAAAGTCAGCTTAAGTGTTACTGTCTCTAAAAAGACTATTTTTCCAAGCATATTTAGCCATTTGTCCCAATCCCATTTTACCCTCTACAAACTTCTGTTACAGCAATTATCACATTGTATTATAATTATCTGCTTAGGTATTCATATCCCTCACTGCCCAACATAGTTCCTGGCATATAGTAGACTTAATATTTGTGGAGTCAGTGAATAAATACTTGACTGAATGAGCAAGGCTTTGAAAGCACAAAGGAAAGGAAGTGCCTGACTCCTTCAGTGCATCAAGAAGACTGCTCTTTTCATTTACTTCAGCTGGTTTTTGTTAATGTGGAGTGCCAATGTAGTCTGAAAATATATGGATAATTCCTTAGGAATTATTTTAGGATTTTATCTGTATTTGGGCAGGAGGACCTGAATTAAAAAGTCAAAAGACCAAGAGTATCTTTACTCAAATACTGAAAGAAATTAAACAGTGAACTAGAAATCCTGGTAAGTGAATTCTGATCCCAGGTCTCTCACTAATTAGCTACGTAACTTTAGGCAACTGTACTACAGTGTATTCTCTTCTATTAGATTATCTCTTGATCCTTTCCCAGTTCTAAAATTCTGTGATGGGGGGGATGTATAGATTGGGTCACTAATACTTCATACTACGTCAAAATGTCATCACTACCTCAAAACCGTACTTTGAAAATTGTGTAAAAATGTAATATTCAGTTGGTGAGTAGGGAAGGCTGTTTTCACATGTGACGACTGAAGATGGATGGTAGGAGAGTGGGTACAAAGAATGAGTAGGGTAACTTCACATAAGCAAATGAAGACAGAAAAGACTGATCTTTTTTATATAAGCTATAGCAATAATTCCAATGTGCAAATTTGGAATATATGGCCTAGGTACTAGACATATCTTTGTAAATCTCGTTTGAAGAAAAAATCAGGGGACACCTGGCTGGCTCAGTCGGTGGGGCATGTGATTCTTGATCTTGATCGAGCCCCATGTTGGGTATAGAGATTACTTTAAAAAAAAAAATCTTCAAAAAAAAAAAAAAAAGGAAGGAAGGAAGAAAAGAAATCAGTAATGTTAATAAGGTCAAGTCAGAGAGCAGACATGAGCTCAGGTTAATGATGGCACTTTTGTGCTCACCAGATGCATATGCCTTATTGCTCCTTGTGTTCTTATCTTACTGAGCCATATAATACATTTACTTCTTATGCTGATTGCTTAGATGAACTGTTTGTATCTTTATATAAATGTTAATCCATGCCTCCTTTTAAATAGTTCTAACTTATTTGTTTCTATGTAATAAAATTAGTGAATACAGTTTTTCAATCAGTTTCCTTACTGCATATTTTCATGACCCTAGAAAATAAAGTATATGCTTTCCTCCATTATAATTTGCAAATTTATAAGAAAAATGTTCTGCTGGATCACCACATTCCTTTCAATTTTAAAAAGACAGATATTGGAATAAGATTCATTCTCCTTGAAAAGGGAAAAGAAACTTTTGGTGGAGTCCAGTGTAGCTTCATTTAAAACTTAAGAACACAGTTATATGAATCTTGAAATCAGTTCCTAGGAATTAACAGTGCATATTAGTGAGCACCACATCCAGGTCCAGAAAGTATCTTTGTTATCTCCATATTAAAACTTTTCTTTGTCTCATGACCTCATGTTAAGTTATTCCTCCCAAAAGACTTCCATGTTTTTGGTAACATGAGCCCCCACATAGTCAACTGTAGATCAGTTTAAGATGGACTCTTAAAGTAACATGAAATTGTAGCTCTTTATTGAGGCCTAATAATGAATTCACTGGATGTGAATTTATCAAAAAACTGCATTATTGCTACATTGGTGGATGGGGAAAGGAACAGAGAAATGTAAATATGTTTAAATCTTCATAAGATTTATGATAATAAGCAGTGGATAACATCTACAATTGATTAACCAGGATATAGCAATATATACACATTATTTAGAAATATGGAGGATAAATCCTCGGACAGATAGCTACAAATTTTGAAATTGTCTGTAGAGAATGAGAGGAGAAGATGGCAAGGGGACTGCTTTTTTTTTTTTTTTAAATAGCCTTCTAAAATGACTAGTATTCCTGTGTTAATTTTTAAAAAAAAATAAATGCTATGGTGTAATATAGAGCAGTTCTAGTTTCCAGTTTTTAAATGCATATATTTAAAGAGCTGATTATCCAGAGATTAAGAATGAGCAGATCCATGAATTATAGTTCTGGTCTATTGGCAGTTTGTGTGCTTAAAACTTTTGTATAGCTAAAATTGGATGCCTAGATACTAGGTACTAGCACTTGAAAAAAATTATTGAATGCTGTCTTTCTCATGTAAAAATAGAACATTCCTTAAATTCAACCATGTGTGTGATATCCAAGTTTCATTTTATTTAATGACGTCAAAAAACAAGGCAAAAAACTTCCTTCAAATGCAGAGTGAAGCAATTTGAGAATAAAAGTACAAATGACAGTTAATGAATCTGCTGATCTTTTTGCTATTGAGTCATTATTAGTATATGATGTACACTTTATAATCTCAGATCAAGGATCTCATCTGGCTTATATTTCTAGGGTCTAAAAGAGAGCATGGTATACAATATGAGAATAAAATATATTAAGTGATTAATGAAATGCAGTAAAACTTCATTTTGAATATTGTACTATTTATGAGAAAAATTAAATTGGTGAGATCTTCTAAAACAGTAAAATAAAAATAAAACCATTTTTCCTCTTTAATCTGTGCTTGTTGATGGGACATGTGTGAGTCTTGGTGCTGTGACAGGTATGCTTATTTGTGAGAAACATAATGGTAAGTGTACTCAATTTGCTTATTGTTCCTCAGGCCTATTACTACTGTGCCATCATAGAGGATGTGATTCTGCGCTTTGCTTGGACTATCCAAATCTCAATTACCTCCATGACATTGTTGCCTCATTCTGGGGACATCATTGCTACTGTCTTTGCTCCTCTTGAGGTTTTCCGGTAAGCAAGCTACCAAAAAGTCTATCAAAGTTTTTTCCCCTAAAAAAAAAACCCCCAGTACTTACAAATTAGAATTCATTAAAACATATACTTGAAAGGCTTAAATTTTCTAACTTTTCTCAAACTTCTCATTAGCCTCAGAGTTGGGAAATCCTACTTGAAGATCTAAAAGATTAATTCTTGGAAAGTTAAAATAATTACTAATGATGGCTTTTAAGCTTTTTTAGAATTGGGCTCCATTGGAAGGTTCATGAGTGGAAATTGGGAGGTAAAAAGTCTTAAAACAGGGGTGCCTGCCTGGCTCAGTTGGTTGAGTATCTGACTCTTGATTTTGGCTCAGGTCATGATCCCAGGGTCATGGGACTGAGCCCCATGTCTGGCTCCACACTGAGCATGGAGCCTGTCTAAAATTCCCTCTCTCTAACCCTCTGTCCCTCTCCCCCACTTCCTATCTCTCTCTCTCTCTCTCTTTCTCTCTTTAAAAAAAAAAAAAAAGTCTTAGAAATTAAAATAAAAATCTTTTGAGAATCATTATTTGCAATTTGGCATTCTGGGTTATTCAGGAGGCAGCCTTCTCACTGGAAACAATAAAAATTCCAGAGGAATTGTTTTTTAAACCTTCCTAAAAACATCAGTAATCTAACAAGATAGCCCAAAATCTAAGTAAAAGCAGATACCCTAAAGGTAAGCAAAGCACTAAAGCTAATTTTGCACTAAGTATATTTGCCAAACCAAGCAATTTTGAGATTCAGTTGTGACAACAAGTTCAAATTTGTATGCACCTAATAACATAGCCTAAAAATATGTTAAAAAAAAAAAAAAAAAAAAGCTGACATTGGTAAAAAATAGAAGTAGGTGAATTTACAATTTTAGGGGAAGATTCTAACATACTTTTCTCCGTAATAGTTTAATTAACCAACTTGACCTAATTGACATATATGGAGCACTGCATTCAACTACTAAATACACATTCTTTTATTTGCATGTAGAACATTTACCAAAATTAACCGCATGCTAGGCCGTAAAGTAAGTTTCAACAAATTTCAGAGGACTAAAATCACAAAAAGATAACTGAAATTTTCCAAATGTTTAGAAATCAAGCAATACATGTCTAAATAACCCAGGGGTCAAAGTTGAAATTGTAATGGAAATTTTAAAATATTTTAAACATAATGAAACTGATAATGTGACAGAAGAAAATGCAGCTAAAGCCATGCTTAGAAGGCAGTGTATAGCTTTAAGTGTATACATTGGTTAAATATACAGCTTCAAGAAGATTTTATTTTTTTTTTTATGAAATTTATTGTCAAATTGGTTTCCATACAACACCCAGTGCTCATCCCAAAAGGTGCCCTCCTCAGTACCCATCACCCACCCTCCCCTCCCTCCCAACCCCCATCAACCCTCAGTTTGTTCTCAGTTCTTAAGAGTCTCTTATGCTTTGGCTTCAAGAAGATTTTAAAACAGCAAATCAAACCCAAATGAAAGTAGAAGGAAGGAAACATAAAGAACAGAAATTAATGGAATAGAAAACAAAGTCGAGAAAATTAACAAGCCAAAGTTAGTTCTTTAAAAAGACGAATAAAATTGATAAATGTCTAAACATGACTTTTTTATTAATGTTTATTTTTATTTTGAGAGAGAGAGAGTGCCAGCAGGGTAGGGGCAGAGAAAGAGGGAGAGAGAGAATCCCAAGCAGGGTCCACACTGTCAGCACAGAGCCCAAAGTGGGGCTTGATCCCACAAACTATGAAGTCATGACCTGAGCCAAAACCAAGAGTTGGACACTCAACCGACTGAGCTACCCAGGCACCCCTAAACATGAATGATTAAGCAAAAGAGGAAAGAATGCACAAATTACAAATAACAAAAATCCTCAAGATATATTTTATGCCAGTAAGTTAAAAAATTTACATGGAGGGGTACCTGGGTGGCTCAGTCGGTTAGGCGTCCGACTTTGGCTCAGGTCATGATCTCTCAGTTCGTGAGTTTGAGTCCCATGTCAGACTCTGTGCCAACAGCTCAGAACGTGGAGCCTGCTTCAGATTCTGTGTCTCCCTCTTGTCTCCCTCAAAAATAATAAATAAACCTTAAAAAATTGACATGGAATGGACAAATTCCTTGAGAAGCACTGTTTATCAAAACCAATAAAATAGAAAATCTGATAGGCTTATATCTGTTAAAGAAATTATATTCATATTAAACTTCTCATGAGGAAAATGGTAGGCCCAAGGAATTCCTCCAGAAATATGAGGAAATGTTACCAGTTTTACACAAAACTCTTCCAGAGAAAAGAGGCAATAAAAGGAACACTTCCCAGTTCCATTTTGTCCAACCAGCATGGCTTTGATCTCTAAACCTAGGAGGACATTCCAAGGAAGACCAGTCTGTCTCCTGTAAAGAAATGCAAAACTCCTGAAGAGAATATTAGCTAGTGAATCCAACAGTATATAAAAAGCGTAGTACATCATAGCATAGTACATCGCAAGTTAGTTTCATTCTAGGAATGTGAGATTTAATATTCAAAAATCACTAACATTTAAAAATTAATCTGTGTTAACTCACCACATTAACAGAATAAAGGGAGAAAAATCTTCAGATATGTAGAAAACAATACTGAGAAAAGTCAATACTTGTTCATAAATAATTTAAAGATTATCTACAAAAAACATAAATAAGGTTATATTTAATGGGAAAACACTGTAAGCTCTCCCTTGAGATCAGGAATGAGATTATTATGCCTGTTGTGACTTGTTTTTAACATCATACTGAAAATATAGGTAGTGCATTGGGGAGACAGTGTAAGAATTAGAAAGGAAAAAATTAATTACTCACCCATGACATGATTGCATATGCAGAAAATTCAAAAGAATTTACACAAAAGCTTTAAAATAAGCATAGCTATGTCCCTGAATATAAGGTTAATATAAATAAAAATGTAATGTTCTAACAAACAGTCCCAAGCAACTAGAAAATGAAATTTTAGCAAACATACCACTGTGAGTTGCATCAGAATATATCAAATACCTAGGAATAAATTTAATGAATGATTATGTGTATGAAAATTGACAAGCCAGTTCTATAATTTACATGGAAACAGTAAGGATCAAGAATAGCCAAGACTAGGGGCACTTGGGTGACTCAGTTGGTTGAGCATCCAACCTCAGCTCAGGTCATGATCTCGTGGTTCATGAGTTTGAGCCCCACGTCAGGCTCTCTGCTGACAACTCAGAGCCTGCCTGGAGCCTGCTTCAGATTCTGTTTTTCCCTCTCTCTCTGCCCCTCCCCTGCTCATGTTCTGTCTCTCTGTCTCTCAAAAATGAATAAACATTAAAAAAAAAAAAAAAAAGTAGCCAAGACTATGCTGAAAAGAAAAAAGTTATAGGACTTATACTCTCAAATATCAAGACTTCCTATGTAGCCACTGTAATTAAAACAGTGTCTAGTGTTAGTGAAAGAATAGACAAATGGTCCACTGGAACAGAAAAGGGAGTCCAGAAACAGTTCCACACATACATTGACATTACCTGATTTATGACAAAAGTGACTAAATAATAGTGGAGAAAAAGAGGTTCTTTAGTAAGTGATATTGAATCAACTGAGCTGGCTATCCATATGGGGGGAAAATGAATCTTGACTCTCACCGCATACTGTATACAAAATCTATTCCATTGCAGAACTAAATATGAAAGGTATGGGGCACCTGGGTGGCTCAGTCAGATTAAGCATTTGACTTTGACTCAGGTCGTGATCTCACAGTTTGTGAGTTCAAGCCCTGCCATTGGGCTCTCCCCCTGTCAGCAACAGAGCCCACTTTGGGTGCGCGCTCTCTCTCTCTCTCTCTCTCTCTCTCTCTCTCTCTCTCTGCCTCCTGTCTCTCTCTCTCAAAAATAAGTAAACATTAGAAATAAATGAATGCGTGAATGAATAAGAAAGATAAATCAATAAGAAAGGTAAATCAGTAAACTCTCTAGAACATAGGACGGCACCTAAAGGCAGCTTTGGGGGTGTGATAATGTTATATTTTTTTTTTATTTCTGAGTGGTAATTGTAAAGTGTGATCACTTTATAATAACCAGGTTGCACACTTAATAATTTGCACACTTTTGTATATCTATAGTATACTTGAATTAAAATGCTTATTTTTTTTAAAAAAGCAGGATTATCGTCAAATCCTTTTAAAAAAAAAAGGATTAACGTCAGAGAAGTGGCAGTTTAACAGCTGACTTCTCAAAAGTAACAATGAAAACCAGAAGTCATTAAAATGATATTTTCAGAGGCCCCTGGGTGGCTCAGTTAAGCATCTGACTCTTGAGCTCAGCTCGGGTCTTGATCCCAGGGTCATAAGTAAAAGCCCCACATTGGGCTCCATGCTGGTCATGGAGCCTACTTAAAAAAAGAAAGTATAAAATGATATTTTCAATGTGCTGAAAGAAAACAATTGCCTACCTAGAACTCTTTATCCACTGGAAATACGTTTCACAAGTGAAAGTGAAATAAAGATATTTTCAGATGTGTATAGCATTCCTCTGAGTCAGGGTGGGCACATCTATCAGGGTGGTCTGATAAAATAAGACAGCGTCTGGAAACTGTGCTTGCTGCTGTCAGTACTTTCTCCAAACCATGTGTCAACCCCTCTTCTTCACTTTCCCAAATCTCTAGGTCTAGGACCTGAAACTCTCCATCACTACAAGACCTACTCCCTTCCCACTTCTTTCTCGTCCACATATGATGCTGCTTTATAAATTGAAAAAAAAAATGTTTTTTTATAGATAAAAAAAAATTCCTTTTTGAGGTTCTTATTTCATTTTTCCTTTAAAATTATCTGCTTAATAATAGACTCAGATGTTCTATCACCCATTTAAAACAAAAGCAAGGAGCCTCCTTTGAATCTACTTTCCTCCTCCAATTCATGCCCATTTCTGTCTCCTTTACAACAAAACTCTTCAAAAGATGTCTGTACTTGCTGTCTCCACTCTCACACTCCTCCCCCATTCTCCCTTTAATTCAACTCGTCTTTTTTCCCAATACTCAAACTAAATTGCTTGTGTTAATAATCTTGTGTTAATAATAACAGTAATAATAACAATAGCAGCAAACATGTATTGCCCACTATGTGCCTGGCACTGTTCTGAGCCCTTTATGTGTATCAACTTATTGACTCCTCAGAACAATCTTCTGAGGTAGATACTGTTACTGTCCCACGTTACTCATGACACTGAAGCATAGGTTAAGTAACTCATCCAAGGTCATTACACCTAGGAAATGATGGAGTCATGATTCG
The DNA here is from genome assembly GCF_018350175.1 of Felis catus. Classification (NCBI taxonomy): domain Eukaryota; kingdom Metazoa; phylum Chordata; class Mammalia; order Carnivora; family Felidae; genus Felis; species Felis catus. Next base: position 27,135,787 of record NC_058384.1, on the reverse strand, counting down.
AATCTAGACAGTCGTTCAGAATCTATGCTCTTGTATCATACTGCCTCTTTGTTTTGCTAAATCCAGTGTCTGTTCTTGATACTGACCTTACTTTACTTTTTTCACGTCATTTCTCAGAAGCCAAACTCCTATGTCTCCCTGGCTATTTCTTCTTAACTCCTTTACTGGTTCTTCTTCCTCTTCCCAAGTTATAAATATTGGGAGTGTTCCAGGGTTGAATCCTCTGCCCTCTTCTTTCCTCCACTTACATTATTCTTAATCCCATGACTTGAAATAACTGTCTTTATGCAGTCTCCAGCCCTAGACTCTGCCTTGAACTGCAGACACATAGCCATCCCGCTGCTGTATTTTCCCCTTGGAATTTTCCTTTTGTCTATGCCGTTCTTATTCCCTCCCCTCCCCACCACACCATCTTTTCCTGTTTTAATATTCTAACCTTTAATTCCTTGTTTTTGTTTCTTGAATGGACACTTGATACACTGGGAGGTTTACAGGTTACAACAGTATGTTCAAATTTTATAAGTAATTTACCTACCTACCCTATTTTGCTAAGGCGATTTGTGTGGAACTTCTTCCGCCTGGAGAATGAACATCTGAATAACTGTGGTGAATTCCGTGCCGTGCGGGACATTTCTGTGGCTCCTCTGAATGCAGATGACCAGACACTCCTAGAACAGATGATGGACCAGGATGACGGGGTACGAAACCGCCAGAAAAACCGTCCGTGGAAGTATAGCCAGAGCATATCCCTGCGCCGGCCTCGCCTCGCTTCTCAGTATGTATGGCTTCCGCTTTTCTGAAACGAATTTCCTTCAGGTGTTAGTACTGGTTAACAATTAAGCTAAGATGGTATCAGGTTGAACCACATGAATTTACTGGCATTCAACCATTTTAATTCCTCTACATTATCTTTCATCAAAAAATTGAAGTGAATATGGCCCCTGCTTATAGAGTGGTTATGATGGGATTTAGACCAGTTTCCTCACAAAAAGAGCTCTTACATATGAATAGCTTATATAAATATAAGCCATTGTGTTTATTTTCTTACTAAATACCCACAGCAGTATTTTTATAAGTCATTAACTTTGTATGATCCTAAAAGGAACAATAATGTAGAATATATTGTGGCTGCATTTGGAATCTAGAGATTTCACAGTGGATGGGAATGACGTTGAGCATGAGCAGTTTTCTAAAGGATAAGAGAGTGCTTGACTAGGCCAGAGGCACAGGATGAAAACATAAGGGTAGAAATGAGGGGCAGAGAGAAAAGCCATGTGACTAGAACTAGAGTAAGAAAATTTAGCCGAATAGATGAAGTATAATTGTAAAAGGCTGGAAAAAACAAGCTTGATCCTATAGGCAGGAAGGAGTCAGAGAATTTTTTTTCATGAAAGAATGACAGGAAAGTAGTATTTTCATGAGTTTTAATGGCACTGTTCAAAATATGTTGGGAAAGGGGACACTAAAGGCCAGAATACCAACTGGAAGGCCACTGCAATATTCTTACATTTCAGACATAGAGGACTTGGGTTAGGATGCTTTACAGTAGGACTAAAAATAATAGAAGGAGATGTTTTAGAGGAATTAAAAAAAAAAAAATAGGAAGTGGTAATAGTAACCCATAGGTAGAAGGGGGCAGAGTACAAATTGCTCAGGCTTCAAATAGAATTTGAAAAGAAAGTACAGAAAAGAAGGGCAGAAAACAGGAAGCTAAGACTGAGGAAACATGGGCAAGAGAAAAAAGAAGTAAAGGATTGGGAAAGGAATGGCCAGGGAGGTGAGTGGGAAGAACATCAAAACAAAGCATGATACGATTATGGTGAGGAAGTAGAGTTTGAAGCAGGAGGAGGGGCACTACGGGTTGGTAGGTGGGGTCAGCAGGGTAAGTGCTGAAAAGAACTGGAGGACTAGGCAGTTAGTTGTCTCATTGAGCTACTAAATGTGGATGGCTGATCCTTATTAGTCACCAGCAGAGGGCAGTCTAAACATATGTTATTTCTGCTTCAGAAACGAGGAAGCTTTTTGGCACTAGATTATTACGTTCAGTTTCAGGTGTTAAGTGGAAAAACACTGAGATATTAGATTGCAACCAGAAGAAGATGTTTAAAACAATGGAGCAGAGGGGCACTTGGGTGGCACACTCGGTTAAGCATCCACTCTTGTTTTCAGTTCAGGTTATGATCTCATGGTTCGTGAGATCAGTTTCCTCACTGACTGTGGAGCTTGCTTAGGATTCTGTCTCCCCCTGTGTCCCTCCTCCCACTTATGCTCTCTCGCTCTCCCTAAAATAAATAAAAACTTAAAAAACAATGGAACAGGTTATGTGCAATGGAGAGAGCAGAGAATCTAAAATAAATTCTGAGTTTGAGTACAGACTTTGTGACTCATGCAACCTTTAGCACACTCTTTACCTTTTTGAACGTCAGTTTTCCACCTCTGTCAAGTGGGAGTAATAATACCCACTTCACTAAGTACCACTTGTACCTCATAGGACTTAGGAATTTAAAAGTATCTTAACATTATCTTATCCCACTTTTCATCTAGTAGAAGAATCTCTTCTAATGCATCCTGATGAGATGGTCATCATATGCTGATTGACAGTTGTCAATGATAATGAAGTTTATATAGATGGGGCACCTGATTTTATTATTGGATGGTTATTGTGGCTAATAGCTTCTGTTGGGCTGAAATATGCTTCACTGTAACTTCAACCAGTTGATGCTAGTTCTAACATAACTTTCCAACATAACTTCCTCCCTCTGCTACATTATACTTAGTCAACTTTTTGGAGACAAATGTCATGCCTCTCCTTAGGTCTTCTCTTTTGCTGGCTTACTCACCTTGTTTCGTGTGTACCTCAAATGGCAGTATTTCTATCAACCTCATCATAATTTGTTTAATACTTTGCTGATGTTTATTTCATCCATTTTCTCACTTGATATTGACACTATCTCCATGAGGTAAAAGTACTATTATATAAATAGGTATTATTATTCCTGCTTTACAGAGATGAAAATTAACACTCCAAAAGTTACATCATACAGAGTCAATACTCAAACTCAGGTCTTTTCCTTTTATTTTTATTCAAGTATAAACATACAGTGTTATGTTAGTTTCAGGTGTACAATATAGTGATTCAACATTTCCATGCATTACTCAGCACTCATCACAATAAGTGTATTCTTAATCCCCTTTATCTGTCTCACCCCTCCTTCCACCCACCTCCTCTCTGGCAATCAGCAGTTCTCTATATGTAAGAGTCTGGGTTTTTTGTTTGTGTTCTTTTTTTTTTTTTTTTACATTGTTCACTTGTTTTGTTTCTTAAATTCCATATGTGAGTGAAATCATATGGTATTTGTCTTTCTCTGATTTATTTCACTTAGCATCATACCCTCTAGGTCCATCCATGTTGTTGCAAATGGTAAGATTTCATTATTTTTTTATGGCTGATCAACTCAGATCTTCTCATTTTGGATAATTTCTCTCTCTGTTGCACATGACCTGCCATTTTTCTTTTTACCTTCCTCTGGTTGCAGTCTATTTTCTTAATGTTTTTCCAATAATACCTGAAATTGAACATGAAACTCCAAGAATAGTCCATCTGGTGCAGTATATAATGCCCTTTTACAATGTATTTTTTTTAATGTTTGTTTATTTTTTGAGAAAGAGCAGAGAGAGAGAGCAGGCAGGGGAGAGATAGAGAAAGGAGACACAGAATCTGACGCAGGCTCCAGGCTCGGAGCTGTCAGCATAGAGCCCAATGTGGGGCTCGAACTCATGAACTGTGAGATTGTGACCTGAACTGAAGTCGGACACTTAACCTAGTGAGCCACCCAGGCGCCCCTACAATGTTTTTTAATGGTGGTAAGATTGGAAATGTATCCAATACCATGACATGTTTGTATTTTAATAATGGACTATGTGCTTTTTTTCCCCCTAGATCCAAGGCTCGTGACACTAAGGTATTGATAGAAGACACAGATGATGAAGCTAACACTTGAAGCCTCTGGTCTAGTTTAACATCTTTGGTTTTCCTACTCTACAATTCTTTCTTCGACCAACGCAACCTCTAGTACCTTTCCAGCCGAAAACAGGAGAAGACACATAACACATTTTCCGAGCTCTTCCAGATCGGATCCTATGGACTCCAAACAAGCTCACTGTGTTTCTTTTCTTTTCTTCTGGTTTAATTTTCATTTTCTATTTTTAAAAACAAATATTTACTTCATTTTGCCAATCAGAGGACATTTTAAGGAACAAAAACATAGTATCTTATGGATTGTTTACAATCACAAGGACACAGATACCTATCAGGATGAAGAACAGGCATTGCAAGGACCCTCTGATGGGACGGTACCGAGATACCTCGGCTTCCGCTTGGCCCGGTTTTGACTGGTTGAAACCGGACATTGGTTTTTAACTTTTTTGTCCGTTTATGTGGAGAATTTTTTCCTTTCCTTCATACCCAGCGCAAAAGCACTGGCTGCACTTGCAGGGAAAGTGCAACTTAGAGCAGTACCTTCATTCACGAAGCTACTTTTTAATTTGATGTAACTTTTCTTATTTTGGGGAGGGTTGCTGGGTGGGTGGGAAATATGATGTATTTGTTGCATATAGTTTTCTCATTATTTATGAAACTTAACCATAAAAGAATGATATAACTCCTGTGCAATGAAGGTGGTAACAGTGAAAGAAGACAGGGGAAACTAATGTTGGACCGCATTTGAGGGTTTAGTCCACAATACCTCTTTCATGAGATAACTTGCACCACTTTGACTTTGATTTTTCTTTCTTTTTTTTTTTTTTTAATTTTAAGCCAAAGTTTTATTACTGAGTTTTTAAGTTGCTGCTGCTTTAGAATCCTGAGCATGTCTCTCCTAACAAAGCATCTATATACTTCCACACAACTGGTTGAAATTTTTTAAGAGGTCTGATACTTTTTTGTTTAAGGAACAGATGTGGAATATATTTGCCCATACTCCAACCATAACAACTGAAGTTATGCCTTATTAAGCTTCAGCATTTAGGGTAATTGAAACCTTTCCTAACTCTGAGTTAGAAGATAAAGCTATTTCAGAGACTGCCTACACTTTTGTTGGATATTTTTTCATCTGGACTCACTACTTTAGCCAAAATTTGATCAAATTGAAAGTCTGTCTTGGGGAAACCGTATATTTGAGAGCAAAGAACAAATAATCCTTCCTCTTTCACATTACATTAATAAAACAGACCTTGGCAGCCATTTCTCCCAGCAGTTTTAAAGGATAAATATTGTATTTCATGCCCTCCTGTGAGAGAAAGCCTGCTTTTAAGATTTTGGGGGTCTAAACTTGGGTCATAAACAAAAAGTACATTTCTTAGACATTTCAGACTCTCATGGTTTGTGCACAGTGCCCATTTTTACTTCCTTGTCTAATTTCTTTCCTGTTTTCCTAAATCATCCAAATAAGCCCCAACCTTAAAGGATTTTACTTTCTTGAATGTGGTTGGCACTAAATTGAGCATTTTGTTATCTATCAAAATTAATATAAATTCCAGGAAAAAGTGAAGTGTGTTTTAATCCTCCCATCCCCCTAGATCCAGTTGAAGATTCCAGCATCAACATCAGTGGATTCGTGAGAGTAAATTACTTCTGTCGTTTAGACGAGAGACAAACGAGCTGTTATCACTTCCTTAGTCTTAAACACGTGGGTGTTACCCATTAATAAGCCCCTTTTGTCATCTGCCCTTCTGCCATGTATTGTAGGTCTTCACTCATACCTGTCGTGATCCAGTAGGTTATATTCAAGTCAACTGTTACTGCCAAAATTCCATCCACTATTTGTTAACTGACAAATAGTTCGTTTCCAAAGGAGTTTATTCCAGTTTTATTCTGATAAACTTCCAAATTTTTTCCCTTTCCAAATTGAGATTTTTTTCTGAAAAATCATACAAATTTTTGGCTTTTGTTGTTTTTTTATGTTTTGCCAAGCAATGTTTGTTGGCCCAAAAACTGAAGCGGGATAGTTTAATTACCTCTCTCTTTTTTTCTTTTTTTTTTTTTTTTTTTTTAGTTTAAATAAATTGAATCATCATAATCAGTGGTAACAATTTAGTGACCCAAAATAGATTAAAGGTTGCATTATTTATACTTGGGATTTTTTTTTCTATTTTGTATTTGTACTTTAAAACTATGGGGGAAATATCACTGGTCTGTCGAGAAATAACAGTAATTATTACTGAGTTAGATAAGTCCAGTGGACCAGTCATTTCTTGTACAAATAAAACTGGTGGTACTAATTAATGTGTATCTAGAGCAATTTGAATTGTCAACTTCATTTTCTATTATTAGTAAAACTATATAATGACACACATGAAGTCTTACAGTTGACTTTTGGTATTTGAACTCCCCAGTGTTTTTATTTCAGTGTATCCTACGGCCAATTTGGTCTTTTTTCAATTGTTACGATCCTAGGCCCTAATCAGTATTATTTTTTCATAGATAATACAATGTTAGAATTCCTTTTCTGATATGTTTGTCCTGTAAGCGTAGTCTATTCAAGAATGATAAGATTTCTGTAACTTTCAGCTTAGCATGACAGATGCCCGAATAAGTATTGAAACACACAGCTTCGTTTTCCTCCTAAAGCTGTAAAGAGAAAAGAGGGCTATTCCTCATCAAGAGGAAGAGTTTGGGAGACAATATACATTTAAATTTTTTTCTTTGAAAAAAAAGGCAATGTACATTTTTCTCTTCTAAATTTTATATGCCCTAGCAGTTGCCAATGCTGTGTCCTACCTGATATTTTATTGGAGGCGTCTGTACACTGAAACTCTTAGAACTCTTAGGAAATTAATATCACAGGGTCATTTTAAAGGAGCAGCAATCTAACCAAAGGTAAAACTTTATCTGATTTTAGGTTTGGAAATTCTAGTTTTATTTTATTTGAGAATCAATTTATGTCATCAGTTTAAATACTCCCCAAAGGAATGAAAAGGAAGTATAAATAATAAAGTTCGTTGACATGTGTAAAGAAATTGGAAGACCCAGAAAAAATGGCTTATTTTCTACTCACAAGTATGCACCTATACTTAAGCCTGCCTGTGCCATTAGGATGGAATGAATAGTTGATGGTTTCATGCCATACAGAGAGACAATAAAATGATCAAAAATTAAGTCATTGTTAATTGGGTTATAATGGTAATTTTTAAATTTGGAAAGAAGTTAAAAACCCATAAACAACTTACTTTCCTAGTATCTCATTTTTCTTAAGAAAGCTGCTTAACTTCAGATTCAGAAGCAATGATGTAAGAGAATGCCTGACACCTCATCAGTAACCTATATGGACTCTTAAAGAAGGACCTAGTCCCTAGGATCCATAACTGCCCCAAATTTTCAACTTGAGAGTTTTAAGATTTTAACAGATTTTACCAGAAGTAAGTTGTGGATGTATGGTATCCTTTCACCATGGTTTGGTCAAAGTACATTTATGATAATGAGAAAGCAGTTCATCCTTTCTTAACAAGTGAAGTAAAACAAGTTAAGAATAAAAAAAAAGTGACATCACTGAGTTGTACAGGCATCAGATTAACAGACATTTAGTTGAAGAAAAATAAAATAATTGTGGAGATAGCAGAGAGGAGCAGGAAGATGTTGGATCCTGGCAGCAAGAAGCAGGACAGTTAGGAAAGTGTGTGAGCTCAGTGGCATTGGTGATGCCTCGCCGTTTCTCCTCTCAGTGGTTATGTTGCTGGTAGAGACCTGCCTCTATTTTCCCATCATTTTTCATTATTTTGCATTATTCAAGAAATGGTTCTTTATGCCCAAATGCAATTTTCTAAGCAATAACTGAAAACTTATTAGTCTAAGGAAAATAATTGAGAAAATAACCATATCCATGGCATTATTTTATTCAAAAACTTATTATTCTCTGAAGTGATTACACTTTGTTTGATAAACAGATTTCAGATTATGATTCTCCTTAATTTGCATGAAAGTTGCCTGTCTTAGAAAATAAGTACTTCTTGCTATATAGCATATTTAAATTTTTTAAATTAAGATTGCTTCTCAGATTCAAAAACAAAAAAGTTCAATCTATGGCCTTTTCAACTACAAAATCATCACAGTTTTCTCAAACCTAATAAAAAAGCCAGCATCATTACATATAAGATCTGTAGTCACTAGGTTAAGACAATACAAATCATTGTAGAACTTGAGAAAATGGTGAAGAAGAATCAAATTTACCAGCTTAGTTCATTTTATGATGCATCTAAATTTTATTTCTTGATTATGATGATTAGGAGAGTTAGAGTTAAAATGAGATTTTATAAATTACTTCACACATTTCTGCATTTCAGGTGTCCATCTTGGTAGTAAATCTTAAAAGCTAACTTTCTGCCTTATATTTTCAATCTATATATACAGTGTCAGAGCACAGTGATAATGTGGGATAGAATTGATTATATTAGAGCATAAGACATTTGTAATGGTCAGTGCTACAAACCAATAATTTAACTGGCATTAAACCACATCTACTCACCAAACGTGAACAAGTAAAATAATCTCATTAGATTGGGAAGAGCTTAATTTAAGTGATGAGAGGTTTGCCTGGGATTGGAGATGAGCCTGCTGATTGGTACAGTTCATAATGGCCTTTCTTACATAAGTTGGCAAAACTCTGATAGCTGAGTTGCCCCTTAAGAATCTTCCAGAATATATTTGCATACTTATGGTGGAAGAGGAAGTGAGAGGGACAAGATGAGAGTTTCCCCTGAAGTGAAGAGGAACATTATACTAATTTTCATCTAAAGTATGTTTCCTTGTGGCAGACCTTTGGTTTATTTTATTAGTATATCAGAGCCACCTTCAGTTTTTTATGGTGCCATCAACCTAAGGAGGACAATCAAATAACCAATTGGTTGCCTTGGATTTAGTGTGTCTGCTAATTACAGTCTCATCTTGTATACCTTCAAACCAGTTACTTGACTAAACTTCCACCATATTACCTTAGTTCTATGCCCTTTCCTCTGTACAACCGCAAATCAGAGGGGAGACTTAGTACCAGAAAGGTGTAGACTTCTAAGAAAAAGCAAGGATTCCATCTCACTACCGAAACTTCCTGAAGTTCCTACCCAAATGTCCCTGATTGTCCTGTGGCAACACCAGCATGGTGGGAATAGGGAGAAAGATTGTAAGGAATCCTGAAAGAATCCTGTAATTGGTCATGACATTGTTATTCTTTTGAACTGTAAAGTAAAATTGTGAGCCACTCACATTTGCAAAAAAAAAAAAAAAAGCAGAATTCAAGCTTTATCACATTGTTAAGATTAATTTCTTGCTATATTCTGGATTAGCACAGAAGCTTGTATCAAGACTATTTAGGAGGGGAATAGGGTGTAAAATGTATCTGTCTTTTCAAACCCTCTCCCTCTAGTCATGTTTCCTTCACCCCCTACCACATTGTGTTGGTCAAATGATACTATCTATGAAACCCTGAGCTATAGTTGTCAAAAGTAACTGGAATGTGATTAGTTCTCTGTGGGTGCTTCTTTCCCTCTTTTTTCTCCCTTGCTTTCTTTCTTACTCTCTCCACTCTGGTAAATGGAAAAGGTGACGTCAAAGAATTGATGCTTGCTTGGACTCATGTTGTATCTGTGACTATGCTATTAGCTGTCTCCTTTTTCCTTATATGGGTAGAATTCTTACGACGTGTGGAGTTCCCTTCTTGATAAGTAGGTTAAATGCACAATGTGGTACTGTTTTATAGTTTCTAGATGGTTGTATAAAGCAAAAAGTTAATGTGGTTTTGTGTTTTTAAAAGAAAATAAGTGATTGGTTACAAACTCTGTCCTTTTTTCATTATTACAAGCTCTGTTTTCCAACAGTTTGCTGACTCCTTTGTCATTGGTGAATGGCTTGTGTGATTGTGTTTTTCTCTCTGGGTTTCTTGGATTCCTGAACATGATTCTTCTAACTTGGACTAACTTGTAGGAGGGTTTAGGGCAAACAGACTTCAAGGGTGAAAAAATTTTTAACTCTTACTAAATTAAAAAATAATCTTAAATGGCCTTTTTTCTTTAGATAATATTAGGCATCTAATGGATTGATGCAACAGGTCTTTTTTTAATATACACAGAATCTCAAGTATTAGGTGAAATGATATGTTGTATTTTGGAGAGCTGGACTCCTGTTACCACTACATATCCATGTAGAGAGGAGACAGTAGCTGTAGGGCGATGAGATTGGATGGCTTTTCTAAGTGTCATTGATGCCTGCAGAAGGATAATAAACAGCTGAGGGCAAGTACCAGACAATTGAAAGCCAAATGTGGAAACAGAGGGCCTCTTTAGTTGCATACAAAGTTCATTTCGTACAGTGGAAGACAAAGAGAAAGGAAGAGAAAATGAAGACCAAGCCAGAACTTAATAGAGTAACAGAATTTCAGACAGTTACACAACCAAGGCAGGTCTGTTATGCAAGGTCAGTGTCCTCACTGGGAAAATGGGGCACATCAGATGCAACATCTAGTTGGATCCCTCCCCCCACCCCTGCAAAGATTTTGATTCCACAACCCCCTAGGAAAAGTCTGAGTCTATAGACATATTAACCCATAATCCTTACTAGCACACCCCATCCCCTCTCCATGATGGGAGACAGTAAAGAGGCTTCTCTTGTGCAAGACAGCACATGCACCCCTGAGGATTCTCATAACTCAGCTGGAGACATGCTGGGCCAGCTAAGGGAGGATAGGGACTATACACTAAAGGAGCCATAAGACAGTCTACAGATATTGATAGGAGTTGGAGGAGATCCTGAGGCTGCTTGAAGAGAGGAGCCAGAATATAAGATTGAATAGAGAAGAGTTTTTAAATTGGAAGTGCTCCCCAAGATACAGAATTTAACTCCCTAGCAAAGATTCCAGGAGTTGGTGCCAACTTGCTACTAGCATGGCTCCTAGAAACATGGAAAAAGTGATGGCCCGTGTTATTGAGCGGAATTAAAATTCCAGAATTGCCTTGGCAGACAGTGAAGGTAGGGCTAAAAGCTCAGGAAAGGGGGTGCTCTGGATACACTATGGCTGGAAGCCCAAAAGGACAGACCATGGACAAAGGTCCTAAGGGGTACACTGTTCAGAGGTGCACTAGCATCACTAAAAATTCAGAGTTGACTCTTCTGTGAAGATACCACCACAGAGCAATGTTGTTTGATAGCAGTGGGGATGATAAGACTGAAACATTAGAGCCAGATGGCAGCACAAAACCATCCAAAGCCAGGAAGTCACAATTACTGTCATCACTGGCAAGGTCAGAGTGGCAGCCGACAGGGTCAGAACCATAGAAAGTTAAGAGAATGATTACTAGAACAGTGTCCCTAGAAACGATATGGTTGGGCAGTCACCCAGCTTGTACTACTCAGCTTATACTAGCAGAAGAAATAAACAATGGACAACTACAAAGCTGAGGGCAGTTGCCCCAATAAAAGTTCACAATCCCTTGCCCGATTTCTGAACCTGAGCCAGTTTTCAGACCCACAACTGCTGACAGAAGAGGTGGCTGGGTCCATATGCTGCAATATCATGGCAAGTACACACAATAATGATTGGTAACTGTGCTTTAGGGAAAAGGAAATAGACATTTGATGACAGTTGGACATAGGGCCTGAGTTGTTATTGATGGCCCAAGACCTGAATCATCATGGCCCCCATGTTACAGTGGGTCTGATGATAGTGGCCAGATAATAAATGTAGTCCTGACCAATGTCCAGTTTATAGAGATCCACAGCATCCATGGTCAGTCTGCCAATATATAACTGGAATGACCTATTTTGCAGTTGGCCCAACCCCCGCTTTGCATACTTGGTCGGCAAAATAACAGCTATCCTGGGAAAGGCCAAGTGGAAGTGTCTTAAATTAACCTTCCACCCCAGACATATAAAAATGTAAAGTCATATTGTAGGGAGTGGAGAATAGAGATTTATTGCCATATTCTATTCATCAATTCCTCTCAATCCTTATTATTTTGACCAGTCTGGTCTCTGAAAGAACCAGATGGAATAGGAAGGGCCACTAGACTATCACAATCTCAGATATAATAACCCCAATTGCAGGCCAGTGCCTGCATTAGACCAGATCAATATCACCTCAAGGATATAGTATACAGCCATTGATTTGATGACGGTATTCTTTTCTCTTTCAATCAGAACAAAAGATCAGAAAGAATTCCCATTTCCATGGAAGTAATATACATTACAGTTTTACTCCAAGGCCATATTAAGTTCAAACATATTGGTACCATCTGGACACCCACGGAATGTCACATTTATCTATTACATCAGTAATATTATATTGACAGGATCAGATGGGCAAGAGGTGGCTAGCTCACTGGAGACCTTTATAAGACATGTGTGTTTCAGAGAGTTGGAGCTAAACCCTGAGATAATTCAGGAGCTGTAACATGTTCAGGAGTCCAAGAATCAGGTCTAGTAACCAGGACATGTGTAAAACAAAAGTCAAATTATTACATCTTGTACCTCAGCATGAAGATGGAAACATGCCTGGTAAGCCTCTTCAAGTTCTTGAGTCAGCATATTCAATACCTAGAGATACCGTTTTGATTCACGGCACCTTGTGACATAGAAGGCAGCCAGCTTCAAGTGAGTCCCAGAGCAGAAAAGGCCTCTGCAACCAGCCCATGCTACCATGCAGGTAATCCCGCTCCTTGGGCCATATGATCTGACAGACCTCATGGGATTAGAGTGAGGAAAGACATCATGTGGAGTTTGTGACAAGCTCCAATGAGAGAATCACAATGCAAGTTCCCAAGGCTCCCAGCAAGGCCATGCCATCTGTAGTGAAGAATTGTATGCCTTTGGAAAACAACTCCAAATGTGCTAGGGGGCCCTAGTAGAAAGAGTCAACAACTAATTTTGTCCCTAAAACTGCCCATCAAATGCAGCACCCTATAAGACCTGGTGAGACTGACCCAGGGACGATCCATCATAAAGTGGAAGTGGTACCTCCAGGATTGAGCACAAGCAGGATGAGAGGGCACAAGCAGGCTGTGCTAGCAGGTAATTCAGACTGTCATCTACCATGATTGCCCAAGAGTTCCTCTTTCAGGACACATCTATAGAAGTATGAGGGATCCTGTAAGACTGACTGAAAGGAGGGAAAAACCCGAGTTGTTTCATGGCTGGGTCAAGTCCACGTGTGAAAGCTGAAATTGGATAGCAGCTGTATTACAGGCTCACACAGGGGTAGCATTGAAAAACAGGAATGAGAGAAAATTCTCCCAATGCTCAGAGCTTTGAATATTGCACTTGGTCATCCACTTGGTGTAGAAAAGAGAAGTGCCCCAAGGTTAGAATATATAGTGGCAAATGGCTTGGCTAACTGATGAGGAAAAACAGGAAAATTAGGGATAAGGGGCCTGGGGTAGGGGTATGTGGATGGACTTATAGAAGTGGGCTTGGAGGAGGCACCTGGGTGGCTCAGTTGGTTAAGCATTCCACTTTGGCTCAGGTCATGATCTCACGGTTTATGAGTTTGAGCCCTGCATCAGGCTCTGTGCTGACAGCTCAGAGCCTGGAGCCTGCTTCATATTCTGTGTGTGTGTGTCTCTCTCTCTGCCCCTCCCTGCTCACGCTCTCTCTGTCTCTCTCAAAAATGAATAAACTTCAAAAACAAAATTTAGAAGTGGACTTAAAGTAGGAACATCTTTGTATCATATGATTACATCCCCAGAGAGCATCCGCCATTGATGAGGAAGAGGACAAGCAATTAGATGACTCAGCCCACCGACCTCAACCAGCCTCTCTCATCGGCCACTCTAGTGTTGGCACAATGGAAATATGAACAAAGTGTCGGAGCAGAGATGAAGGTTATCCATGGGCCAATGGCACAGACTCTCACTTACCAAAGATAATTTGGCTACTGCTGCCACTGGAGATATCCCGCCTACTGCAGCGAGCAGCACCAAGTCCCCAGTGTGACGCCATATTGGTTGCTCTTCCTCAAGAGACAAACCCGTCACTTGGCAACAAGTTGACCGCATTGAGCCCTTTCCATCCTGGAAAGGTCAGAAGTCTGTTCTTTGTTCTCAGCATATGTACATATTCAGGTCACGGATTCCTGACCACAGAGTCTCAAATAGCACCACCATGTGAAGGCTTACAGAATGTTCAATCCACTGGCATGGGCTTCTGTATAATATCGCCTCAGACTAGAAGACCAACTTAACAGCATAGAAGTTATGTGAAAGAGCTCATGACCATGGGATTCGCTTTATCGTAGCATACAATTCATCACCTAGAAGCTGCCAGCCTGACCTAGCTAAAGTACCATATCAGAGGTAATATTCTGTGAGTATGGGTGTCACCCTCCAGGATTCAGTATATGCACTGAGTCAAAAACCTATATATGGTACCGTGCCCACAAAAAGGACACAAGGGTCTGAGTCCCAAGGAGTAGCCGCACTTACCATCCTATTTATTAATCCACTTTCTGCTTTCTTTCCCCCTTACTCTGAGCTCTGCAGGCTTTGCAGTCCCGCTGAATTGTGAGCTTCCTATGTCCAAGCACTAGCAGGCAAGAGTAACCTTGTCAATAGTGTAACTGACCTGATCATCAGGAAGAGGAAGGGCTGCTATTACACGATGTGGGCAGAGAAGAAATCTGTTTGGCACCCAGGTGTAGAAAAGATGTTTTTGTTTCAGTGGATGCTATGCATCATTTATAGCATACTTTTCCAGATTATCAGATTCTGGTCATGTTCCATGTCTTCAAGCTCTTTTTCAACTCTTTGTAAATTGTAGGTAATTATACGTAAATGCTGTCTCGTCTGGTAGTGATTTTGATTGACTTCCCCCTGTTGGAAAAAAAAAAAATTGGTCTCTACTTGCAATTCATCCCAACATTCCTTAATGCCAAGTATGCCTGTGCTCTTTTGACTTTCTTGAATACACACATACAATAATACACATATAATTCATTCATCTTTGTGGCTGAGAGTCCTGATTTTTTTTTCTAAAAATAAAATTATCTTTTAACATATGTGACTTGGGCACATCTGGTACTCTCTTGCCCAATAGTGGCTGTAAATAGAGAGCCATAGAAACCTCAGCTTACAAAGGGGCTCGCGCCCCTAGAGATGAGGTATGGGTCCTATCAGACTAGCTTCTGAAGCCAGGAGGAATGGTAACTGATGATGAAAGGCATCCACAATGGATGAGCATCACTTGTGACCCAGAATCCCACTGCACCATTTGGGGCTGGCTCATCCTACTAATTTCTCTCTTCTGAGTTTCTTCTCAGGAAGAAAAGCTCACCAGAATCCTGAAAGAACTGCTGTCTGAACGTGTATGGAAAAGCAAACTGAATGGCACAAAGAGTGAACTATGGTGGACACAGAAACGCACTGCCCAGACCTCTCTCCAAGAAAGGACCTGTTTCGCAGGTGTGGGCACAGGTCTGGGGGCTACGGGAAACAGTGTCTGAACTGACAGCTCCTTCAAGGTCGGCCTCAGCGGCAGAGAGCTGCCTCACCCAAAACCATGCCCTTCCTAGGGCAACCCACACACGTTCAGTGACTAGACAAATCCACATGGAGTGAGTGTACTTTATACCGGGCACATAGAAGCACAGCCATCTTGTCCCCACACACGACACTCTGAGCTACCACATTCGCTCCAGAGCTCCATGCTGGGTTGGCCAAGGTTTTGTCAGCCCTGCACTGCAGTTCAACTTCTCCCTGTCCCCATCCTCCTTCTCCCCCTTCATTTCACAGCTGCAGATCTCTAACAAACACCATCCACCCCCAACCCCCTCTCACTGCCTTCTTTTGGAAACCTACCCTGAAGTGCTAGTCTCTTGCTTCTAATCCATCTTGCCTCTACCCTCTGGAACGTCGTTTGGTTTGTTTTTTTTAAACACTCATCCAACCGTGTCATTTCATCAGTGACTCAAAATCATCAGTGACTTATCAAACCAGGGTATTTGTTCCTCTAGGTATGCCAGGAGATACGAGAAGTCAAAAATTGTACTCTCCCGTAATTTTAAACGTTACCTACAATCAGTTCTATGCATTGTAGGACACGAGGCCCGTTGGAATCTTACCTCCGTCTGTTAGGCCACCCTCACCTCTGTCTGTTCTCAAAATGGAACCTCTAGGAAGGCATGTGTCTCTGTCTCTGTGCGTGAGGCTGATTCTCCAGAGAACTCTCCCCTCCTGCTCTTTACCTGCCCAGGCAGTGCCAGCGAGCAATACTTCTCACTTACTCCTTCAAGAAGATTAACGTGCCCCCATTATTATTCCCCATTAGAACGCTTCCTTATCTTTTTTTTTCCTTTTTTTAATTGAAGTACAGTCAACACACAATGTTACATGAGTTTCAAGTGCATTAACATAGTGACTGGACACCTCTCTACATTATGCTATCCTCATCACAAGTGTAGCTACCATCTGGCACCATACGACGCCATTGTCATTGACTGGATTCCTTATGCTGTACCTTTCATCGCCATGACTTATTAATGCCGTGACTGGAAGCCTATACCTCCCACTCTCCTTCACCCATTTTGCCCACCTCCCTACCCCCTTTTCTCTGGCAACTATCAGTGTGTTCTCTGTATTTATGGGTCTGTTTCTGCTTTTTTGGGGTTCATTCATTTGCTTTGTTTTTTAGATTCCACACAGAAGTAAAATCGTATGGTATTTTTCTTTCTCTGTCTGACTTTTGCACTTCGCATTTTACCCTCTAGGTCCATCCACGTTGTTGCAAATGGAAGATCTCATCCTTTTTTATGGCTGAGTGATAGAGCACTCCTTATCTTTACTAAATCTGGTAACTTTGGGAAGCCTGGGTGGCTCAGTCGGTTGAGCGTCCAACTTTGGCTCTGGTCATGATTTTGCAGTTCGTGAGTTAGAGCCCCGCGTCGGGCTCTGTGCTGGCCGCTCAGAGCCTGAAGCCTGCTCCAGATTCTGTGTTTCCCTCTCTCTCTCTCTCTGCCCCTTCCTCACTCATGCTCGGTCTCTCTCTGTCTCTCAAAAATGAATAAACGTTAAAAAAATTTTTTTCAAATAAAAAATAAATCTGGTAACTTTTCAGTCTTCCCACCACTTCAACACCCCCCCCCCTTCATGCTAGACTGTTCTCAAGGGCTAGAATGCTATCTATTTTTCTGTCTTTGGTGTCCAGCCATAATGCCTAGCTTACATTAGGAAAGATTAATTGAATAAGTTGAACAAATTCATCAAAAGATAACTTTTTGTGTATGGATGCTAATAGCTATATTCATAATTGCCAAAAACTGAAAACAAGAAAATATCCATCTATAGGTAAATGAATAAACAAATTGGGTATATAGTCTTAGTCTGGTAAGGCTACCCCAACAAAATATTACACACTGTGTAGCTTAAACCACAGAAATTTATTTTTTATTGTTCTGGAGTCCAAGATCAAGGTATCAGCAGATTTGGTTACTCCAGAGGCCTCTCTCCTTGACTTGCTGATGACTATCTTCTCACTGTGTCCTCACATGGCCCTTTCTCTGTGGATGTGTCAAAAGATAGTTTTTAAAAGAGAGTGTAATCATGCCTCTCCTATAGCTATAAAATGGACACATGTCAGAAATTTTATTTAGGTCATTAATTAATGAGAGAACCAGTACAATGTTACAACCTACTTAAAAGAGAATCCAAAACACGGGCAAACATATAGACATCTGGAATGTTGAGAAAAACTTATAAATAAATGCAAAATCAGCAATATTTGGCTGGTCAATATTCATGGGGCAATTTCTCTAAATGCAGCTGGCATTTCTATGGATAAAAACCATTTGTACTACTATCCATTTTTCTACAACTTATAGAATTCTAAAGGAACTTAAATAATCTGGAAGGAGGCACTAGATGGTCCCCCCAATAATCTTTTTGGTCCATGTCAGCATCTTTCACGTTTTCCCCTATAGTTTAATTAATGGCTAACCCCTCCACCCCAAATTATACATTTATTTATCAAGCCGTGTGACACAACTTTTTACAAGCCACACAACAAAATGCTCTAGTCTCAAAAACCCTGGAGAAAAATCCTTTTCAGCTTTAGCCAGTTAGCTAAAGCCTGCAGCCTGGTTGAGGTCCTGGGGCAAATGGAATCCCCCTCAGTTGTCCTTGTTTCCTCTAAATCTTCACAGAAATGGCCCGACACTTAGTAAGAGATATCATCTCAATATCAATATTAGCAAGGGAAAGACTTTTTGTCTTAGATGCTCCATATCAAAGAGTGAGAAAAAGCTAACCATCTTTTTGGTGATGTGTAGGGATCTACCAAACATGATTTTCTTCCTGGGGAAGAAAGAAAACTCGTGGGCCCAGCTCCCAAGGCTGGTGCCGAAATGGAGCTGGATGTTGGGGGAGAAATGTCGGGGGAGGGACCCAAGGGAGAGAAGGGAGAATAGGAATCCAGAGGGGTGATTCTGAGTGAACAGCATCTTTTTTTTTTATGTTTATTTATTTTTGAGAGAGACACAGAGTGTAAACAAGGGAGGGGCGGAGAGAGAGGGAGATACAGAATCCGAAGCAGGCTCCAGGCTCTGAGCCATCAGCACAGAGCTGGACATGAGACTCAAACTCACGAACAGTAGTGAGATGGTGACCTGAGCCGAAATCAATGCTTAACCGACTGAGCCACCCAGATGCCCCTTAAGTGAACAGCATCTTGAAGGGAAAAGTAAACAGCAATGAACTGTACAGACGTCTGTAGACATGGCTGCTTATGAAGAGGCGATGCGGGGCTCAATCAGAGCAGGACTTCGCACATATAAAATCAGAGCTTTCAAGGGCTTGAAAACCCCCAGACACTGGCCCTGCCAGAAGGCTTTCTAAGAAGTTGCACAGAATCCACTTGGGCCTGATCTCCGAGCCTACTTGACTCAGAGCTCCGCTTCCCTTAGCTCACTACAGATGGTACTTGACACCCTGTCTTAGCCCACTGACACCCTTTCCCAGGATGCTCTGAAAAGGGCCACTGTGTCACAGCCGTTCCATACCTTAAACACACGCCTCCACACACAAGCCGAGACCTCTCCCAGGAGCTTCTTGAGGACACCCTAACATCCCCGCTGTCCCACTCACCCCTTTGCTCCCTACCACAGCACTTTTAAATTGGTTTGGGGCCCCAACCTCTTGAGTCAGGAGCGCCTTACCTTTTCATTACCAGCTGATCTCTTTATTACTTTTACAGATACTAAGTTTGTTAAAAAAAAAAAATCTGTCCAACAAACCTACCATATTTATTGCATAATAATCCTTGTCCCCCTGACAACAAATGCTGCCATACTGACTTGATACAATACCAGTCACAAGCAAAGACACTTCTCATGGTAAATGTATAATTTCCATTAGACCTCTTTAAATATTAGAAATAGCTTATGCTTTTCTCCCCATTAGGTGTCTGAGGACCCCAGGTTGGGAACTTCCGAGGGCTAATGCTGTCTGGGTGCCAATCAAGTCTCCCTAGCTCTCCCTTTTCACAGATGGGCAAACTGAGGCTGTTAGTTTTAGGGTGCATTGACATAATCAAATTGACAAAGAATCAGAGTATAAATTGGGTTTTTTTTTTTTAAAGTCTCCCCTTTTTGGTCGCTAACTCATAGTACTAGGTTTTCTAAAATAAATAAAATAAAATAAAATAAAATAAAATAAATAAAATAAAATAAAATAAAATAAATAAAATAAAAATAAAATAAAATAAAACAAAATAAAATAAATAAAATAAAATAGAGCTGGGAGGGGCTGCTCCTTGGCCCTGAGGGAGGCTTCTCTGCTTACAGTGTGGACCTTTCTGTGGGATCTTGGAAAGCGCTGTACAGCAGCTGCCTGCTCCCCCCAACCCCCGGGGTGGAGAGGCCTGGCCGATCCTGGTGAGAAGAAACCTGAGAGGCCATCTGGTCAGGTGGTCCCAAAGTGGACATCCCAGGATGTCGATTGTTATTTTGAGGGAAACAGCTTCTATGGTCAATTACTTTTGAGGAAGGCAGGGTGAAACAAAGGCAAACTCATTTAGTCTGTTTTTGTTTTGTTTTGTTTTGTTGTTAGTTCAAAACTTCCCTGAACCTCTGAAATGCCTTTGGGCCTAATGACCTGCCAGGAAGATGAGATAGCCTATATTATTACCCAAGTTTATGGGACCTGATTTCTCTTTGTCATAGGAGACATACGATGATAAATAGAGACAGAGTCTTTGCCCTCATAAAGCTTACATTCTTGAAGGCAAGATGGACAATAAGAGAGTTGCTGAATGAAATCTTGCCATTTGCAATTACGTGGGTGGAACTGGAGGGTATCATGCTAAGCGAAATAAGTCAGTCAGAGAAAGACAAACATCATATGACTTCACTCATATGAGGAATTTAAGATACAAAACAGATGAACATAAGGGAAGGGAAGCAAAAATGATATACAAACAGGAGGGGGACAAAACAGAAAAGACTTAAATACAGAGAACAAACAGAGGGTTGCTGGAGGGGCTGTGGGTGGGGGGATGGGCTAAATGGGCAAGGGGCATTAAGGAGGGCACTTGTTGGGATGAGCACTGGGTATTGTATGTAGGGGATGAATCACTGGAATCTACTCCTGAAATCATGACTGCACTATATGCTAACTAACTTGGATGTAAACTAAATATATATATAATATATATATAATATATAATATATATATTATTATATATTTTAATAAAGTTACTGAATAAAATAATTATTGACTATAATATCTAACCTCCACCTAGGAATAGGGATCTGACTCAGAGGGGTGAGGTATATTTCGCTGACTCCTTATCTCTACCCCACTGTGGAGTACTGTTTACCCAGTTCTATCTCCCTGATGCCCGGGAGACTCATACTGTTCCCTGCAAGGGACAATACCACCAATCAGGGAAGATGCTTACTGACCCAGTAAACTTAAAACAAGAAGAGCCACTTCCTTTATTTGATGGCTTACAGAAGGAAGACAGTGATAAGTGGTCCTCTAAAATTAAATGGCAGAGAGAATGTTGATTGATACTCTCAGAGAGGAAAGTTATTCCTCTAAATGCTTTTTATAACATTATAATGACTCCTTTTCTGCCTATGTAAAAAGCCTGAAAATATCAAAAAGTATAAATTACCCAGGCCTCAAACTCAGAGATGAATATTTTGATGTATTTTCTGTCTTATTTTGTATACAGATAGAGAAGTACAAATGTAGATTTCACATACTTGTTTTATATACTTAAAATCCAACTGTAGATTGTTTCATATCCTGCTTCTTTGCATAACGCTATTATTACATGAGCATGTTCCTTTTAAAAATTTTTTTACTTATTTTTTGCATGAGCATATTCCTATTACACACATTTCAAAATAGGACTTACTTCTAATGGCTACATAATGCTCTACCTTTTGAAGATATCATCATTTCCATTTTAGTTGGACATTTGGGTTGTTCCAATATTTTGCTCCTATAAATAATGCCAAATGAACTTCCTTTTATCAAATCTTTGTCCTCATTTTTTAGTTCCTTAACACAGATCTTAAGAAAGACGGGGGCACCGGGGTGACCCAGTCGGTTAAGCATTCAGCTTTTGATTTTGGCTCAGGTCATGATCTCATGGTTCAGGAAATCAAATGCCTGTCTGACTCTGCTGACAGCACAGCAAAGATTCTCTCTCTCTCTCTCCCTCTCTCTCTGCCCCTCCCCTGCTCCTGCTGTCTCTGTCTCTCTCTCAAAAGAAATAAACTTTAAAAAAAAGAAAGAAAGAAAGAAAAACATTGCTTTGTCCAGAGCTGTTAGCATACTTCAGACCCCTGTTTCATAATGCCACATTGTCTTTAAAAGTGCTATATCCCCACAAGCAGTATATGAGAAAGCTCATCTAACTGTATTCTCCTCAATGTTCAGTATTAACATTGAAACATGTTTTGCTATTTTAAAGTGTTAAAATGATAACTTTGGGATAGTTTGTTTTCATTTCTCTGTTTTCTAATGATTTTAAACATACCATTTTACGGTTATTCACTGTTTATAGTCCCTCTTCTATAAACTGTTTATGTACTTTGCTCATTTTTCTTTTCTTTATTTTGTTTTACTTTTTTTAAGTTTATTTATTTATTTTGACCGAGAGAGTGCGTGAGCAGGGAAGGGGCAGAAAGAGAGGGGGGAGAGAGAGAATCCCAAGCCGGCTCCTCACTGTCAGTGCAGAGCCCAGTGTGGGGCTAGAATTCACAAATTGTGAGATCATGACCTGAGCCGAAATCAAGAGTCTGAAGCTTAACTGACTGAGCCACCCAAGGGTCCCTTTCCTCTGCTCTTTAATGTAGTGGTATCACATTGTGATTTAATTTACACTCGTCTAATGACTAATAATTTTGAGCACCTATTCACATGTTTGTTGATCATTTGAATATCCTCCTTGTGAAATGCCTGTTCAAGTCTTTGGTCCATTTTAAAAATTGGTTTCTGTCTTTCCTTGATTTTAACAAGTTCAGGTATATAGTGGCCATATATAGATATTGCAAACATTTTCTCCAAGTCTGTGGTTTGCCTTTTCAGTATCTTAAAGATGATTTTTGACAGAGATTCATAATTTTGACAAAGTCCAATTTATCACTTCTGTCTGAAAATTAGTACTTCTTGTGCCCCCTGAGGGAAGATTTTCCTGACCCAACACCATAAAGATATTGTCCTGTTTTCTCCTAGAAGCTTGATTGTTTTGGCTTCCGTATTTTGTTCTAGAATCAATCTCAAATTACTTTTTGTGAATGGTATGAGGTAGGGGTCAAGGGGTCCAGGTTTATTTCCTTTCTGATATGGATATACAATTGACCTCTCATTGATAATTGAAAAGACTATCCTCTCTTGCAATGCACTGCTGTAGAGCCTTGGTTGTACATCAGGAGACTGTGCCTGCGTGAGTCTGTTTCTGGACACTCTATTCTATTTGTCTATACTTTTACCAATACCACATTGTCTGAATTGGAGTCATTTTATTGTAAGTCTTGAGATCTACTAGCATAAGTCCTCCAGCACTGTTCTTTTTAAGAATTGTCTTAACAATTTTATATCCTTTACATGTCCATATAAACTTTAGGATCAGCTTGTCAACTGCTACCAGAAATAAAACCTATTGTAATACAGACCAGAATGCATTGAGTACTGTTATGAGTTGAGCTGTGTCCCCCAAAATTTATACGTGGAAGTCTTAACTCTCAATACCTCAGAATGTGCCCTTGTTTGGAAATAGGACCGTTGCTAGATGTAATTAGTTAAGATGAGGTCATACCAGAGTAGGATGAGTCCCTAATCCAATATGACTATGTCCTTATACGAACAGGAGATTTGGACACAGACCCTCACACAGTGAGAATACCACGTGAAGACTCAAGTTGTATTGCCACAAGCCAACTACCAGAAGCTAGAAGAGAGGCCTGAACCTAGAGCCTTCAGATGGATCATGGCCCTGCTGAGACCTTGATTTTGGACTTGGGGCTTCCAGAACTGTGAGACAATACATTTTTGTTGTGTAAGCCACCCAGTTTGGGGCACTTCATTACCACAGCCCTACCAGACTATAAAACGAATACTTAGATCAATCCTGGAGGAACTGACATCTTAACAACAGTAAGTTTTCTGATCAATGAACGTGGCGTATTCCTCCACTTATTCACATTTCTTTAATTTCTCCCAGTAACGTTTTGTAGTTTTCAATGTAAAGTCTTCCCAATGATCTTTGTCAGGTTTTATTCCTAGGCATTTGATGATTGATGCTTTCGTTCACGGTATTTTTTATAAATCTCACTTTCTACCTGTTGCTAAGTGCATAGAAATACAATAGATTTCTATATATTGATTCTGTAGCCAGAAGCCTTGCTGAATTTACTTCTAAATTTTGAGAGTTTCTTTTGGATTGTTTTGTAATCATGTAATTGGCAAGTAATTTTGTCTCATTATTCATGCTTTCTTTTCTTTTTCTAGCTGTATTGCACCAGATAGGGATTCCATTACAGCACTGAATAGGAGTGCTGGTACTAGATGTCCTTTCCTTGTTCCCAAACTCAGGAGAAGTGTTCAACATTTCGCTACTGAGTATCATCCTGGTTATATACTTTTTGTAAATGCCCTTTATTAGATGAAGAAAGTTTAGGATCTGTTTTTATACTATGTGCATAAATATACTGTGTGTATACCATGTACATATACAACATACTATATATATATATATATTCATACTATATTATATAGTGTGTGTGTGTATATATATATATATATATACTATATTCATTCTGTTACATTGCTCTGTTTATTTTGGCATCAGTCCATCTCTATATTAATTATTATAAACTTATAGCACAATTTTGTATTTTGTAGAGTAAGCCTCCTCTCATTTCTTTTTTTTCTTTCCTTCTCTTTCTTGTATACATTTTTTTCTCTTAAATATTTTTGCCTATATATGGACTCTTGGCTGAAATTATATTTAACTCTTTAGATCCAAGGAAAATTTTCATCTTCATAATATACAATAAGTATCAGGAACATGGAGTAAATATTTCTCCATTTACCCAGGTCTTCTTTCACATAGATGGTAAAGAGGGTTTTTTTTTCATATATAGATTCTATATTTGTAAAAAATTATGTTGTATGTACATTATATATATTTTAAATTATGGCATGTGTTGTATGCACATTATATATATGCTACATATTACATACATTATATATATTATATGGTGTGTGTGTATACACATGTGTATATATATATATATGCATATATATATAATGTACATTGTAAACATCCATATATTCACCACCCAACTCAAAAAAGCATTACCTCTGCCTTTGAAACCCTTCATACCCTTCTCTCCAATTGTCATCTGACATTTTTTTCCCCACACTGAGGCCATTATATTATTATCTGTTTTAATAATTCTCTTGCTTTCCACTAGTTTGACCGCCTATGTAGTGTATGTGTCTCTAAAGAATTTTCTGCTTAATGCCATCTGTTTCTTTTTTGACTTGTTTGCTCAACAACCTGTAAGAATCAGCCACGTTGTTCTATGTAGCTATCATGTGTTCATTTTTATTGATATCTAATATTCCATTTTACAAATATGCCAAAATTATCTTTTCTACTATTGATAAACCTTTGGATGGTCTTCAGATGTTTTGTACTGTGAACAATGTTGCCATTAACCTTCTTGTAAATGTCTTTTGGCATAAAAGTTATTTCTAAATGGGCTATTACTTTTCCAGATTATACTAATATATTCCTTCATCATCTCTCATATGTCTTAAGCAAATTACTAATAGATTTCTGGGCACTTTTCTGTCTTTTCTCAAGATGAAAAACTGTCACAAACATGACTTCAGGGCTGAGTTCCTCCTCCAATATCTTTCTCCCTGAATCTGCTTTCATTTGTAGATGAGAAAATTGACTCAGCCAAGATGATAGTGGTTATTGACAGATAAGTTAAAGCCAGGTGCCCTCTCCTCACATTGATGCCCCCACCACAGAGCAGGCCATGGTAGAGTAGGAGGGAGAGCGTTAAAATATTTTCCTAATCCTAGTCATTTCCCTGTGATTAGGATTATGAATGAATAGCTGCTGTTTGGACTCGGGCATAGGAACAGATGCCTAGCAGAGTCAGGGCAGAGGTGGGGTGAGTGGGCATCAAAGGCAGTGATGTCCAAAGTCTTTATCTTCCGGGAAGGTCCCTGTCCTGCCCCAGTGGGCTCCCTGCTGGGGGGAGTGGTTCAGACTAACTGAGGCCAGGTAAGAACCACGCTTCTGTTCTCCCTGGGACTTGGTCCATTCAGGCAGGTGTGGTATAGGAGAGCATGGCATGTATGTGCTCCCGCACGTGTGTGTGTGTGTGTGTGTGTGTGTGTGTGTGTGTGTTGGAGTGTGCAGAGAGGCATGACCAGGTAGTTGTTCTCTGGAGGGCCTAGATGTCACGTTGCCTGACCGTATGTATTTCTGGGATCCTCTCCCACCCTGTTTGTGCTTCCCTCTCGTGATCTGCTCTCTCTCCTCCCCCATCCATTTCTTCTTCTGGGAGCTATTTTATCTCCAAATTTCCAGGCTCACTCAGAATTGGAGTCCCATACCACTGCCGGTGACAAACGGCTGTTTGGAAAAGAGGGAGGAAGGGCAGAGGCAAGTAGGCCTGGACATCAGGTGAAAATCAGAGTTGGCCAGGAAGTCTGGGTGCTGGTCCTAGCCCTGCCAGTGACCTACTTTCTCACAGACCCTGGGGCAGGACTGGCCAAGTCAAGAGAATGAACCAAATCCTTTGGAAGGTGACCTTGATCCTTTGAACAAGCAGCACCCCTCTTCTCCTGTCAGGCATCCTTACCTGACAAGGATTTTTTTTCCTTCTTTTAAGCACCTGGCATTTAGTCAATACCTTTTATGTGGCAGGCATGTTTCAGGGGCCAGGGACACAGATCGGGATCAGGAAGTGCTCTGTGAAGTGTCAGTGTGACAAATGGTCTGGAAGCAGCGGACCCAGGGCGCTGTAACCCAGGTTAGGAGGACTGTGGCCGGCACTGGGGAAGGCTTTCCTGAGAAGGTGCCATGTGAGCTGTGTGGGAGTTCCAGGAGGAGACAGTCAAGTTGGCACGTATGTGGAGGGAAGCAGGTGGTTCAGGCTGGAGGAAAGGCTGGGCAAAGGCAAGAAGACATGATCCAGCATGCCCATGGGGGGGTGGGGGGGCTGGAAGTAGTTCCGTGTGGCAGGCGTGCAGGATGGGCTGTCCGGCCGTGAGCTCACACCGGAGGCCCACCAGGCCATACGAAGGGGTTTGAGTTTGCACACAGGGCCCGTGCTTCTCCAAACTGAGCCTGAAAAGCACTCAGGAAGACTATTAGGAGACAGACCCCTGGGCCTTACTCCAGCCTACAGAATCAGAACCTCCACGAGTCAGACCTCGGAATCAACCCTTCGCCGTGTCTCAGGAGAGTCCGCACAGGCCCAAGGAAGTGGTGGGGGAGTTCTAAGCAGGGGAGAGGCAGGCACAAGGGAGACAAGTCCCAGTGCTCTCCTGGGCCTCTGCTGGAAAGAAAAGTCCCTGGGGCTATGAACAGCATCCCCAGAAGCTTCTTCCAGGGTCTGTTGCCCTGGTGTCTCATGACCGAGACAGGGGCAGGCACAGAATTGGGGTTTCCGGTTGGACAAGCTCCTCCAGGTAGTACAGTAGAGGGACGGGAGAGGTGTCCCTCCCACCCCATTCCCACTCCACTCACCCCTAACGGTGTCACCTTATAGGACCATCTCTCACCCATCCCTTCATCCTACATGAAACCCGATTTCCACATCCTATACGGCTCCTTATTCAAGCTGCGTGTTCAGAACGTGTTGGGGGAAGGTGAGGAGGAGGACTGAGGCCGTGTTTTCACCCAGGCTAAGGGGAAGGAGGCTTCTTGGGATGGTGGGTTTCCTTAGTTGTTCAAAGCGGTTCCCTAGTTGTACGAGCCCTAGGAAGAAGGCTATGTGATGGCTTCGTACCTCCTAGTGTGATTGTGTCCCTCCTCCTAGACTTCTCTCCAGAAAATGGTAATGACGGATTCTGATACACGGGATGTAAATTAGTTCTCCAGTCCAGAAACGTGCTGTGCTCAAGGGAGCCCACCTCCTAGGGGTTCCCACGACACAGAACAGCACCCAAGCTCCTCACCCGGACCCCAGAGGAGTCACCCCTGCTTTGCAGCTTCAGCCCTGCCCTTGCTTTTTTTTTTTTTAACGTTTATTTATTTTTGAGACAGAGAGAGGCAGAGCATGAACAGGGGAGGGGCAGAGAGAGAGGGAGACACAGAATCTGAAACAGGATCCAGGCTCTGAGCTGTCAGCACAGAGCCCGACGCGGGGTTCGAACTCACGGACCGTGAGATCGTGACCTGGGCTGAAGTCGGATGCATAACCGACCGAGCCACCCAGGCGCCCCACCCTTGCCTTTTAACCAGTGTAACTTTTGCACTTTAGAACAGTGAAACCAGGCAGTTTCACACCTGGATGCCAGTGGTTATGCTAATCTCTCTGACAGAAATGGCTCTCCCACCCCTCCCCCTCTGTCTGGCTAACTCCAAGACCCACTCTCTGCGATACCCCTCCCACCCAAGACACACCTCAGTCTTGCTGTTCCTGGAAGCAGACCTATACCTCCATTCTGTGCTACCCTGCCTGGGGAGCACTCATATGGAAGTTTTGTTTCCCTTCCCCCTGCACCAACTTGAACAGAAATTCCTCAAGGACAGGGCTTATGGTATTACATTGTGTCTTTCCAGTGCCTGGCACGTAGTAGAAACTCAACAGATATTTGCTGAACCAGACAGAATCCAGATGAATGAGAATCGCTCTCAGACATGTGAATGCCGTGATAATTTAATAGCTTGTGAGGATTTGCCTGTTGGTATTTTTAGATGGCTTTTAAAACCTCTATATAGATGTGACACCCATTCCCCCTACATTAAGTGTAAAGTAACAAACATAATGAGTCAGCTGAAGGTGATTATTTGCATCTCAAAAGGCGGGGGGAGCAGGTTTCCTTTAAACATTAAGCTTTTGCTGGAACTTTCAGAAACTTGCCTTACAGATCATTAACTTCTGGGGGTGGGGAGCAGGAGTCCTAAAGTTACCCTTCAGAGTCTGAGCTCTGAGAGCCTCTGGAAGAAGGAAGCAAGGCAGAAGATCGTGGAGCCATACAGGACTGGATTCAGATTCTGACTATATTAGCTGTGGGTCCTCAGGCAAGTCGGGTAACCTGTCTGTACCCCAATTTCCTTATCCCTAAAGTGGAGATGTACTATACTGACGTTGTGATTGTTGTAAAGACCTAAAGGATCCTATATTGAGTACCTTAGCTCATAGAAATTCCCCAATAACCGTAACAGTACTGTTGTTAGCCTTGACACCGCACATGGAAGAGAGGTTTGCAAGGTTTACGGGACTTTACCCTGGATCACAGGAATAAGAATGGCAGAAGGTATCCAGACAGGGAGGGCCAGACTGTGCGGCAGCGTAACTTTGCTCTTACAGCACTTCACAAGTTTTGGATTCTTTAAACTAAATCCATCCATGCTGAATGTGCACAAGCAGAAGGCTGACGACAGCGCCGGGCAGTGTGGTTGAGGGGAGGGTCTCGGACTCTAGAGAGCCTACCACTCACTAGCTCTGTGATCCTGGCGAGATCACCTCACTCAGTTTCCTAAGCTGTAGAAAGGATGCTCCGTACACCCTCCATAGACGGCACATAACCGTATTATGAAGTGGTCAGGATTAATCAACAGCACAAAGTGCCCTGTTGGAGGAACTGATTGCTCTGGGAATAATGGAGAGAGAGGGGATGCAAGAGCTTTGGTCCCAGGCTTTGGACACCTGACAGGAGAGAGCTGTTTGAGCTTGCGTGTGTTCTGTAACACAAAGGGTTTGCCCTAGATAATCCACTGGGTTCCTAAAGTAGCCCAAGGCCAATCTAGCATAGTTTCCCAAACAGCTGCTCTCAGGCCTGGGGGGTTGTGCCCGGATGCCCCCACCTGCTGCAGGATAAGTCCTGCTCACTCCAGAGCCAGGCCTCCTCTGGAAACCATCCTTCCCGCGCGCCGCCCCTCCCCCGCCCCCCATTGTGTGGTCCTCATTGTGCCCGTGCCTGTCATCTGGATGGTGACGGTAGTGAGCAAGGTACAAACAGGAGAGCAAACCATCTTTAGTGAGAAGCCTGTCATCTGAAGCAAAGACGGATGAGCACTTTGCCTTTGTAGAGATTTCTGGAATCTCCTGGGTCCTAACTCTTTTGCTGTTTCCCGTCCTTTGTGTAGAAATGTTTGGTAACAGGTGAGATTCTGTTACCTCCCTCTGGGTGGAAAGAGAAAGAAAATCCCGTTGGTTTGGGTCACAGCTGCAGGTAAAGCCCTTGGCTGCTACTTGCTCCCGGGTGTGGAAGAAGCGACCCGGTCTCTTCAAGAGTCCCCAGGACTCTGAGAACCGATCCCTATCCCAGGGGGTGGCAACGCAGGGACCAGGCTCTCCCCCTGACCGGGCAGGATGAGGGAGCCCGCCTCCACTCTGGGTACCCGCGAGCGTCTGGAAAGGGCACCTCGGGGAGGGCGGACCGAGACCTCGGGAAAAGTTGTCTAAACAAAGGGCATTCCTTAGCTTCCCCCGGGACAGCCGAGCCTGCTCCCCAAGCCCCGGGTGTGGAGTTGCACGCTTCCCCGGGGAGCCGGGGAGGAACGCGAGGTCTTCCTGGCCCTCGCCCGCGTGGAGCCGCGTCCCCCGCTGCGCACGCCCCGAAGCCTGGCCCGGCCCCGCGCCAAGGGGTCGGTCCCCCGGCGCCCGGGCCCCGCTCGTCCTCCCGCCCTTGGGACGCCCCGCCGCCGCGGCCGCGAGAAGGAGGCGAGCGGAGGGCGGCGGAGGCCTGGGTGGGGGCCCGGTCCCGCTCCTCCAGCCCCTTCCGCCGCCCCGCCTTTCTGCCCTCCGCGCTCCCTCTCTCCGCTCCCGGCCCGGGGCGCGCCCGGCTCGGCCTCTCTCCGCGCGGGCAGAGCCGGGACCTGGCAGCCCATGCCGCTTCCTTCCAGCCCGGGCCGCGCCCGCTTGGCCCTCGGACCCCGCAGGCAGGCGGCGGCCCGCACCCCACACCGCACGGCGGGGCCGGAGGGCAGAGGGCCGGAGCAGGGCCGCGCCGCGGGATGGAGGGGGTGCCGGAGGCGGCGGCGGCCCAGCCGGCGGGCGGCGGCCCCCAGTGAGTACGCGGGAGCGAGGCGCCGGGCGGGCCGGGACGGAGGGGTGGGGGAGGGTGGGGGGGGGTGCGAGCAGGGGCGCGGGGGAGGGCGCGGAGAGTCCTTCCCGCTTCAGCCTGTGGGGGCGAGAGCCGGCGCCTCCCCGGAAGGCTGCCCGCGCCCCGGGGAGCCCCCGTTGGAGGAGACGGGTTCTCCGGGGGCGCGGTGCCAGAGGCTCCCCGTCGGAAGTGCTTTTCCCCTGGCTGGGATTGCCCCGAACCCCCTGTTTTCTGAACTGAACTTTACAAGAGAGGATTCGGCGGCCGGGCTGCAGGAGAAAGTTGTTAACTTCTAGATCAACCGGTGGAGGAAATGATCTCGCCCGCCTGACGATACCCCTTTGCGCTTCCCCGGCGTAAGGCTGATGGGACATTTGCACTGTGTCCTTTGCTTTATGAAGTGTGTACATTCCTGCAACGTGTTTAAGCCGATTGGTCGTAAACGACTATTTCGGGGAATTCTGTGATGAACTTTTTTTGAAGTGAAAAATTAACTCCTAATTTGTAACTTAAGTAAATATGGATTTTTCTGCACAAGCCATTTACTTCAAGTGAGACATATATAAACGTATGGTGTTTCAGAGCATTTTCCCAGAGAGCGGGTGGATATTAACACGTCGTGGCACGTATGTGTGCACTGAACCACTTGGTGAATAAAATCCTCATTTTCATTCCCTGTGAAGACTATGACATCAACCGTGCCACCAAGGAGTGTTGTGATTCTGGCAAGTCACTTAACCCCTCCAGTCTGGATATTCTCCTCTACAGAATGAGGGGGGTGGGGGGTAAGTGATCACTTGATCACGGAGTGCTTTGAAAAAGCCCCGGCCTTGGAAGGAGAAGCTTTGCGTTGCAAACCCGGCCTCCGCCTGCCTGACCGAATCTCTGTGTGCCTCAGTTTCCCTGTCTGTGAAAATGAGGAGGATAATCCCATCCTGGCAGAGTGTGTGAGGATTATTTGAGAGTGTCTGAAAGCCCTTGCAGGCCTGCCTGGTACACAGCACATGTGGACAGGAGTCGGTGACTAATCGTGGCCACCCTCTGAGCGCAGCCCCATGCTGCAGTCCTGTGGCTTGTACACAGGTGGGCACCTTGAACCAGAGAGTCAGATCCTGTGGGGTATCTTCCTGAAGCCCCTCATCTGCACTGGCTTCCCTTAAAAAGGGAAGAGCGTGTTTGCTATTAACAGAGGTTGACATCCTCTGAGGTCACTTGTCAGCAAAGCAAGAGGCCAGGGATTGGGAAATCTGGCCCCTGTTTTCACTCCGGTCCACAGTTGGCTGTTGTTTGAAGCTTCATTGTGCTCCATCTCTAAAATGGGGGTAGAAAAACTAGAACGCTCCTCAGACTTGGAAGAAAAAACTCAATAGTAACTTGTGTGTCCCATCCAATGATTTATAGTTTTCAAAGCTCTGTCCCCATGTTTTTTCTCATCTGGACAGGGCTCAAAACCAAGGCACTCTGGGGACCCAGGAGGGTGTTGGAGCTACTAGCCATATGCTGGGTCTCAGGAGCTTTGTCTGTTTTCTTTTCCAGAGGGACCAAAACAGGGAGCGGAACAGCCAGCTCCATGGAGATGACCTCAGGTGTGGAGAGAGGTGGCCCTGAACCACGGCTGGATAATGGACACCTCCCAGGACCCTGGTCCTGCTCTCTGGAAGACAGAACACCCAACCTGATGGTCCCCCAGCACCCCGGTGCACTGGGGATACACCGCCAAGGTCCCTCTGTGCTGGAGACCAAGGTGAGGGCCTTGAAGGAAAAGATGACAGCAGGCAAACAGGGGGTGAGCCCCTGCCTCACTTCTCAGGAGAGGCCATCTAAGAAATCCAAATGCAGGCGAGTCAGGGTGGGTGGAGCTGGGACTCTGTCAGAGGGGTCTTCCTTGCCGGATGCTGAGGTGGTCCTCCCTGCTCAGAACCTGACTGATGCACAGCTGGACAGTGTTGTCAACAAGAGTGAACCTGCCAGGAAGGAGGTTCCCAGACCGCCCAGGCCGCCTTCTTCTGGGCTTGAGTGCTGGAACGGGAAGAGCCCGTGGCCTCCAGAAGCAGTGTGGGCATTGCCGGACAATGAGAGGAGCCTGATGCCAGGGCCTGGCTCTTTGCCAGAGAGCCCTATCCATACAGTCACTCCGGGCCGGCCTGGGGGCCCTGGTCCTTGTAACAAAATCACCCACGTGCCCCACCTGAGAAAAGGAAGGTCATATGCCCTTCAGGATGGTCTAGTTACAGGTGGAGACCTGGACAGTTTGTCTCTGACCTCCGAGGAAGACTTTGTCCCCAGGCCAGCCCTGCTCGGGGGCCTCTGGCGAGCTGGAGACCTGGGGGCTCTGGGCACTGGGGGCAGTGCCCTGTCCCTGTCTGACCGGGTGGAGAGGAACCGCCTTCTGCTGCAGGAGATGCTCAGTGTTGGGGGGCAAGGCCCCGCCAAGGTGGAAATCTCAGCCTGGACTCCATCCCGGGACAGAGGTATACCAGGTGAGGCTCACTCTGTAGGTCTGGGTGGTGGGGGCAGAAGGAGGGAGTCCAGGAGGGGACAAGGGGGAAGAGGACACCTGCGGAGGGGTGGGGCAGGAAGGGGAGAAGAGCACAGCTGCCTGTCACCTAATTCATCAAGAAGTCCTTTTATTCTGGCTCTGACATAGATTCTCTACCTGTCTGCTGAAGACCCCATGACCTCCAGACCAACTGGAGGCCACCCTCTGCTTGGCGTGGAGGCTACCATGATTTCTTCCCTTTCGTTCTCTCTTGTGGTCCTTTTGGAGTGGGATTTTGCACCTCCCTCCGCTGACTTGCCCTCAGCTCCCAGGGGACCTCTTTGCCTCCTGGGGGAAACCCTACCCACAAACAGGTCAGGTGTTCTGTTAGGTGGGCGGTACTCGGGCAGCGGGATGTGAAGTGTTCAGGTCCGAGAGCGCCTTCTTTCACGTCCTTCCTCCCACCCCAAAGTCCATTCCTCACCCCACACCTGACAGGACCCACACGGTCCCCTGGGCCCATGGCAGTGCCCGCCAGCTGTCACCGTGACAGGCCGTGCCTCCACTTCTTAGGCTGAGACACAGAGTAGAGTTGAATTTATCTGGGGAGCAAACTGCTTGTGAAGAAGACTGTCTTCTCCATGTTCATTGAGTGGCCCCTGAGAGCCCAGTTTCTGGCTCTGCCCTGATCTCTGCTTCTGTTCTGCCTCCTAGAACGACCACCCGGGGATGTGGACTGGGACTCAGGCATCTCCCTGCAGGACTCAGACCAGAACAGGTAAGAGCCCAGGGTGCGCACCTCCTCTCCTGGCCTCCTTGCTGTGGTCCCCTCGCTTACCCAGCACCGGGAGAG
This sequence comes from Felis catus, assembly GCF_018350175.1. NCBI lineage: Eukaryota > Metazoa > Chordata > Mammalia > Carnivora > Felidae > Felis > Felis catus. The sequence continues at coordinate 27,101,675 of NC_058384.1, read as the reverse complement.
T